>NC_137666.1:3385620-3851848 GCF_963422515.1 Blennius ocellaris
ACCGAATATTTCGTCTTGTTTTTTTTTTTTTTTACCTAGATTTGAATTCATAATTCCAAATTAGCTGTAAATAAGCCAAAACCATGTCACTGTGGTTACAGGTGGAACCTGTCTGATGTGGACACTCCGCTCTTCCTGTTGCTCCTGAAATGTGTGTGTTGTCATCGTGCCAGTGTGTGAAGAGCTCTCGGAGGCCTTCGGGGTTGTCTCCACGCGTTTAGATAGACGTCCAAGTCACGTGACGGAGGACTTGTCTCGGGAAAGAGGTGTTGGAAAGAAGCGAGGACCACGACTGACCGACGCAGCAAATCCAGTGCGTGTGTGTGTTTGTGTGTGCGTGTGTGTGTGTGTCGTCAGCCTGTTAATTAAATGAGCTAAAAAAGAAGGGGAGAGAGAGAGAGAATAAAAATGGTGCAGTCAAACAGTTTTAATACAAAGCCAGCCGGAGAGGCAGAGCAGCTGTAGACGGGGTTGAGTGAAGAAGAATAGTGAAAGCGCCAGAGATGACTTCTGTGGAAGTCAAGTTTGGAAAACCAGAACACCCCCCTCCTCCACTCCCCTCTTTTACCTCCTCTTCTCTCTTCCTCTCTCTCTATTTTTCCTGTGAATGCTTGTGTGAGAGAGTACGAGGGAGGGAACTGTTTTTTTTTTCTTCTTCTTTTTATCACTCCATTTTGTCCCCGTCTCCCCCCCCCCTCCTGACACATCAATTGATTTGGCAGCCGGCGCCTTCGGTTTCCGTCTTTCGCCATGAGGCAGCGGCGAGCGGGAGAGGAAAGGAACAAGTTCAGAAATTCATTAAGATGAAAAACAGCTGCCACCGTATTCCTTGTGAGGAGGAAGAGCAGGAGGAGGAGGAGGAGGAGGAGGAAGTGGCGTGCATGCTTCTGCCTCCTTCTCGTGTGTGTGTGTGTGTGTGTGTGTATAATTGTGATAGGGGGTAGTGAGACAGTTGCACGTTTATTCGTATTGAACATCTCTTATTGGCTCGGTGCCAGTTTCACCAAGGATGCATCGCATGCTAACTTTTTTTTTTTTTGGGTGCTGTTGTTGTGATCGACTGACAATATTCAAGCAAACAATCTGTGCAAAATATATATTTCAGTGTAAAAAAAAAAAAAAAAAAAAAAGGCGAACTCCATCACCGGAAACTGTCGTTAGCTTGGAAATATGTTCACAGTCTGCAGGTTAAGCGTCGCTCTAAAGTCAAAACAAGCTCCGCCAAGTAGTGTTTTACGTCAATAAAGCCCAGAAAAGTGGGTTTATAAATATTTTAGCTTTCATGGATTTGTTTATGAGTTAACTGGGAAGGACGTCACCCCCTCTGTGTGTGACCGGTGTGAATCAGGCGTCTTTATATCATTTATTTGTTTGTATAACGTACGCGTTGTTGGGGATTTGATTTTTTTAAATCTGTTTGCTTTAGGTTGGCTCCTTGTTGAACTCATTTGTGCTTGAAATGTGTTAAATCACAGTGCGGAGGTCAAGGCCGAGCATAACATCATGCTTGTATAGGGGACAATTAAATAAACTCGTATTACTGTATAGTTTTATAGCTGCGACTTCTCCCTATGCGGTAGAATGACTTCTGCTCAGGTTTGACCTCAGCATTAACACCTTTGGGTCTTTCTCGTCGCCGATATTTGCATATGTGTCTTGAATGAGACACAATGTGATCCAAGTGAAGCTTCAGGTGGAAAAAAATGGAAAGAATCAGTGAAGAAACTCACAACAAGCTGACGTGGTTTTGCAGAGAGAGACTTACTAAAGTGTTACATAACATAGCATCGCATAGGATTTATTTATTCTGAAGGATGTGTTGGCTGATTTTTTTTCTTTCAAATTATAGTTTTGTTAATCAACTCTCTGGGTCACTGAAGAGGATAGAGATAGTTTAAAAAAAAAGTGTACTCAATGAACAGAATCTTCTGGAACAACCATGTACATATACACACACACACACATTAAATCAACTGATGGATCCGACAGATGGAATAAAAATACATAATTGAAATGTAAACCTGATTCACAAATTCGATTGCATCTGTTTATTTTCTGAGATCTCGTCAATAAACGCAGCATTTAACTTCTTAAGCAGTGCCTTCTTTATTTACACACACACATACACACACACGCATACACACACACACACACACAAACAACCAAGTGCAAGTGGGTACATTTGCGCTCGGCCTTGGGTAAGATAATTCCGGGGTACATTCGACCACCTCTTCCAATTACACAGCAGCCTCTTGTATACATAAACAGTGCAATTTTTGTCCCATTGATCTGTCTAATTCCTCCAACAGGAGCACATTATGGCTGCCGTCCTTTTGTCCCCCCCCCACCCCGCCGCAGCACGAGAGCCCGAGCAAGGCGAGCCTTTCCAAGTCCTTTTGTACTCCCCGTGTCCCTTTGAACAATGAATCATATTTAGCAACAAAGAGAGGAACCGAGGCGCTGCTTGCAAATAAGAAGGCGGCAATTCAGCGCGCCAGCCAAAACGAGTCGATGCAGGAGGGTGGAGGGGGTGGAGGAGGGGGGGGGGGGGGGGGGGGACGGGTGGACGGGACGGTCAGGAAGCCCGAGTCTGACTGACGTGAAGCGGTGTGACAGGGGCCGGCGCCGGCCTATAAGAGGGGCCCATAGCAGAAGTGCAAAGTCGTCGTGCCGTTTCCCGACTGCCGTTAGAAGGAGAGATCTGAAGGTAATCACCTAAACAAAAAAAAAATGTGTCGGGTACACTTTTATTCAAGTCACATGTACAAATGAGGAGATGAAACCGAAGCACATGCCGGTTCTTTTAATTTGCTCACTGTTGGGGCCCCCTGGTGGATGCAGGACCCGAAGTGAAGCTGGTATTTATGCAAATCACCAGCGTGTCTACATTTGACACTTTAGTTTATTCTGACTCTCTGATAAAGGATTTGGATGCAATAGTGAGCTTTTTTTTTTTTCAGACAAGATGTCAATAATAGTGAACGAGATTTTTAAAAGGAAAGAAAGGCATTAATTGCTTGCAATTAAGGAGAAATTGACCTCAACCAGTTAAGACGACTGGACAGTGAGACAGGTGGATGCCATTATTTAGTCTGGATCGCGTTCATTAAAGCATCAGATGATGCTGGTAACATTTAAAATAAACCTGATCTGAAACATCCAGGATGCGGTGAAAGCTGATCCAGAATCAGGTCAATATTGTTTCCAGAACTATGTCTGAACTGAAAATTTCAGGTCTGAACAGATCTGGAACCAAAACCAGAATGCATTTTCTCCAATTGTTCCTCATTTTATTAAGTCTGCACTAAAATCGATCTTAAGATTCTTAAATCTTGAACCATTTAAAGATTTAAATCTTCATCCCGACGAGAATGAACCAACTCTCACTTCTTGTTTCTATATTTCTCTTGTCGCACAAACCATGTTTAAGATTCACTTCAATCTCAACTGGAAGGTAATTGAGGCCCTCACGCCCACATATAATTATTAAATAAAAACATCTGGCTCAGAGGTCGAGTTTTCCCATGATATGACATGCAGTCCCATCAATTCTGGTTCAAATCATTATCTTAAACACTTCATTGTCAAAACAAACTCGTTTAGTTTGTCCATAAATGCTTGTATTACTAATAAGATAAAAAAAAAAAAAAGCTTCATATATTAGCCCCAGTCACATCGACTCTGTGTCATCAAGCAATCATCTTTAAAAAGAAAAGGAAAAAAAAAAGAAGGAAAAAAAACTCTTGATGCTTCTTCTTGTTTTGCTTGTCACTTTAAAAAAAAAAAAAAAAAAAAAATCTGTGTTTTCCACCATCCGCACAAATCTGCCACCTCCGGTGATTGATGCAGTCAAATTAGATGTATGTGGAACGCCGGCTCTGGCAAATGAACACATCAACTGATGACCAGCTGTTTCTAATTATTATACACTGGTTAATTAGGACGCCGTGTCACCATCTCGGCGGCGGTAAACTGTGTGAAATTCATAATTCATACTCGCGTCGCCAATGAGCCTCCCTGATAAGACCAGTGCGGCGTGGCATGGATGGAGAGGCCGTGCGTAAAGAGGGTGGGGAGGGTTGGAGGATGCTGCTGGTGCCAGATATGTATCTGTGTGTGTGTGTGGTGTGTGTGTGTGTGTGTGTGTGTTCGCGCCTTTCCCTCACACCTCCTGCCTCTGCCCTTCTCTCTCTGTCTGTCTCTCAGCAGGGTGTGTGTGTAGGTGGCAACGTGGAAAGTCTGGATCTCAAAGGTAAGATGAACGCTTCACTCCATCATTATTAACTGTGATTGAGGACTCTGTGTGACATCCGCGATCCACTCGGTGATTTTGTGATATTTTACATATCCAGAGAGCGACTAATCACGAGAAGAGGGGAGGAGGAAAAAAATAAAAATAAAATCCTAATCATATATCGGAGTTAATTTTACATTTTGGTCACAAATCCTCCCACTCACACACCCATTCTTGGGATTTGTATCTGAAATCCTGGCACTGGTCCAGGTGAGCTGATTCAGTCCAAATGATCTTTCACATAAAGTGTGTGTATAATCACGTGTTTATCCAAAAAGCCAAAAAGAAAGACCATTGGAAATCAGCCATAACAGTCATTAGTCGAGCAAACGACTGGGCTGCTGCAACATGATGCCATCCCAGGACTCACTGCGGGGGGGGTTACTCCACGAACCCTGGGGATGTTATTGACCTTGGATTGATTGATCTCTCTACAAGCAAGATAACATAATTCCCAATCTGGATTCCTGCCTGCAAAATTAAGGCCGAGTCTGGATTTCTTTTATAATCTCAGGTATGGCTTCGAACTAAACTAAACTAAACTAAACGTTCCATGTCCAATCCTCTTCTTAGATAATAAATGGATTAATAACATTACATCAAATCTGACTTTTGTTTATTTGTCTTTTTGAAGTTAGCTCAGATTAAAATGTGAATCCCGAAAGGTAAAACTTAAAATGCCTTTAGTTTTGGAGAAAACTGAAGTCTAATCAAAAATATTTAAAATATTTATTTTCATTCACGTGCATTTGATTTGCTCTTGACACTAGATATAAAACGGAAGTGGGTCAGCACTAAGCCAAACCTGAGCTTTGTACCCGAAGCTACATCTGAATCTAGATTCACTTAAAATGCACTAAACCATGAGTAAAATCCAAGACAACCCCTCCCCCCCCTCCTGATAGCAAAACAAACTATGAACCCAAGTTTAAAAGTGTAAACGAAGGCCACTCGTCAAGTAAACCCGACGCCAGTGCCTATCGCTCCAATCTCCAAAACTTGGATGAAAGTGTCTCGCACAAGCGAGCGCCGAACATATTGTCCTCGGCGTGAAGTCTTAAACTCCGGCAGTCGTCTGTGGCGTCGCGTCTGAGCAGCAGACACATCTGCATACAGCAGCTGCGTAAAAGTTGTGTGCGTCGCCGTGATGGGCATCACTGTCGTCACGCGCTGATGACATCTGACTGTGGGTGTCGCTGCCTTATTATCTTCCCGACGCAGGGCGGATTAGGGGGGGGAGGGAAAAAAAAAAAAAAAAAAGGATTTCAGATGGCTCTTCCTTCCACCCCAAACACCCTCCGCCATCGCTCACTTAAGTGATTATTGTTAAAACAGAAGAGGGGGGGTAAAAATCGTGTTGGAAATAATTATGATAGTAATTATCGTTTCCCCTTCTTGGACGAGGAGATAAGAATTAACCCAGGAGAGAGAACGAAAAAGGGGGGGGGGGGGCTTAAAAGTAACATGAATTTGTGTGATCAGTCACAGTTTGATTTAGAGTGTGACTTCTGATCGGGGCCGCGGAGCAAGAGTAATCAGATTACAACACGATCACTGTTATTTCCCCAAATATGTCGGGAAATTTCATCTTAAATGAAGACGCTCGTGTGCACAGAAGCCAAATTACAAAATGACACAAGCCAGTGCTTTTCCACGCGGGGAGGGGGGGGGGGGGGGGTAGTTCGTCAAAACACACATTTTTAGACCAGACTTTATTGTGAGTGTAATAGAGACAACAAAATTATAAAATAAGCTTTAAAGTAAACCCATGATTGCAACAGTAGCTGCGGTTCACGTGGACTAAATGTAATCTGGTTAAGTGCCGACACGATTAAATTTGCACTAATTAAATTTGCACCGTCTTATTGAAATTTCAATCACAACGTAGGGGGTGCTGTCGTCCAGTTTCTGATCCGATCGTCGTCCGTGGGTTGTGAAAAAAGAAGCACCACAGCACCACAAGTGTGATACCAGGCTGTGCGATTCCGTGCGCAAACGGCAAACGTCACAGTGCAAAGCATCATGGGAATCATCCACTGTAATGAATCACATCTCGGTGCGTGTAAACCGGCAGAACATTCCGATGACTTTATTCAGAGAATCGAAAAGAATTCGATCAGATTGACAAAAAAAAAAGCACCGTATTGCCTGTGGATCCAAACGTCCCATAATGATATCACGTTATAGTGTGAGAAACATTCGAAAAATAGAGCTACACTCGGTAGAGGGCAGACCTTCGCCAACGCCATATTTGTTCGCGGAACTGAGTTAGCAGAGCTAGCGTGATAGCCGGTAGCTCATATCGTATCAAACACTGAGCAGGGAGCGTCTCCGTGGCAACACACTATTCGGAAGGAATAAAAACTTCTAGCCTCAGGACGCGTTCAATGTAATGTAAACTTGTTTATATTGCTGACGTCACTGGTGAGTGTTAGCAATCCTCCCTAAGAATTAAAAGAAGCATCTTGATTGAGCTCACGGGTAAGAGGTCGTTGTTTAGTTGGAATTTGCCATTTGAGTCACAATTGCTCATGTTTTTAATGTATAACCTGCAGTATTTGGCTGATAGAAACTGTTGTTTAGGATTAGGAGTGACACTTTCCAAATTTTTTTTGTTTTTTTTAATTGTACATAGCCAAAAGTTTTGTGCTTTTGCGAATAAAGCATGCAAAATATCCCAAAAGTGTGGCTTAACAGGTCAAAGCTAGGGTAGCTGTGTTATCAGTCGTATACCGAGAGATTTTTGCGATCAAGTAGTTTCTTGTGTACGTTTTTATTTCCAGAAATGTACCATGTTTGTACGAACCACGTCACCAGCCAGCCCTGTGTAAAAGGGAGCAGCTCAGTTAGGAGCGTAGCCGCAGATTAGCTGCTTTTTTCCATCTTAATAATAAGATGTATAGCGTATAAGGCAAGACGCGAAAGGCTGTAATAGCACTGTTGTGTTTTTGTAGATGGACGAGCTCAAGTAATTTAAAAGTACAAATGCAGAGTGTAATGTGAAATCTGATGTATAATCCATTGGAAATACTTAAGAACGCGAAGCGAATGCAATTAATTGTTGTATTTTTTTTTTTTTCCAAAGCGACAATGAAGCAAATGCACACAGTCATACAGAGTTTTGTTTATTTCACATTCAGGGTGATTTTGTAGATAAAGTAATCAGGCTACATTTATTTGTCTTGGAAGTTGCTGCGCACAGGTACGCTTATTGATTACGGTGGTCTGCCAGGCGCACAGTAATCAATGGATACTTGAGGAGTCGCGTCTTGGAAGTCCAATCATGAAAACATGACGCTTTCATCGCTATTTCTTTTTCTGTTTCTGATTAAGCCTCAGAACTTCATTAGAAAAAAAAAGAAAAAAAAACACACACACACACCTACACACAGACACAGATAAAGTTTGTCTATAAAGGAAGTTGTTCTGTCGTAATTTTTGCTGAAATGTTCGTTTCGTGGGGTGGGTGAAAAAAAAAAAAAAAAAGGATAAAGCACATTTAGAGTAGCGCAATTTTGCCTGTTAGCAAACAGCCTCCCTATTATCTTTCGTTTGATTGCTTGCCTCCATCAAGGTGAGCGATTAGACCACCGCTCCTGTGAAGCTCTGGAAGTCGTCCTGAAATCGCTACACTTTGATTTCATCAATCTGCAGGCAGCCCAACTGGAAGAAAATGTGAGTTTTATGAGCAAAAACTTATTTTCCTCATCTTCGTCTTCCAGTTCCAATACAGTTTCATATTCAGGCCTCCCCCTGTATCAGATTAGAGGCTGCTGCTTTTTTTTTCTTCTTCTTCTTCTTCTTCTTTCATTCTTCCCAAAGAAACTTCATAACATTCCTGTCAAATTTGGGGTTGTGCTTTCTTCATTTTTTTTTTTTTTTCCCACCCTCCTTCCCTCATTTTTTTTTTTTTTTCTGTTCCAGGGAGCATCGTCCTTGCTGGATATGATTTTATACTACGAATCTACAACACATCTTGACGTTTCTGACAACAACAGCATGGGAACATCGGGTTGGAGGGCTCTCGCTCATTTGATAAAGCAGGTTGGCTGACGCGGTGGAATTGTAATCTTTTCATGTAGGCTTTCTCCGAGGGGTAATGTACATCCCAGAAAAGTGAGTTTGTGCCACATTATGTGGATTGAAGGTGCAGGGCAGAGCAAGCGGGCTGAGACGCTCTCCCACTGTGAAAACACACACACACACACACAGACACACACACACACACACACACACACACACACACACACACACAGATAAACCTGCAGTACACAGCAGAGATATCTGATTATCAGTTGTGAGGTCTCGCTGCTACAAGCCCATTTTACAAATTTGGGACAGCATGAAAAAAAAAGGAAAATAATAAACAGGAGTCAATGCTTTGCAATGGTCATAAAACCATGTTCTGTAGAAAAAAATTCTTTAGGAACAGCAGCAACTATTCATGCTTCATCTTGTTTTTGTTTACATCTTAAACGTCCTAATCTTTTGACGATACAGGGGCCTGTTTACACGTTTTCAAGTGAGAACAGAAAACCTTGATTGCTTTTTGTTGTTACGCAACAACTGTGACTCAAAACACGACTTCTTGAAAACGCTCCAACTTTGTCACCCTGGAAATGTGGAAAATGCAACTTTTTTTGAAAATGCTGCTACGCTGCACATTGAGTACCACGGCCGTAGTAAATAGTTCTTCTGCACATGCTTCAGTGCCAATTGCCAAACATTTCTGAAATGAAAACGCAAAAACGATGCATGTTCACATGAAACGTTGGCGTCTAAACGGGGGTCCGAGTTGTATTAACTTTCCAGTAAAGGCTTGATCGGGTGATACGGTGAGTTATATTCAACTCAATCTGAAATAATATCCAGCAATTAGAACTCAAAACACTGAAACTTGACATGGACATTATAGTATAACGTAGGAATTCTAGTAGCAGGGCTTTGACCGTCATCAATAGACCACAATACGAATACAGGACAGGTACTGATCGGCGAGTCGCCATGAAACACGGAGAACACACACTCCATGCAACTCCGTCTCCAAAAACTAGAAGAAGAAGAAGAAAAAAACACCCCTTCTTCACCTGATAGACAGGGTGTCATTCACTACACGGTTTTCACTCGGCCCCCTGCTGGCCAATATAACTAACTGCATGAACACGAGAACAGAAAATAAACACTGAATGTCAACTCCAAATAAAGAAATACATTATATACAAACATTTTCTTACAGGTGCTACAATTACCGCAACTTTTTTGGAAGATATGTGTTCTGTGGGGTCAGAAAAGATCTTCAAGTCTTTGAGCTCGGCACACATCTCATAAGGTCACGTCCTCACATGTGCACAAAGAAGACACTGATATTCGGGGAGAGCTGAAATCTTCTGGCGCTCGAAATGAAGTCAAACTCTGTATCTGTCATATTGACCCCCCCCGAGTGCCCTGTCACTCCTCCTGGTTTCTCGTCTCGGATGTAACGCCAGGTAGGACGGACGGCTCGGACCCGTGTTACAGTGCAACTCCTCGGAATATCCCTCTCCACTTCACCCTCGATGGGACTGAGTGTCAGACAGCTGCTGTTGAAGGTCTTTCTTCCAATATTCATTCACGCTCTCCCCTTCTTCGCCTCCATCTCTTTCCGTCCTGACAGGTCTGTTCCTCCTGCCTTTGTATGCATTCAGTGTGTTACTGCACAATGTGTGTGTGTGCCTGTGTGTGTTTCAGAGTGTCCGTCTGTCCAGGTTGGACGTGTGTAACGTGCCCTTGCTCTCCGACTATCCGGCCCAGGCTCTCGCTAAAGCTCTCCTGACCAGCCGGCTCACAGTGCTTCACCTTGACAATGCCCAGCTCAGCGGCATGCCGCTGTACACACTCGGTATGACACACACGCACACACACACACACACACACACACAAACAGTCAGCTTTGAAATGTGCACTTTATTATTAAAATAGCATGGGTGGTGTATTCAAGTGTATGCGCTGGTGAGAGATCGGGGACGGAGGGGATGGGGCTGTTGATATGTCTATTTGTGTGTGGGTGTGGTGCGTGTGTGTGTGTGTGTGTGTGTGTGTGCGCGTGTGTGTGTTTTCCGTGGCCAGCAGGACCAGATTTTGACCTGTGAACCTCTCTGCAGGTCTAGACCCAGATTAGAGGTCTAATCTCTTACCTGTCACTTTACACACCACTGCACACATCTCTGAAGGCACCGGTAGCCAAGACACACACACACACACACACACACACACACACACACTTGAGGTCACGTTTTGTCTCTCGCATTAAAATATGACCCAGGATTTTCCGTAGTTCTCATCCAAATGTGATCTATGCTTTCTCACACAGTTAATAATAACACATGGCTGCACTTTTATTGTGCAATGCGCTTAGTAATAATACCAATTTTTAAAACTCATTATTATTAATGAGAATAAAGAAGCAACAAAATACAAACGCCTCGACAAAAAAAAAAATCCATTTTATTTGACCTTGATTGACGAAGTACCGCTGAGTCTCTCAATAAGTCTCCATGAGGAAGGAGGGGCGGAGCAGGGGAGTGAGAAGGTCACGTGACCACACATGCCTGGGGTTTATTCACAAGGCACGCGCACACGGAGACACACAATTACCGGGTGAGAGTACACACATAAGTGCACTCATCACAGGCGAGCTCTACGCCCAGAGGGGGGTTGAGTGGTGTCCTGGATGAACACACAAACACATTCGGCATGACGTCATACGTCAATCAGCTCTTTAACCCCGTGACCTGAATGCAATTCCAAACTTAGCCTTCAAACTAATCCTCAGCATAACTTTGTTGCTTTACTATTTTTGGTTTCCCAATATATAGATTGGCCCTTAATTTATAATGCATGGTAGTGGAGTTCCAGGTTTTGAAGATAATAAAACAAGGACACACACAGACACACACACACATAATGTGTTTAAATAATGTGTTTAACTCAAATAATTTCCTGGAGATTTATTTTTAACCAAAAAAAGATTACCTGCCTAGGCTGAACCATTCCACAAATTTTAACCGCCCCTAAAACTGTAAAACATGTCACCTGAAGCTGTTATGAGCTTCCTCTAAATGGGCCTCTATACTTGTTTGTGTGAGGCCAAGTTGGTCAGTGTTCAATTAAATTGATCTACACACACACACACACACACACACAGAGCCATGTGCAATAGCAGCATATAATAATAGCTGGGAAAATGACAAGTTGAACAATTTTAAAATCTGAATAAATACGAAATTAAAGTTCCCGACTTTTTGTGAGAGAAACAATTCAGAATGGGCTTCACCGCCTCCCGTGGCCCCGCAGAGAACCGCCCAAATGGCCACAGTGTGCTGCCCACTCTTCTCAACAGCCTCGGAACGGTTTTCCGGCTGCTTCCTGGATCTTTTTGATATCTGAGGGTCTGCCGAACCGCCTTCGCTCATCCCTCGCCCTCCAGCCGAATCCATCATCTCTGCCTATTCAGAGTCCACCAGGAGCACCTCCATGCCCTCCCCCACTCTTTCCCCTTCCAGCAGGGGGTCCATGCTGAGGATCATTGCCTTCGATCAGAGAGGCCTGTGATTGCGGGATTGGGCCGCTTGCAGCGGAGCCGGCCGGATCAATCCCACCGATTCCACCATTTGGTTCCCACTGTGCCTGATGACAGTGTTGGCATTCCACGTGCAGCCCAACAGGCTTGATCAAATCTGCCACATCGATCCAGATGCAAGGGCAACGAGGGGCCCGGGCGACGTGGACACACGCGCCTACCGCAGTACAGTCCATATTGCACAACTCGCACAGGAATACAAAAAGACCCCCGCAAACATCACTGCAGAGGGGATGAAGTAATGAAAGGGATGTGACAATGGCATGGAGATGTTTGAAGGAAAAATCCGTTGGGATTTCAAAGGTGTTTTGTTAGTTGCCCTGTGCCAGAGAGTCATAGCTGTGGTTTCAACAATAACATGTTAAAATAACAAAGGGTAACCACTTGTTGGAGAAGGTGGTTTGATTTGTTTTGTGCTCTTTTTTTCTTTTCTTTTTTTAAATGTCAGAATTCTTAGAACCTGCTTCTTTTTTTTTCTTTTTACACACAGAAATCAGAATTTTCAGATTAAAAAATAAAAAGCAAATGAAACTGTTTTATTCAATATTTTAGAAGACAATTTATCTAAAAACTGGCTGCAAAACGTGATTAAAAACATGTAATCAATCACATGTTTTAGCTGTTCGAGCGGCTCGTTGTACGTTATATTGACGTGTGAACTGTTGCCTTTGGGACATTTTTTTTTTTTTTTTTTTTCTCCCCGATAGTTGGCGCACTGAAGACGAATCGGGCTTTACAAGAGCTCCACCTCACCGACAACGTATTGAATGGCTACCAGGATGCCTTGCATCTGGGAGATCTGCTCCGATACAACACTACTCTGCAAACACTGGAGCTCAGCGACAACGCTTTAGGAGATGCAGGTGAGAAGCAGGAATTATGTGACGGCTGCTCCGTGATATGAGAGAAAAAGCGATGGGGGGGAGGATGACGAGAAATTTAAAATGGAACTACAACAGTGTTGAGCATATCTATAACAAGTACTATCCACACATGTAACACGTTCTACAAAACCCACCTATGTTATCCAGTAATTAGCCGGCATCATCAACTTGATAGTAACAATAAAAAAAAAAAAAAGCATGTTTACATTTAGATTGTACTCCCTGGTAGGATTAAAAACATCCCTTCATCACCAACTCTACTCCTATTCAAGGCCTCTCTCATCGTCCACGCATAAATCCATTTCAGAACAACACAGTGCTTGTAATTTGACTCCAGCTTCGTCATCTAACCAGTTCCTGCCGTTTCCTGGAGCAGAACAGGGCGGTTTTTTTTGTCCCGGGCTTGGCTAATAGTCCGCCGCCAGTTGTACGAGACGTTGGTCACATTTACCTCTCAAGAAAATACGTGGTAGAAAAAGCGTTTACGTAGTTTTGTGCCCCCAGGCAATGTGTTCTGACATCAACCTTTTTTTTTTGTGCGTAATAAAAAAAAATAAAAAACTTGAGAAAAGGTTTGTGACTGTATCTCAAAGGACTGCTTTGACATTTTCGAAAAAGACAGTACTTGGAAAATATGCTCAGAAGTTCATTTCTGGGAGCAAAACAGGAAGCAGAGCGCTGCGCAAACCAAGAAATAATAATAAAAAAAAGAATCTTTGTATTAACAGCTGTAAAGCTCATGAATTTGCAAGATGTTTTTTTTTTCTTTTCTTTTCACTTCGAACTGTCAGAGAACAGAAATGTCAAAACTAATGTTTTTGGGGGGTTTGGGAGCTCGGCAATGTAGCCATCTGTAAAAATAACATACTCATGGCCCATCTCTTTTAAATGTACTGCTCAATTTTACTTTATCTTAAATGACTCTGTTGAGAAAAGAGTCTTCCTATTTGTTCCATTTTTGTGCAACTGTGAGAGAAATAATATTTCACGAGTCTGTTTGCGAGTGTGAACCCCGGTGTTAATAAGTAATACTTTTGGCAACGCTCGTTCAGTTTTTCCTAATTAAGCGATGACCCAGCCGACTCCGTCTGCTGGGAGCTTACAGGGGAAAACAGCAAAGCTGTAATATAGTTTAGCAAAGTGTGGTGGGTCATCACACTGTCAGCTTGCAAACTTACACAGTCCAGATTAGACTTTATCTAATTGATATAGCTATGTGAACAGGTTAAGTACGTACCGACTCGCTGGAGCTCCAGTCAGACATTCCGCCGTGGCAACACTCCCACTAGACATCTGGCTGCGCCGTTCACTTCACAAACACCAACATTGGCGCGAGCAGCGGAGGTGAAGGCGTCGTGCTAATCGAACTTTGGTTTTTTTTCTTGTTTTTTGGGGGTTTTTTTTTTCCACGCTCCAGGTTTTGAGGAGCTGTGCGACGGTCTGAGGTGGCAGACGTCGGTCTGAAGGTCTTACTGCTGAGAAACAACGGGATCACTGTGAAGGGCATGGGCCATCTGGCCAAGGCTTTGGTGAGGAATGGAGCCGTCGTGTTCAAACAACCGATAGTATCCACCACCGAATAATATCGTACAGGATTACCTCATGCGAGAACTTACAAAACATGGCACGTGGACACATGCTGAACTTAAGTAAAGTATATTTTATATGTTCTAAAGTGACTGTTTCCAGACGATTGGCCAGTGGACCACACCGTTTACACGTTTTCAGTCTCGATGCACCATTTTTTGCATTTTTGCCTCAGAAATTTTCTCCATTTACATGCCATTATTTTGAAAACAAAGTTCACATGGAATTTACATGGAAATGGCAGAGAAGCTAATAAAATTAGCAAATTAGCTTTAGTAGCATTCCGGGCTGCAAGTTGGCAATATAAGTTGTTGTTGTAATGAACAATAAGCTATAAACTAGACTAAGACTAATAGACTAGACTTTTTTCCCTCTCTATGTTTACAAAAAAAATCTTGCATATACACCTGGTTCAAAGCTGCTATGAGGCAGCCAAACCTGTAGGGGGCAGTGTAAAGAGAAGCAGGAAGCCATGATAGCCAATCAGAATCCTTGAAAAAAAAACACCACGTCTCTAATTATGACGTAAATCTCTGCCTACCCTCCTTTAAATCCACACAGAGACACTGTTTTTCTAATTCTCTGTTGCTAGAGTTTTAACAAAATCATCGTGGACACTCGTTACTTGCGTTTAGTTGTAAACACAGAGAAATACCACTGTATTTTAAATACCCGGGTATGTGGAAACTTGGCATTAAACTACCAGGAGAATATGGACAGGGAGTCATGACAATTCCGCAAAACTATTTACTATGGTCATGGTGCTCATGCACAGTAGCAGCGTTATAGAAAAGTTGTGTTTTCCTTCATGTAGATGGTGACGGGTTCGTAGCATTTTCAAAAAGAATCAAGGGGCTCAGACGTTCATTTTTCCCCAAATCCTCTCCAGCTAAACTGAAGTGACCCCTACTGGCTGGAACGCAAGAGATACACTTAATAAGAGAGAATCAGAGGGCATCTAAACCTGCCTCAACTGGATCCACTCATTGTTGGAATATAGCAGCTCTACTGCCTTAAGTCTGTCTCAAGAGCGTGTCCATACAAAGAAAAATTATTTGATTTGATGGACAATCTTGGTGTTCACTAACTATCGCCCAAGTTAATGGACATACAGTAGGAGGGCGATGAATACAGTATAGCGTGGTTGGTAAACAGAAAGTCGAGGCTTGCAGCTCAGGAACTCGTTCTATTAATTGGGTATTAGGGTTGCATCGTAATGACGGGAAAAAAGAAAACTGTAAGTCTGAAAAACTTCTATCTTTGACCCCTAAAGAAATGCCTTGGAAGAGAACCGAGCTTAAGCTTTCCAATTCATACCTGCTTTTGTCTTTCCACTATTAAGAAAAAACAGTCTGATCCGTAGAATTCGGCTTCTAAAAACGACCCGCCTCCACGCACCCCTAATAACATGCATTCCTTCCGCTTGATTGTCAGCATAAACTGCACCTTCCCGTCATGTGAGTGGCGACTGTGGAAGTCAAAAGGCTAGAAATTAAAGCCCTGCCTCATATGCGCACACGCACACACACACACACACACACACATGCGTGCACGTCCCCCGTCTTCCGCCGGCGCGGCCAAAAGAAGGCACAGTTTGATTAAATAATAGATGTGTGTTGAGGAGGGCCGGTCCTGCAGCCTGCCAGTCACGGGGATAAGTAGATGTCCTTGCAGGCCATAATGACGATAATTAGACCCGTAACTGGTTGTGTCGAATATGATGAGGAGGCGAGCTGTTATTAACCTTTCTGGTTGGTGTATCTGCTTTTCTTTTCCATCTCTTCGACTTGTCTTGTCGCCTGTCCTCTGAAGGACAGCGGGGGAAGGCGGGGGGGGGGGGGGGGGGGGGGGGGGGGGGGGACGGACGAATGGGGCTGAATTTAGCGGATCATGTCTAAATAAGTCCTTTGTATGATTAGGAATAGGATTCCTCTTGAGGTAGATATTTCACATTTCAGCTTATTTCCTTTTTTTACTTTAGCTGTTTTTTTTCCCCTTCTTTTTTTTTTTTTAAAGCCACTATGTCATGTGTGAAAGCATACTGAGTTTTTGGTGGTTTCGCACTCCTACCCCCCCCCCCCACCTTACCCCCCCGAGAAGAAAAAAAAAAAACTTCTCACTCAACCCTCCCGCGGTTTACGTTTGACAGGTTTCAACCATGCTTGACTCTCACACACTCTCAACCACGCAGTCGCCTCTTTAATTGTCTGCTATTATCCCTCGCGCATATCCATTCGGGACGCTCCTCCCTCCCTCCCTCCCTCCCTCCCTCCCTCCCTCCCTCCTCGCCCCACCAGAGGAGCCTTCCTTTTGGATGCGGCGCTTGCCTCTGTGTGCGCGCCGCGACTCGGCGAGGAAACGGGGTGGGCCCTCTCAAGTGTGTTTGTTGTCACCAGCAGTGCAAATTAACTCAGAAGAAGATGCTCTCCGGGTCTGTCACTCGCATTTTCTTTTCTTTCTTTTCTTTCTTTTCTCTTTTTTTTTTTCCTGGCTTCCTTTCCGCCCCCGTGCTCCCTCTCTCTCTCTCTCTCTCTCTCTTCACAGCAGTGACCAGAGGAGTTTAACAAGGGTGGCGAGGCGAGGGGGCCCAACCCGAGGAGTGGGTGGCGCGTTTTCCTCTTCAAGCTGTTGGGCAACATGGGCCCCTGGTGCCCCAGACACCCCCACAGCTTTACGCACCAGCTAATCAACCTTCAATGCTAATGCGGCTCTGGAGAGCGAAAAACAGAAGTTCTGCGCGTTTAACGCGAGAGGAAACATTTTGAAGAGGAACGATAATCCCTGCATAATAATAATAATAATAATAATGACAATTAAAACTTCCTGGCCTTTCCACACTCACTTGCGCACCGAGAGCGGCGTGCGGGGGGGAAGCAAATGATTCGGTGCCGGGGTTAAGTAAGCTACTTGAACCCACTTACACGGATGCAGTTTAAATAAATAAATAAAAATTGCAATCATTAGAATTGTTTGTTCAAATTGTGAAATATATGCGGTGAATGGAATCGACATGATCTAATGGGTCCTTTCCCCCCCCCCACAGCCGGTGCTGAAGGTCCTGCAGGCCCTGGATTTGAGTGAGAACGTTTTGGGGAACGAGGGGATGCAGGTCATCAGGAGCCTCTGATGGTGAACTGCACACTGCTGCAACTTGGCTTGGCCCAATCTAACGTCACATGTGAAGGTACTATAATGCTTTTTTTTTTTTTTTTTACTTTTCTTTTCTTTTTTTTCATCAGAAGACTCCCACAGAATCATAGAAACACAACGGTATTGTAAAAATAACATTTTTGCCACATTTGGGAATCCATACCTTCTGGTACATCAAAACATTCATTGAGTTTTGCATGTTTTTTTTTACATTTAAACACAGATGGTTTAATTCAGGAAATAGTTGCCCACTCCTGTTCAATAATTTAAACCTATTTTTTATGGATCACTTGAAATTGAGCATTGTGAAATGTTTTAGATCAACCCTAACCTTAATCCCACCTATCAGCCATTATATTATGACCAGTGACGGCTGTGATTGGTTATTTATTATGATACCTGCTAGAAGGGGGGATTTCTATGTTAGAAACAGGAAATATAACGTGGAAAACCATCTCGGCATATCAAAAGTGATCCAAAGTCATTAAAGTTCTCCTGCGGTTATATGAATACATGTAGGGAACCAAGCGTGATTCGACCGATGAGCTACTGTTTCTCTGATGCGTATGGAGCTCACATGATATTGAACATAATGTTGTGGCCTATCAATTAACTTACAAAACAAATGTGACTCTGTATGAAAGATAATTATAGTTGTTGACTCAGTTTCAGAACCTGCTTTAAACAATTTCCTGTTTTTTCATAGAACTTTGGGTCGCAAGTTTTCTTCCATGATATTTTTTTTTTTTTTTTTAAGAAGTTATGATAAACAACAATACATGGAAGGTCAAACTATTATTTATTTATAGCATATGTTTAGAACATAATTTATTATGTGCGATGGAGACAAATCAGAATTCTGGAATCGATTTTGTATGAGAATTACAACAATTGCAAACTATGGGTAGAACATTCACACATTTTTTCCAAATTTTAGGAATGTAACTAGCGCAAGAAGAGTTTTATTGACTAAAGATCCCAACAACCGTGAAAAATAATTTCTCAAAGTACGAGTGGCACTTGGAACTACAGGATCTCCCGATCATCCTCTAATTTTATATACTTTGGTGATTACAAATTTAAAACACAAATAGTTTTACACAAACTTTCACGTACACTCCATCCAAAGTATATTATTTTTGGTGCTCTTTTTGGCCTCGATGCAACACCACTGAAATGTAATTTATCTTATTTGGTATTCAGCCCTGGACGTTTTGTTTATTCAAGAAAATCTATTTATTTCCCCTCTTTTTTTTTGTCAGTTGTCTTTTTTTTCCCTTATCTTGTATAAATACATGATTGCCATGCATCCCTTCACTAAGACAAATTCTTTGTATATGAAAACCTGCTTAGCGATAAATTTGATCCTGATCCTAATCTGAGGCAGCAGTCTTCTTTGTGTGCAGCGGTAACCCAACAAAAATTCATATCATGAAAATGAGGTACTGTGTGATGTACTGGGGGCCCAATACAGGCTGCATCCAGCTTCAGTTCACATTTCTCACATACCAAGCAAACATTTTACAATGAATTGTCTCCTAAAAACCAAAAAAAACTCAAAAGCGCTTCAGTTTTATGAACGTGTGACAAAATTAAAAAGTCCAAATTAATTACATAACTGCATTGCTTTTAAATGCGACAACGTTTATCATAGTCTGAATTTTTTTTAACTCATTACAAAATAATTATTTTATTAATAATGTTTCTTTTTAATTTGTTCCCCTATGAATAAGTGATAATAACAATCTTTCAGAAATAGTTGTAGTTAAAAGCGTACTGTACAAGCAAACATATTTGTTGTGTCATTTGACTCTGAAGTTAATGTTGTACTTCATAACTAATTTAATATGCAATTATTGTCCAATTTACACACTCAGCATTTCTATCCTGGCAACTTTGATCGCTGTTTAGAAAATAATTCCAAAACAAAAGCTGTTATAGATGCAAAATATATTGATGTTTGAGGGAAACCTTTACTAAAGATGATGTTTTTTGGGGGGGCTTGTAGTTTTGCAAAATATCTGCAGATTTTGCGCTTTGATAAAATGCCCACAGGCCTGGGAGTTAAATGTGTGGTATCATTTGTAATTAGTTAATACAAATATTCAAAGGTGAGGTCACAAGACGAGCACCTATTACCCGTCTTCAAAACCAGTTATTACATGAGTAGTTTTAAAAGTCTGTTTTCACAAAACTGCCCAACAAGGATGTGGGGATTGCTAATAAAACTGTTATTAAGGGAAAGCTATGTAATAAACTTAATACCTGAATAAAAATACAATCTGGACGAAGGGGGGAAAAAGTCTAAAGTTAGGGTGTGTCCTTCAAATGGAAATTTAGCTAAGTTTAGACATGCGACTTTCTAATTGACCGGCTTCCTCTGATTAAGGTGCCGTGGCCTTGGCAGAGTTCCTGGCAGAGAGTCGTCAGATTCAGAGGCTGGACCTCCGTCAGAACGAGGTGAAGGTTGGGGGCCTGATGGCTCTGAGTCTGGCCATGAGAATCAACCGGTCCCTCGTTGGTCTGGATTTGGACCAGACACTCGCACAAGAAGAGGTGGGTGCAGGCTGTGATGATTATGTGCTCAAACGTTACATCGGGAAAGACGGTTATTGGTCAGTGGTGTTGGAAAGTCATAGATGGCTAAACTGAATAGAAAGAATAATGAAGCAACGTTGGTTGGTTGGGAGTAAAAACGCGAATAGTCAACACTAACTGGACGCATTGTTAAAGAAACGACAGCAGCAGTTAAGCATTGACTGCATCTAATACTTTGTTGACCAATTCTCAAATACAATAAGCAAACTTTACCATCAAATTGAATTATTTCCAAAACTGTCCCTTCTCGCATATTCAACTACATAGATTTTATATTTTATGCTATATTTTAAAAGAGGTTCTATATTTGGAGCAGTGGTTGGCGCTCTTGCCTCATAGCAAGAAGGTCATGGGTTTGAGTGCTGACCGGCGTCACATCTTCTCTACATGCATGTACGGGGTTTCCCCCCCCGGTTCTAAATGAAGAGTTCATGTTTGGACCAGCCATGTTTTCATATGACAGTTAAGCTTCTCTCTTGGCTTGGAGATCAAAAGTTTATCATGCTGCGGTCTAAAGAGTTCTCTGGGGCTGATTTGAAGACATCCCCAAGACTTTGGATCGTTTTACAAATGTTTATCTCAGTTTGGCCCCAATCAGCTGTGCAGGTCGACTCGTCACAGCAACAATATGAAACCTGCAGGCAAATTTGATCACCTGAGTGAATTCAGCAAAAAGAATACACAAAAGGTCCCATAATCTTAATAGTCTGCTTACAGCATTAGAATCAAACCTTTGTCAAGTCACACAGCGGTTTGTGAGAGGAAGTTCTGGGAAGTAGAAATATGTGAACCTGCTGGACCACACATTGGGCATAGTGGGCAGCATTCTGTCCTCACAGCATGAAGATATCCGGTTTGATCCCCGAACCTTTCTGGATGGAGTTTGTGCGTTTTCATTCCGGTAACTCTGTTTCTTGCAGAACCGTCCAACCTGTTCACTCATATTACCACATATCGATGGACAAACCAAACTGAAATCTCAAAAGCGGTCACCTTGTTCGGCTGTTCCTTTGAGGAATGTGTGAAATTGTGATATCTGGTGTTATGAAGCCGTTCACTGACCTCAACCGTTGTCCCTGCTGCCGTCAGTCAAATGGACGAATGTCTTCTGCATCAAATCACCACTGCTTTTGTACCTTTTTCCATAACTCAAAATAATGTGGTTACTTAATACTGACACTGGCTTTTTGTGACATATTCAGACTGTGGTCAATGATTTGTCACTTGAAGACAATCTCTCTCTCTCTCTCTCTCTCCCTCTCTCTCTCTCTCTTCTCTACCTTGTGTGGCTGCAGAGGCCCGAGGAAAACGATGCCATAACTTTAATACATGCCCCTGCTGGATTCACAAAATAATTACCCACACTTGCCATCTGTTTGTCATGATTTTATCTCTGCTAACTTATTTGCATATTAAAGCATTAATTAAAATCTCTAAGGAAGGGAATGCTTACTTTAAAATTAACTCTGAAGGCAATCCGTGCACAGCTTCCAAAGTTGTTTTATTTTTGTTTGCACTGTTTGGGTTTTTTTTTTCTTACCCCCCACCCCCTTTTTTTTTTTTTTTTTTGTCTGCATGTTGTTTACACGATTAAGACTGATTTTTATGAAATGTCTCCTCTGGCTAAAGTCAAGCAGCAAGATGTGCCAGATTTTGAAGGAGCAGCTTTGAAGAGCCATGACGCTTCTGTGAATGTGTGTCATTAAACCTGGGATTTCTTCATCTCCTTCCTCTTCCTCACCCCCCGTACAGATCCCCCCCCCAAAAAAAATCCTCCATATTGGGGTCTCTGTTTCCATGCTCCTCTAAGCTGCTGAAAGATATGATTAGCATTTCCACCATTGTTGGGAGTTAGTGTGGCTGGGCATTTTAAGGGAATTGTAATAAGGGAATTTTTAAGCTCTGTCAGGTTTTAGAGTCACACAGCTGGGATTTGTCTTGGCGTGGCATATCCAGGTGGGAGGAGTGACGATTGTATTAAAAAGCAAATCTTTCCATCAGAAAGCAGCGGGTGGCCAGATCAAGTGTTCTCGCTCAGTCACATTCCCCGGGTCGCCGAGGAACACGCGAGAATTTCATTCGTCGGTAGGAAAATAAGTGTGTGTATGAATGCGAGCGAGAGACAGGGGGGGGTTATGGCGGCACTTTGCGTGTTTGTGCCTCCATATATGTGCCTTTTGTATGTGCGTGTGTGTGTGTGTGTGGTGTTGCCCAGATGTAGGGGGCGATTGAAGATGCGCATATTTAAAAGGCGAGAAAAAGAAGGTGGAAGAAGGAGAGTAAATCTGGGTCCTCTCGTCTTTGTTTACAAGAATCTGATTTTTCATGTCTGTTGCCACATTGCTCCATTTGATCAGTGGCCTGTTTGCTGTTAATTATTAATTATTTACCCGTTTAAAATATTCATGCACCCTGGCCCAAGTGGAAATACGCCTTTTTTCCGAGGGGCAAGTTCTCTCTGTAGCCACTGCAAGGTGGAGCTGTTTATACATCCTTATCAGGGGACTCTGTTAACCCAGCTAATTAAGTAAATTTCCTCTGCTCCGTGCTCTCATAATCGCGGGTTGGACGAGGCAGCCCCTGCGTTCCTGTTTACCTGTTTGATGCTTCAATATTTGGCTTCGGATTTGGCCAACGCGTGCGTCCTAGCTGCTCTCAGACAGCGGTGATAACGCTGCGTGTCCCTCAATGTCACGTTAGCAACGTGTAACTGTTGGAAAGTTGCCGCCTCGTGTGTGTCAATAGGACGGAACTTCAGAGGCGTGTTGCGGGGTCTTTTAGAGAGGGCCCGCTTTTTTTTTTTTTGATTCAGATTACTACAGCTTTAAGAAGAAAACCAGGAAACCCATACATCCAGAGGAAAGTATCTTGATCGAATCCCTATTGGTGAAGGAATGGTATACACCGGATAGGTTGAGAGTCCAACACAAGGCAAAGACATTCAATATTCACAATTTTGTGTCAACAATTAACCTAAAATGTGGAGCAATTATTATTCTATAAAGTCTAAACATATCTTAATGGATTCATGAGTTAAATTGTTTTGTTCTAATGGTAGACCATCATTGACTGTAAAACAGCTCTGTTTTTTGTTTTTGTTGCTCATGAGAACGATCTTCTGGTCTCTGATGGATATTTGTTCAATTACATCAGACTGGAAGGTTTCACGAAGAAATTGTGAACCTTTGAGTATTTACTAGTCCACAGCTCCACAAAATGTCCAGAATTAAAGACCATTTAGTACTGTGCCCATATTTTTCCAAAAGTGGGTAAACCTGGGCAAATAATTCGAAAGACGCAATACTTAATTAAAAAAAAAGAAAAAAAAAGAAGATGAAGCGAAGAGTAAAAGCTAAAAAACCTTGAGGGACTAAAAGGATAACTGGCTTTCTTTTACATAAAAGTATAAGAAAGAAAGAGCACGGTGACCATAACATATCTGGGGGGAAAAAAAAACCCAAAAAATTACCCAGCATTCATTTTTGTGAGTCGCATGCATTGGACATAACATCTCAACATGAGAGCATCATTCCCACAGTGGAGTGCGGTGAAGAGAGCGTCACGGTTCATTTTATTGCTTCAAGGCTGTTAATGAATCCAGAGTTCACTTCCTTTTTCCAGCAGGACTGTAAATGTTTAATGGTCGTGTTCAATAAAGACATGAAATATTAGAATTGCTTGTGTTGCATTAGGTTAAGCACATTGTGATCATCCATACTTGCAACTTAATTAAAGATCATATCACATTTTATGACCAAAGACGAACTATGAGCCTCTATTGAGCCTCTATGTACCGATCATGTGCAGCACAAGTCTGGAACATCCAGTCCCTTTGCTCCCCTAAAAATACTGTACAGGCATTTGTTGCTTATAGACTGGACTATTGCATGTCTTTATTATCTGGGGGTTCCAAAAATTAGGGGATCCAAAATGCTGCAGTGAGAGTACTGAAGGGCAGGAGAGGTCATATTTCTCCCACACAAGCGTCTTTTATTGGTTCCTTGCCAAGTTGAAAACGTACCTGCTCACAGACAAAGCCCTTAATGAACACGCTTTAGCATAGCCTCCAGGCCTCAACGTGACATATCATCCCGATAGAACTGTTTGCCCGTGCTTATGTCGGGTGCCTCGTGTATATTTTAAAATCCGACGCCATATCTGTTTAAGATTTGGCTTAAAACTTTACTTTTAATTAAAGCTGATAGTTAAAGGGGCCATGTCATCCAGCTTGTTAACACGTTCACGTGGGTCTCGTTGGTCCAAACATGTTGCACTCAAAGTTTATTGCCCCCAAATCCATCTTTTCCTTGATTTTCCTCCATTTTAATATTGGATCATAGGAGCTGCATTCAGAATCTGCTGTGTCTATGTGAGCTGGACTGGCTCCGCCCACACATTCCCATCTTGGGAAGAGGAGGAATTATTTCCTCTCGTGGTGCCATGTGCCAGAGCAGAGCTGCCTGATTGTGGGAGGAGTCAAAGGGAGGGCCGACCTTGATTGGGATTGGCTGAACTCCAGATGAGACCATATAGGGTTTGAGTTCTGATTGGCTGGTTGGAGCAACACACTTTTTAAAAAACTGCCAAACAAGCCAGGGAGAGAGAAGACGGACTTTCTTCACTTCTGAGGCGTCATTCCAGGTGATGATTGCTAATGCTAATGTCTGAAAACCATTAGAAGGTGATTTTTTTTTAATACTATGCCCCCTTTAAAGTTGACCAATGTGATTGAACCAGCCATTACCTATGATGACACCAGGCATAAGTAAGTGAGTCATGATGCACTGAGCTCAGCTCTCCTCTCTTCCCTCCACAGCTGTGTTTCTGTTCATCTCTGTCCACTGTCCTTTCAACCCAACCAATCAAAGCAGATCTTTCACTCCGGCTCAGTCACAGTCCCTTCTTTTTAAATGGGGGAAATTATTGCTTCGTCGCCATTGAATTGCTCATGTTGTCCTGATTTTATCGTCCTTCTGGTGTGGTGGAGAAGATGGATGATTGGATGTTGCTGCAGAAGACTATTCTCAGATTAATTTGTCACAACTCTCTGTGGACAATTGGTATTATACCCTTATGGGAAGAAAGATGTTTGATGTATCTGATAGCAAATACATTTCCATTTTATAAACACCACATTCTCAAGTCGGGTTTATTTCAGTGAAGTGATATTTCAAAAGAAAAATATATTATTACTTGCATGAGATACCTCCAGGTGTTGGTGTGAAGGGTGGCATGATGATATTCCAAGAGAAGCCAGGATGGAGGAGAGGGGTTCTTTGAGGTTGTTCTCCTATTGTTTGCTTCCTGACTGCTGCCACTGGGGAAAGCATCATGAGTTTTAGTGGACATAAATGACGGATCCTTCTCGTCCCTGTCTCATTTCTGGCAACCGGTCAAGTTTCTGGGCTTGAGCCTCCTTCCACCTCGCTTTCAAATAGTCTCATGGGAGCCCCCGGATGCATCAGTCCCAACTTTGAGTGTGCGCTGTCCTGGAACACTGACATTAGGCCATCTCAGTCCAGCCATTTTATGTCTCACTGATTCTCAGTTGACTTTTAAATTACTTGCAGATGGATAGATAAAACCACATCCTGACACGATACCTACATTGCATCATTTTAAATCTATATGTATATCTAAACATATACAGAAACAAAATATACAGAATCACACAAACAAACGATTGAGAAACAAACTTAAAACTGCCTTACTCTGACTACAATATCATTTACTGCTCATAAACACCAAGGAAATGTTAAATTGGCTTTAATTCACTGGCTGACTTTTGATCACGCTGCTGGGAATGAGAGCGGTGTGCAGGTGACATCCGAGACAAAATGCATGCGCTCGTGCGGGTCTATGGAGAGATTGCCGTGGGCGATGTACTGCACTGGGGGTTCCATTTGAGCACGGAGTCTTATTTTAGGAAAAGCACGAGACAAAGAGGTCTCTGGGTATGTTTATGGGCACCCCTCCTGTCACGGTCAGTCCCAGTAGGGTGGCTAGGTGACAGGACGGCCTGACCATGCATGTAGTCGGCACTCAGGTTTCGGCTCGCATCATGATGACACCACCGCTCGGGGGAATAGAGTACGTAAGGCAGACAACAGCAACCAGGCAGAACAAACCTCCCAGCAACGCCTCAGAGGGCAGCAGAAAAGGGGCTCAGAGTTGCTGGAGGGACCCGGGTTCACGCTGTTACCAAGATCAGTCAGCCACCTACTGGTACCGCGCGACACTTTGCAGCACTCACGGCTTGAAGAGATGACTGTTGTTAACTATTTACCTTAGTGAATGACCAGAGAATATCTCATATTGACCCCAAAAAGAAGTACGATTCACTCTTTCACAGTAGCATGTATAGCCAAAGGTTTTAAACCATCCGTCCCCATCCAGACGACCAAGTTTTTCAGTAGACGGCTTTCACCAACAGAAACCATTTGGCTCAGGAAATGAAAAATCGATCTATTTAACAAGATAGTTGAGCAGCTAGAGTCATGAACAGAACACTATGACAGGTGTTTTTTTTTTTTATAACAAATATGGACAAAACCTATTATCTCTACTCTATAATACAGTTGTGAAGATTTTGCCTCTTTGAAAACTAAATTAATGCACAAGGAAATGTTAACAGGTCACTGCTATCTACTGCTATGCACTTCGGGTGTACAAATCCTGTACCTGACATAGTTTGAGAACGCCTAACAAAGTAGCACCAGCAATCTTTTCCTTGGGCATTGCACTGGTTTTGTTGGGTTCTGTCCATGATGCACCGTCCAGTCATCAGTTTTTAAAGGAGTTATGCACAAGCGCGTTGTCCGAGAGGCTGTAATACAATTGGCATGAGTTGGCCTTTTGTCAGACTTGCCAAAATTGTGCACATTTTTACCCAGTTGTAGCACAGCGACTTGGAAAAACTTGCCCTAATCAACGTCGCCCGTGGAACTGTGCCACTGTGGCCACACGGTCAAAGGCGATCTCGTTCACCTGCGCGAGGCCCTGATGTTTCGGCTGACCTCCCGATGTCTCCGAAAAGGGACGAAACCGGATGAGTTTCTCCGACAGATGAAGGAGGGGGTCTGGAGTTGCTGGGGGGGTAGAGTGGGCGGTGGGGTTTGGGGGTGGGGCGGTGGCGGTGGTGGTGGGGGGGCAATCCCCTGTCTCTCTGCAAACACAAAAACAACTGCAGCAACACACTCCTCGCTGCACTCCTGATGTATTTTCAGGCAAAAACAGGCATATTTGCCAGCTGTGTAATTTACTGCGGCTCTCATTTGCATATTAAAGCCTTAATTAGCCCCTCTGAGCGTGTGTGTGTGTGTGTGTGTACATGTGTGTGTGCGCTTGTCTGTTTGTGTGTGAGTTTGGGGTTGGGGGTTGGGGGTGTCGTGTAATCATTTCGATGTGCAGTTGGGGAAAGGGGGCGGTCGGGGGTGTGATGGGGTGAGGAGTGTCACCATTTTGAATTGATCTGAACAGGGGCCCGGTGGGGAACGGAGTCACAACAGGCGCCTGGTTCCCGCAAAGTGGCTGCTTCTGATACAGGGTGAGGCGCGGCTCCTCCACGAATAATGTTTGACATGAATCCCAGTCTTTTTTTTTTCCATCACACCGTTTTACTTTCCTTAGTTTATTTTCTTACCTCCTCCGAGTGTGGAGATGATGGAAAGCTGTCAAGAAGGGAGGGTGGAATGAGAAAACACTACTCTTGAAAGTGATAATTGTTACACTCGCACTGCTTTTGCAAATTTCACGTTATCACAAAGTCTTCATTTAAATCGTCCAGAAACACAATTGAAGTAACTTTCATGGTGTTTTATGCTTGTTTTAAACATCACTGTTTTCACAATGGAGAAACTTTTCAATCCCTGAAAGAACCTTAAGGGAAGAATTATTCTTCAGTTCTAAGAACCTCCAGGAACAGCCAAGAGATGGAGTGAAGCGTTTGGTTCATCATATCATCCACATTTTAAAAATGAGGAGGAAGCTTGTAAAACTGTTCAAATAACTAAATGACAAAACAGCCCAGGAATTACATAACCTGAAGCCCTTGAAACCATCCATGACTAATAGAGTCTGCTTTGGACTTCAGGTCGTCGTCATCATCATGGTTCATCAGAAACTGTCTTGAAAGCAACTGGAAAGAACTTTATCAGCCCTGACTGACCTGGTAGACGCTGGAATCTCTGCAACATCTCTGGAGGAGAATTCGTCACCGATTAGAAGACAATACGGTTTAAGTAACAGCCAGGAAAACAACTTGTGGTTGAATGACTTGTGTTAAACCAGAACAACTAGTTTTAGACAAAGAAAACTGACAAAATGCAACTTATCCGCCAACTGAAATGAGGTTCCTTGGTCTCGTTCTTGGCGGCACAGCTCCCATACCAAAGATTCACTCATTCACTTATATAATTTCACATTTATGCAATCATTCATCTCGCTATCTTCTATACTGCCTTATTCAGCTCAACGTTCAGGGCATCAGATTCAATACTGGCTAAACTGGCGGAACTATTCTAACAGAGAGACTTCTCCCAGCTGGTCAATCGGAATGGTAAGAAACTTTTAGATGAAGCGAGTTCTGCAAGAAGACCAGTTGCTTTTATGTTTTCCTCGATCTGACAATACATTACTGTTTTTGATCAGCTATGAAAACTCTTTCCAAGCTCATGTAGGGTTTGTCTCTTGTACACTGTTGAAAATGTGTGTTTTCACATAAAGAATATAGTTTTTTTTCTTGATGGAGTCGTGCCTATCCTGAGCCTTTTGAGTGAAAATTCTGCCCTTTGATAAATGTTTTTCAGCTTTGTCTCTTGAGTAGACAAAATTCTCTCCATGTTTTTTTGAATACAACTCACTTTGTTCTGACAAGCGTCATTCTGGATATGTTGCTTCATTTACCAGCAGACATGACAACCACCCGTAATCTCTTTAATTTGTGAAGGATGCAAGATAGGAACCGTATTTTGAAGTCAGTACAAACTCGCCCTTTAAAGAGAGAAAAGGAATCAACGTATGTTATGAAGTTTGTCTTGAAGTCAAAACAGTCCAGGTATAACTTATCAAAACTTCACTTCTTTGGCAGTTGTGCGAACACACCGGTCTTTTCAATTCAACATTTCTGAAGATTCCACAAGGTCATTTTATGCAAAGAAATCTTTTTTTTTTTTTTTAACAGTGGTCATAGCCCAGTAAATCCACATTCCCTATTCAGACATACAAGACGCCCATTCAAACAACTTGGCATAATGACCAAAACATTGGAAGTTCTGCAATTGATATGGACCTTTTCTGCATAAGAGGGGGCATATGTATATAAGCCTCGCATAAGTGGGGGTATCGGATCGCATCGTCTTTCAACGGGCATGTCCTGAAGCGCCACGCTCAAACAGTCACCCATCAGCAGCTGGCAGCCTCTCATCTGACTACCATGAAGCCCCATGCGTGTCTATCTCTCTCGCTCCCTTCATCCACAAGCCACATCCCTTTCACTTTTGAATGGCGGGCTGACTGCAGAAATTGCCCCTGTCCACCATGCGCGCTGAATATTTAACTATGAATATGAAATATCTTGGCAAGACTTCAACCACCTTCAAAAGCGAGAGCCGCTCCAACTCCCAGCATACACTCACCCTCCAAAGTATCCCCTCCTTTTATTTTTTTTTCTTCCTTTCTCTCTTTGCCCTCATGAATCGATCATTCCATCCCTGTATGGAGGGATGTCAAGGAGGAGAAAGTGGCGAACGAGCTTCTCCGGTTGGGCACCGGAGTCGGCAGCTTGAAGGCGAGACTCCAAAATCTGAGGCTCGGTGGGTGATAAGGTGAGACTCCTTCAACACGGCGCAGGTTTTTGGTGGAAAGAGGAGACTGACGGAGTGAGGGGGGGGGGGGGGGGTAAAAAAACACAACGGCTGAAGAGTTCCGCTTTGGCTGCTTGCCTCCTTTTGGCTTTTCGCTCCTTCAAAGAGCGGAAATCCTCCATCCTCACTGCCAGACAAAGTTTCACCTCTCCTTCACCTTAATCCTTGCGCCGAGGACAGCAGTGCCGATGGCGGATCAATACCGGCCTGCAGCTGCGGCGGCACTTAACATCTCCTGTCCCACTTGACCAGTGGGGAAGCAATTTGTTTATGGAGATTTAATTGAGTTAACGTTTAAAAGCGGGGCACTCACTGGATTTGAAAACTCCTCCTTATTAGCTCATTGGTTTTGTGTTTTGACCAACCGCCCGCCCGCCCCCTCCCTCGGCTTCTTATGGAAATAAAAGGCTATAACCGAGTTTAAAGAAGTTGAAGCACGTTCAAGGCCACGGTCAGCCGCGCTACGTGTGGCCCGGGTCGGCAATCCTCACTTAGTGGATCTTTAGGAAGGGACAATGCTTGTTATTGACATCAGCTCAGCTGTGACTTTCAGAAGTCTCAAACCAGTCATGAATTTTTCATTCAATCAAGTCACTGCACCTTCGTCAGTTTCCACATAATTATTTCCACCGGAAGACTTTTGTTTATGCCCACCGCTTACAGGAAGTCATATAGGCCTAACATTACATGGGATTCAATTATTTGGGACCCAAAAAAATGTCAGAAGACCAACAGGGAGTTAAAACACAGTCGCTGAAATTGGAAAATTGTATTCGAATGATTGTAAAGATGCAAAAACAAGCCATGTGCTTCACACGGTTTTCCAGGAATGGTCAAGAAATGTAGGAAATATTAATTTCTATTTGTCTTTTTATTTAAGGAGTCAAAAGCCTTTTTTGAAATTAAAATGGCATCAAAATCTGTAGCGTGCACAACATGAATCTCATCAATTCAGAAAGTTTTGTGACGTTACAGAAGGTCCCAACCATCTGCTGCAGTTTCGATAAGCCATGAGCTGCTGCCGTATTCAAGTCAAAGTGCGGTCAGTATATCTACTGAATCAAAAATACATTCCCGTTTGTTGTCGGCAAATCACCTCCCGTCCAACATCTCGACGTTTCCTCCACTCCGTTAACAGTATCATGCTCCACTGCCCCATTGTCACTGCTCTCCATCCGCGGCGGCCCCGACCACCAAAGTCTGGCGTGGGCGCCATGGTGGGGAGGTAATTGGATTTGTCGTCACCTCCACTGGCTGGCAGGTCTGGCCTGTCTCCTCAGCTTAGTGATGAAGATGTCACGGTGACAGGGACCCAGGGAGAGGATCAGCTGGCGTCCTGGACGCCACTAATAAAGCCGTGGTCGTGCCATGGCCGCGGTGCCACGGCTGCAACCAGCTGTTACCTCTGCCACCTCTCCTCCGGTGCCAATTCCCATTCCACAGCTTGGGGAGTTGGGGGTGAGGGGAAGAGGGGTTAACATGGTGAATGAAGAGTGGGCAGCTTTATTAAAACAGATGCCAGCCCCCCCCCCTTTGTTTCCGTTGGAGAGGTCAGAGAAACCGTCCCCCAAACACTCCTCTGTGGTTGTGGGCAATGCTGGCACTCGACGCCAGTGTCATGGCATCCTGGATGATGCGCTATGTTGCTGGGCGTCTTATTAAAACCAAAACAGAAGGCCCGTCAAAGTTTGTACTTTAGGCTTGATTGCAGTTGCCCCCTGGTTCACCTCATCAAGGGTCAGTGAGTCATGTGTTCAGCATTACGAAAATAGTAGTTCACTAATTAATGCGAGAAATTCTGAGGTCTTTATGTAAAGTGATGGAGGGAAATGTAGACTTTTTTTATTTTTGGTGGAGGGGCTTCATGGTTTATTTTGTCCTAAAGTCTGAGCTGACCAGAGTCACACACAGTGTGCCGAAGCAAATTATCACACATAATTAGAGCATTTCCTGTTTTTGAACACAACCATTAAACATGTTTATAGTTGCTTGTAAATCCAAGTAAATTCTTGGATTTGATGATGAACATTAATGGATATCCTTTGGCAGGAATAACGTGAACCGAGCTGCTGACAAGACCTGCACAACAGACCTTGAGACATTAGTCTTTCAAGATCTTCCCTCTGGGATTAATGAAGTATTTCCGCTCTCTATTTCTGGTGATCGTTGGGCCACAGAAGATATCCAGTCTTCACTGCAGACTCTTTTAAAAGCCGCCTTCTGTTATTTCACTTCTCTTTAGTGTCGTTTTCGGATTGTAGTTGACTTCGTAAACAAGGTGCCCGTGACCCAGCGAGTCCTTCGAGCCTTTAAGTCGTCTCTCCGGGCTTCTTCTTTACCCCACCGAGCATTCAGTGTGGCTCCATCGGAGTGAAGTTGGCCGGGTGCGCACTTCTTGGACGAGTAGCCACATCATCAAACGGCCTCCGTCTGTGCGCAGATTGTCTAATTACGGACTGGCGAATATCTAAGGTCTCCGAGATTACTCTCTAGCTCCTTTCAGCCTTATATTAATTCCTAATTGAAAGTGTTCAGAGGTCTCCATTATGCTAATTAGCTGGTGCTTCTCGTCAACAGAAAGTTGACTGCATGACTCAAAGCAGCTCTATATCTGGCAAACAGTTGAAAGTATAAGTACGAGTTTAGCGCCGATATGATGTTCCATGAACGAAGCTTGAAGCTCAGTTGTCGTTCCACCGTGTTCAGGGATTCCAATAGGAGAATGTGCCTGATATTTCTGAAATACCACGTTCAGTACTCAGAGTACAGTCCAACACAAACATTGGACATCTCATGCAGTGGCAGGCGGCTCCGGTTCAGGCATATTGGCACCTTCAAAGAAGGAAGCCGAGAAACTGTCAACATCAACATCATCCAATTAAGAAAGTCTAATCACTCGCAGCCAAAACAACCACTTTCCACCTGTGTCGATATCCTCTTTCTTTGTAGAGGTTGGAGGGAACTTGTAAAAGCATGAAGATCAATTAAACAGAGCTGGCATGGGAAAGCATGGCCGGGGGTCTCTGCGGTGGTCTCTTCAGATAATCAGCAGCCCAGGGGCGCTCCATAATCTCATGGAGGAGTGTTAGCTTTCACACACCACCGCTAAAGAGAGGGATTAGAAGTCACACCGCCCGATAAATACAGGGCGGGGATGGAGGGAGCAGGGGGAAGAGAGTGAGCCGTAGGTGGATGGCTGCTCTGGCAGGTGTAGCAGAGCGCAGATCGGCGGTGGCCTTTTAACAAACTGAAGTACTACTTTCACTCCGTGTGTCCATACAACCCCCCCTCTGAAAAAAAAAATGGTGGCGCTCCTCTTACACTTCTCTCGCCAACTTTTCAGCTCTTATGTGTTTCGATAGAAACGCTACTGAAACTCACAGACCAGCATGCCTTGTGAAGAACGAGGGTATTTTGGTTTAATTCCGGTTTAGTCTTGGATCATCAGTCCATCTGAAAGTAGGAGCAGCTGTTTTGGGTGAAAATCGCAATTCTTAGGCCAAGAAACCACACAACTCAATCACAAACTTTAACAACAGATCATTAAGATTCTAATTTGTTTCAGCCGTTCGAAGCCGCGAGCACATCTTCCGCTTGAAAATGCTGCTTGATGTTCAGAGCATTATTTAATAAAGTCTGTAAACTTTGACACGTTTAGGCGACTTTGAACATCAGATTTGTTTGGAGGGTTTTTTTTTCTTTCTTCATGTTTGCACCAGAATTCAGTGTTTTCTTTCGTTCGCCGTCTCCTCAACCTTCGCGGGTGTCGGGACTATTGATCGATGCTTTTCAGTCGTCATCGCTGCAGGACAGTCCTCCTCTCAATTCTGCGTCGCTCAAACTACCGTGAACAATACTTTTGGCTCTTAAAGATATACCCTATTATGGTCAAATACGACAGTTTTTTTTAAAAACTTTTATATTCTGTTTCATAAACTGAAATATTTCAGGGCTTTTTTTGTTATATTCTGTTCAACATCCTCCTATAATATTTTAAATATTCATATATTTTCCCTTTCTGTTATACTGGAGACCATAATGATCACAGTCTTCAACTTTTTAAATTGATTTTCTGAGTTTATCGACTAAAGAATGAACTTTTAAATTATAATATGGGTTTTTCCTAACTGCATACGTGTGTGTTGCTCCATGCCACTGTACAATCCAGCTCACTTTTTCTCTTGCACTGGTGAATGGGAATAAAAGAGCTTCCTTTGTTAAGAGGGCAGCGGAATAGCAAAGGGTTTTCAAACTCTGCCATTAAAAATAGAATAAAAACTGGACAAAAAAACACGTAGGAGCATGTGTTATAAAATGTGTGTGTTTGAATTAAATGAACCCAGAAAGTAATTTAAGAAAAAAAAAAACCCAGAGGAGTCTTTAATATTAGTGAGGCAATCAAGTGATTCAATCAGTTTTTCCTATTTTTTTAGGTAATTAAAATCACTTTTCCACAATATTTAGCTGGATATTAAACTGTTAAAAGCACAATTGTTATTTTATTTGCACCAAGATAGCAGGGTGCAAATAAAAACGGTTTTGGTTTTTTTTTTGCTATTGTTGCTCAAATATGGAATTAATTCATCACTTCCTCCAAACTCTGCCAGGAAACTATTACATCAGCCGCAGGTGTCTCTTTAAAACCTCGGAAACTTCCTCCAGTGTTTTCCCCCCAACTTCCACGGTGTTTCCATACGTAGACTTGCTATTTTCAGCGTGTTCGTGCATCCCCAGTCATGTAAAAAGAAAAAAAAGAAAAAGCAGTGTGTGGAGACGAAATTAAAAAAAAAAAAAAAAAAGAGGGGGAGAGAGAGAGAGAGAGAGGTTGATGGTGTGAAGCTTACACACTGAACCCGAGCGTGTCTCCGCCTCGGCGCCGCAGCGTCAGGGGGAGGGAGCTGCAGTATAGTTGTGAAGCTTCACAGCACAAACAGAGGATTCATATCAGCAGTGATCAATGTAATTTTCACTTGTCATAAGACATAAAGGAGTCGACCGTGTCGACGAATCTCGCACAGGCTGGAATACTTTGCAGCCGGGCGATCAAGGTTTTTTTTGTTGTTTTTTTTTAATTCAGCCATGTCTGATTTGAAGCTTCTAAAACGTGCAGTGCACGAGTGAGTGAAATAAGTGAAAAGAGTAATTTAGGGACGTCTTATAGGACTCGAGGAGTAGCCACACTGAGAAAAGTGTGCAGACTTTAAATATAGCGTTTCCTCTCGTCCGCGCGGTGCCGGGGAATCCAGACGACGGTGGAGGTTGTTTTTGAAACACCTCTTTCCCGGTTTGAAATAAATAAATAAGTAAAATCAGTGCAATTATCAAATCACAACAATCATCTTCTAATTGCCAAAATAAATGGCAGAAACCATCCCAGCGTGCATCATGAAAAGCTGCGGTGAAGCTGGACCACGGTGCAAGCGTGTGTTAAAACTGTGCCGAGCACAGCACATTTGTTTATAATTGTTTTAATTATTTCTGGGGGGTTTTTGTGTGTGTGTGTGTTTCTTTACTGTGACACGTCGGTTGTGTATTATTCAAGTTTCAGGCCAAAATGGTCGACAAAATGAGAAAATATTCATATAATAAAAGTCAAACTTAGAATATAAATCTGGCATGTAATCTAAATGTTTTGCATTCATGTCTTTTTTTCCCCCCCCTTTTGGAAATCACCCAGCTGGGTCAAACTGCATTTATATCTCCCTTCTTCTTTCTCTCTTCTTTTTTTTTGTGTGCGTGTGTGTCATTGTCAAAACTTCACAGTCGAACCTCTTAAATACAACAACATCGCTTTGTTTCTCACTGAGGAACATGAAAACATATTCTCGCATCTCTATCCCACACACACACACAGATTTGCAGCTATTCGATATACAACAGTGACATCTTCAGGCGGAGCGGTGGGATCCCGCAGACCGAGCCGGAGACAGGCGAGGGGGAGAGAGGGGAACAATGGGGAAAGCGTCTTAAAGCGTCTGTCTGCGTGCAATTACTGCCATTTATAGGAGGAGGAGAGGGGGGGGGGAAGGCGCCTGTGAATTATCCTCAAAGAGCATTCATTAACATTTACTCCACCTTTGTTTCCTTTTATTCCACCGGAATACCAGAGACGTACAGTGAGAGCAGTTTCCTGACGTAGGAGAACAGCTGACTGACTTAAAGCTGGGAAGTGGGTGAGGGTTTTTGTTTTTTGTTTTTTTTGTTTTTGTACCTAAAAAGGTGGAGGTTTTCTTGTCCGGGTCTCCGCTTGGAGGCAAGTGGCGAGTAAAGTTTGGCAAGGGGATCCGATTTAAGTCGTTTTTGAAGCAGGCATCAGGGCTGTGTGCGTGTTGGTTTTGTGTAACATACTTTGTTATGAAGTTATCTAAATACATGTATAGAGATTTCATGGTGTTTGTGTGTGTGTGTGTTTGTGTTCAGGGTGAAGAAGCAAATCTATTTGTGTGTCTCTGTTACAGGTGAAATGTCTCTAAATGTTTGTCAATTTTTAAACAATTCCTTCTTTAATTGTGTTTTTTTTTGGTGACATTTTCATTCATTGTTTAATTTATTTTGATCAGAACATTTATCCAATTACATTAACAGTTACATTAACTCGTGTGTAGTCTATATACAGTATAAGGTCTTCTGATTATTTGTTGTGCAAATGTGTTTAGTTACGACACACACACACACACACACACACACACACACACACACACACACACACACACACACACACACACACACACACACACACACACACACACACACACACATAAAAAAAAGAGCTGCAGCTCAGATCTGCCTCCTTGTGTCATATTTGAACCATGTCTGGTTTCCTGCACGTCATCAGAAACACAAACAACTTCACCTGGAGTTAATCGCACACACACTCGAATTCACAAATTATTTAAACCCTAAACCTGAAGTATACACATAGAAAAGATCCAGATAAGGAAATATGACAATGCATGCACCATGCGGGATTAAACAGTTGCTTCCTGTGTCGTGTTTAAAGAAATTATGCTGCGTGACAGTAACACAAATAATGCTGCATGTCCTTTGCTAAGCATCTATTACCTTCAGGTATCTTGATCGACATACATTTCAAAAGTAAAGCGCATGCATCTAACAAGTGAAAATGCCAGTATGTATGTTTTTATTAATACACAGAAATGGCCATTCTCAATTGAATTTATTACACTGACATCTTATTATGGTGTTTAATTGTAACAAATTTATTATAAATTCAGTGTGTGTGGTCATAAAGATGCATCTTTTCATGTTACATTCTTTAAACATAAAAAAAATTCTTTAGAACTCAATTCAACATAATATTTTCCCAGCATGTTATTACTGAAACGTCTTCATAATGTCTCTTGTTTTGCAGTGGAAAATAGAAACGAACATCAAGTTCAACCAATTCCTCAACTCACAACCAGATCATAAATAAATATATTCATAAATTGTACATTTTCATTTATTGTCTTTGAAAGGAAAAGTTATGAGGCTCTTTTTGAAAAAAAACAAAACTTATTTAAACGTTTTTCTGAATGACATTCATTAGTTATTACTGAAGAATTAAGTTTAAAATATAATAAAATAAATGTTATTTTGACCTTCTACCCTCTTTTTACAATGACACACGTTTCTCCTCATAACTAAATAAAACGGTAAAAGCTGCCTCGCAAAACTTTTCTTTTCATCAAGACTACCTTTGTATTTAATGTGCATAAACAGTGCAGTTATCTGCAAAAATATTAATAATCATCATAATATCTCAGTTTTAAACTCAGACGAGGGTCAAATCTTTTTGGAAACGGTAAGAATTGTGTGTGTGTGTGTGTGTGTGTGTGTGTGTGTGTGTGTGTGTGTGTGTGTGTGTGTGTGTGTGTGTGTGTGTACGTTGCACGTTGCAAAGAAACGCTGAGCTCGGGAGGAAATTCTTAACTTAGCACACGCACACCAAATTTAAAGCAGTGGCGTTGTTGATCAGCCTCAACAATATGACTTTAAAAAAAAAAAATAAAATAGAAAAAAAGACACAATACGCCACTCGCATAATACTTGAAACTGGCATGTGAGATGTCATTTACATATATTAGCATATAAAGTAATTGGCACAGATGCCAAGGAAGCAGCCGCAAACAGATTAATTGTCATCGAGCAGTCGTGGTGACATAGTTAAAAATGAGCTCCTTTTAAGGCACCAATTATCAGAGAATTTCCAAAGTAACCTTTTTTCATAAGCGATCCCCCCCCTTTACACACACACACACATGCCCCTGGACGCAAACACAGTTCCTCACATACACACACACACACACACACCAAAGCACAGACGCATATTATGCATAGTATCAGCATCCTAAATGTATAAATATTGTAAATAGCTGTCTGTCGTCTTTCAAGTTGCGCCTTTGAAATGAGCCCGCGCCGCATCCCCCGTTTGCGGAAAAAGAAAAAAAAAAAAAAAAAAACGAGCACACGTGTCCTTTTGTTTGGCTCCCAGACGAGAACAAACGACGAGGTTCTCGTGCGCGCGCTTCATCGCGGCAGAGGATCCGTAATGAATTTTCACAGATCGAAATAAGAATGTCTCTGCTGGGGCCTCCATATGCTCTTCCTCCGCTTCTGTTTTCACATCTTTAATGCTCCGGCTGAGGCGGCACAGGTATTGTTGCGCTCTGTGTGCGTGTGTGTGTGTGAGTCTGAACACTGCGTCTTCACAGATTTTGGCATGGAGCGCACTGAAACGCACCTTTGTGACCTTACTGACCTCCCCGGTTTACTTTTCTCTGTCTCTCTGTGTTTCAGGTGCGTTTCCCTCTCAGTCCAATACACTGAAGCCCCCCCACCCCCCCGCCCCCCCTTCCCTGCTAATAATAACCCGCTCAGTGCCTCCATTTGTGAGGTTGTCTCTCCAAATGCGGCGCTAACAAATGAGCATGTTTAAGCCCCCACCTGCACCTCGGAGAGCTTTAAACGCCTGTTCCCAGCAGCCACCGTGCAGCCATCTTAACGAATGTTGAAATGGCAGAGAGAGAGAGAGAGGGAGAGAGGGATGGTGGAACAGAGGTACAGTTAAAAAGAAAAAAAAAAGAAGAAAGGCCTGATGCACGTTTCTGTGTGTATTTGCGTCATCACTGTTTTCACAATCCAGTCTTACTGGAAAGTTATTCATCATTTATTATTTACATTTTCTAGTTTCTACAATCGATCAGATTAAATCACATTATTATTATGATTAGTGGAGGCAGGATATCAGAAACATTGTTTGATACAATACAGCCAACACTGCTGCAAACACCCCCCCCCCCCAAAAAAAACATTAGAAATCTCTGATTTCTAATAGTGGACTCGGAGCTGATTTTGCAATTGTATCAGGTATACATAAAACATAGTATGTGAATTTAAAGATTGATCTTTGGGTGGATGGAGACTCGTAGAGTGTGCAGTTGTAAAAAAAAAAAAATTAAATCTGTGGATTTTATACATCAAAATCGGAAGTTGTTAAGACAATTTAATTACAAGGAAAATGTCAATAAAGTGGATTTTAAAGGGGCATTGCGTAGAATGTCACTCGCGCTTCTGCTGCACACTGGGCGGCTTGTTTGATCTACTTTGTCCAGAACTTACTGCCCCTCCCGCCACCAGATCTACTCCTGCTTCTTGCAGCTGCTCGGGTGTCCAACATCGCAAACCCAACTTGCGAACTTGCACGGAAGTTGTGAGGAAAAGTTGTCATTGATGAAGTTCACATTTAGGAAAATCTGTCATTTCTCCTTTTGGATTGGAGTGAGAATAAGTTCAGGTTTTGGGGGTAAAGTCAGGGTGCGCGCGAATCAAGTGCCAGTTTATGAAAAAATAAAAATAAATCTATCAATTTTCATAAGTTCAGGTGATCATAGTTGAGAAGTGATAACACCACTTAGGCGCTTTTGATTTTGCTACCTCTGTGGGGTCCAACACTTTAAAAGGTGACGCCACCTATGTTGTGCAATTTAAATTTGAACCGAGGTTAAAATTAGAGCCGTGCGTGCGCATTGTGTTCCGTTTGCAGAGCGGCACTGAAATCGTTCGATTACACAGAGCTCGAGTGCCTTCGCATTTCTACACACACACACACACACATTGTGTGTGTGTGTGTGTGTGTGCGTGCGTGCATGCGTTGGTGCTTTGCGAGCGCTCCCATGTGTGTTTATACTCCTTAATGACTTTCTAATTCAGGGCCAGCAGGAACCTGCCTTTATCTCTATTAGTTTTAGTAGCCGGGCAAACAAAGAGAGTCTGTGGCCGTGGCACTGAGCCAGAGGAAGACTCAGCCGTAAAAGCACTTGTCCATCTGTGTCTCTTCCTCCTCCTCCTCCTCCTCCTCCCCCACTTCTATCCGTCCTCTTTGGGTGTGAAGTGCTCTCCTCCTCTATTTTCGGTAAGAGATAATAAAACAGCGTTTTGTGTCCTCGCTCAGCTTACTCAAGTCCAGTTTTCCCACTGAGCAAAAAAAAACACGTCTAAAAGGCGTCAAAGTCTATAAATCCAGAAGACGTCCTCAGAGGGGCCAGAATGAAAGTTTTTTTGGGGGGGTTTTCTTTAACACGTCTTTTTTGGCCGTTGTATCCTCCTCTTGTCTGGACGTCAATGAAAACACGTTGAAATAGATTGAGGACAGGTTATTAGTCTATCACAGGACACACACACACCGCATCACCGATTACAATCACATGCATGTTTTCGGAACGTGGGAGGAAACCAGAGGAAAGCCACGCACACACACACACAAGTAAACCACAAATGACATTCAAAGTGAGGTCAAAGAGTTTCTCCGTGGAGACTGAAAAAGTTCAATGCCGTGCGTCCAGAACTATGAATGGCCATAACTCAAGACATTGTGTATTAAACTTCACATGCTGCCCCCTCTTCCCCGTCATGTTTTGTCAGTTGTCCACAGCTGTATGTGTGAGTCTTGCATTTATACTTTAAATAAAATCCCATATATGACGTATTGTGTTGAGATTAGGGGAAATACATACAGGACACATGTAGGCCATATCAATACACTCTATAAAATGATTATTAGAATGAAAAATAAAGCTTCCTATTGGGGGGGGGGGGAAATGCTAATATACTATTTATAGAAGGTTGCATGTGAACATTTTTAGATATTGTATACTTAAAAACATTAGAAATAGTAGTTCAAGCAAAAATAATTATACATTAAGAGGACTGGGTGTCTTTGAAAGAGGTATTGTGGGAACCAATGTTAAAAACATTATGGAGTGGACTTAGCGGCGAATTAAAACTGTAAATGTCTCTCTGTTGTGCTTAAAAAAAGCAACAACATTGAAATGTAAAATAATTAATCGCTACAATGAAAATGACTGAAATCAAACTGAATCAAAGTTTTAGTTTTTTCCTCTTCTTTTGTTTTGCTTCTGTTTTGGGGTTTTTTCTCTTGTATCATTGGTGTCCTGGGAAACTTTTTGGATTTTAAAGGGAAAAGCAAAAATAAGCCTTGGCTTCAGCTTTTACCCATTTCGGCTACAGAAATTGTAAAAAACTTTGTGTTTGTGAACTTTTAATTACAATAAATTGAATGCACAGCCAGTGTAGCCATGAATATGTGCCCCTATATCGCATAATTATATAAAAGTTTTGGTTAAATACAACCCCAGTGAACTATGTGTCCTCTTCACTTAAAGGAGAAATGAAATTACATCAAGTAAACAATCTATTTATAGCTTTAGAACTTATAGTAAAGTAACACGGTTTTAAAGTTCCAAAATATGTGATGTTCCCTAGAAAATAAAAAAAATTAAAAAGCTGCATCGTGACATCAAATGAAAGTGCCCAGACACTTTCTTCCTCATCCTTGTGCTGTAAAATCAATCCGTAAGGTCATTCTGAACTGCCAGTGTGGTAAAGTCCAATTATCGTAAACTCCAATGACGGAAATGTAAATAAAAAAAAAAAAGTTTCAGCCGTAAAACATCCTGCCAAACAGCTGGTCAATATCAAACACTGCTGGAACCAAACCAGAAATGTTCTGACCGAGTTCCACGTTGATGAATGGCAGCAAAATAATTTGTTGAGACAGCATTTTTTTTTATTTTATTTTTTTTTGCCCCCTAACCGGCTGGTTCAGGTTTGATATTTTGTATCTAAGACAAACAAGAAATTACACATCACAAGTGGCTGTGTGTGTGTGTGTGTGTGTGTGTGTGTGTGTGTGTGTGTGTGTGTGTGTGTGTGTGTGTGTGTGTGTGTGTGTGTGTGTGTGTGTGTGTGTGTGTGTGTGTGTGTGTGTGTGTGTGTGTGTGTGTGTGTCAGACAGTATGTTCACAGATGCCCACCAGCCCGCCGCCAGGGTGAAAGTGTGTTTCCCCGGCCCCCCCTGACCCCTCCGGCTTCGGGGTACAGCAGTGCTGGCTTCCGTCTCTCGCTCCCAGCAGAAGGCGGGAGCTGTGAACTCTGACCCCCCCCCCATCCACACAAACACACACACACACACGAAGACAAATCCTTTCCACCAGCAGAAGGTTGCGTTTCTGTTCTCCACATGCCCGCCTCTCACCCATCCACCACCACCACCACCACCACCCACCCTCCTCCCTACATCCTTCTCCTCCACCACCTCACCTACCCTGTGTGTTGGCAAAGGCATCTGGGTGTGTGTGTGTGTGCGTGCGTGCATGTGTGTGTGTGTGTGTCAGGCAGGCTGCTGCGTGGTGAGCATGCCCTCTGTCATTCACGCAGTGCAGCCCTGTCCAACTGTCACTTCCTGACAGGCCGATAATCAATCTCTTTATTAACTGCTCTGCTGCAGACCGCCGCCACGGAAGGGGGGGGAGGAGGAGGAAGGGGGGGGGGGTGTGGAGGGAGGAAGGGAAGAATAAGAGAAGCAGAGGAGTCAGGCAAATGCACAGAACGCTGAGAGTTTCACAGGTTTTCTTTGCTGAGGGAAATGTTTATTTGGGTTTTTTTTGGGAAAAGTGGTTTTTAAAATAATCCTAAAAGCACTTCAGAGTTCAAAAGTTAAATTACAGTTGTAAACATTCTTCATTACTGTCATAACTGACAAATTCGCATATTTTTTTCTCAGTTTTTATTTAAGATGAAGAACTAACAAGCGACACAATTTCCAAATCCACATCAGAGCCTTTGTCTACTTTGATTGTACGAAAACTAATCGACTGCATGTGTTTCCTAAAAGAGTCACAACTACATGCAAAGAAGGATAAATAGGTACTTTTAATGGAGCAAGTACATGATCATTTCCAGATTTTCTTGTTTCTTTACAAATAATCTTGTTAGACAGTACGGGTTAGAGAACACTTGCTGATTTAAAAAAAACAAAAACTGAAAGGAGTGAAATTCAATAAAATGTTGATGTTTTTGATACATTTTACAAACGATATTATTATGACTGACACCAGAAAGTCACACAAACATAAAGAAAAAAGTCCTTATATGTTCTTCAACAGCCCCAGATTGTTGAAAATCAATATTTCCAAAAAGTGCATTACATATCAAAACCATCGATGTTCGCACCAATGACTTGTATTGAATGGCGAACTATGTGGAAAATTAACAAATTGGAGCGAGTTTTTCTCTTCATACTGACTACAGAGACATCAGGCTTCTATTTTGACACACCAAACAGGAACACCATGGCAGGACGACAAAACACACAAAACTCTCTTCACCCCCGGGTGCCAACTTCCAATTATTAAACTAAAATAAACTTGATCAACTAACTACACGAACAAAGCAACAAAAACGCAACACAACACAATCATTACCAACACTAACAAGACCACTGTAACCCCCAAAATAAAGACATTTGAAACACCGATCCGCTCCGTGACGCTGTGATATGCGAAAAATCAAGATGGTAAAACACCATTAAAGAAAGTTAAACAATTATTCAGTGGCAGTATCCAGACTCTCCCAGCAAGATACGTCTCATGACGTGGCATCGCATCCATTGTTTTTGCTGGAACCACAGAAGCGACTCTGGCGGCGGCGCTGTCTGTGGTGCTGAAACGACACCGCGCTGCACCTCTTCCACAAATTGACATGAAAGTCTGAGCTTCCCTTTGCCGACGGTCTGGTAGCTCAGGTTTTTCCTCAAAATAAAGTTGTGAAAATGTCTTTATCATCTCTAGCGTGGTCATCCTGCCGTAGCAGCGCAGTGCCAATCCACTAATGCACTGTGAATGTACGTATAGCATTTAGCGTAGCACGGTCACGCCCAAAGGCGCCGTAGCGATCTGCCTTTTTTTTTACGTAAATGAGTTTCATACTGGAGAACTGACTCGTGCATGTTGCTCATCCAGACACTGGATATGCCTTGGGGAGGCACTGCCCAAGTTCAAACTGTCGTACAGCTTTTACTTCTCAATCTATGAAAACTGTTTGGAAAACCGAGGACTAATTGGTGAAAGTCCACACTGTCGAAGGATATGTGCACATTTTAGGCATTTTTGAAGCAGGGTGAAGAGAAACTGAGGCTTGATGTGCATTATAGGAAAAAAAAGTAACTTTTAACACACACACACACACACACACATATATATATATATATATAATTTCAGACATTTTTCAGACTTCAGACATACAAAAAAATGACAAAAAGTAATCGTCTTCCTAATGAGGTAGACATGAATCCAAACATGATTGCAGCACAATGACTCAGAAATCACAACATAAATAAGTACAATCTGTCACTTCACTTCTTATTTTTGTAGTTTATAGCTTCTTATGATAAATGAGACAAAATTCAGTATGATTTATTTTTGTATTTTTTTTTAAGAAAACATTTAGGGTTTTTTTGTTGTTTTTTTAAACTGCTAATTCCACATAAACCTGCTCAGAAATAACCATTATAATGTCTCGGCACGGTCAAGGTAAACATATCATTCAGTTGTATTCGGCCACGTATCTAAAAGTTAAATTGTGAAGCGATTCTGCAAATTGTCCTCGTGGGTACGTAATCGCTTCCACCACGTTTTTCAACAGAATCAACTGTTCGTCCGGTGAGTCGTTGAGAATTGAGCCAAAGCGAAACAAGAAAACTGGAACAAACTTTCCCCCTAAACTCCTTGGGAGACTTCAGAATCTGGCGAGCTCGATTCCCCCGTCTTGGAAAGTCGAGTTGACGAGGGCTTTGGTTGGTTACCGAGGCCTCGATTGCGTCGTCTTGTCGCGACGGCGTCAATTCCTGGAAGCCTGCGCTCTTTCGATCTGAAAATTCTTTGGTTCCGTTGGAAGAAGAAAAAAGAAAAGTGAATATTTGATTTCGTAACCCACAGTAACGTTCATCCGTCCATCTGTACGATCGGGGATCTCGGCCGACTTTGGGCACAAACCCAAGACACGTGACTGGTCCGTCATTGACGAGCGCGATTCCCTGCATGCATTTTCTGTAAGCCGGCCTAATTAAAGACAAACATGGCGATCGCAATGTATGAGGAGCGACCATCTGATCTGATCTGCATATGAACGTTCTTATTGTCATCTTTACCCACAATCTCAACGTATTCATGTCATCATGCTCGGGTTTCCAGGGGATGGATGTTAATTCCGGCTACAAACAAACTGTCACACTTTACATGTATGGCCAGTTTAGGCTCCCAGTTTTACACGGCACCGTGAAAACAAGTGAGAACTTTGATTCTCCAAGTCATCGACTCAGGAATGTACATTGATCTTGTGATCTATTTCTGTATTAAAGAAAGAAAAAAAGACAAAGCAGCGGGTGACGACGGGATGGAGTGGGCGGGGTTTATCATATTGCCTTTGCTGCTGTTGCTTCTCGAGACGCTGGGCTTTCCTGACAGCATCACACCCGTCCTCACACAGCGATAATTTATGAGGTGGGAAAAAGTGCTTTGGCGATTGTGACGATCAGCAGCCAGACAGGAACGCTGCTCCGTGCGTTAATTCCATTTATTTATTTTTCACCTCAGGGTTTTATTTTATTTATTACAATTTTGACGTAACTTCTCTAAGTTTTCCACATTTATATTTTAGAGAGTTTCCCCAAGAACTCATGTCGGTAACATAGCTATATCCATCAGATGCAACGGGGGGGAAACATTTCAAATCATGTATCATATCTGAATTGCTCTCGATAGGTAGGTAAAATCAAATTCTGTAAAAAAAACAACCCACAAAAGTAGCATCTGACTTTTACTTAAAAAGAAACTGAAAACAGAAACCAAAATAAACATCTCAGTATAAGTAGAACTGGATACCTGCCGTGCCATAGAAATAGAGAGTTGATGAAAGCATGGATGTTTGACAATAGCAGCATTAGAATTCCACTTTTGTTTATGATATTCAAGTGGAAGGATCAATAATCACCTGGAATTTTAATCCAAGATCCGGTTTAATTGAAACTTTGGTAATGTCTGCCTCAAATGTAGCTGCTTCAGGCTAAAATACTATTTAATTTGTAATAATATAGTACCAAACAATGCCAATATATGTCATATGATGGTATAATGAGCATGTGAAGGTTTACTGATCACATTACTTTTTACCATTAAGGGGTAATATATATATATATATATATATTTATTTATTTATTTTTTTTATGGGATGAAATTTGGGGAAAGTGTCACTTTACTTTGATGTGGGGGTTTTTGATGAGGCAACATTTGCATGTTTTCAAGCTAAAATGGCAAATCTTTGTGGTTTTCGTGTTTGTTTTCACGGTGCGCTAATTTAACATTGCTTTTCCAATAAAGTGAACATTTTGAGAGGATGAATGTTTACCATGAATTGTTCTCTGCACGTAAACACGGGTGGTTTAACTCATATGAACAGCGCCCACTTGTGGCCCCGCATGAAAACTACATTGTTTTCAGCGTTTCTGCCATTGTTGTGAAAACGTTGCCATCTGAACAAAAAAAACCCATTTCTCAAACAAAGATGCTTTTTCACCTGAAATGTCTGAAACTGGGCATTGATCATCCGTCATCGGACTGAACTACCCTCATCTGTTGGTGTAAATCGGTCTGTCGCTAAATCGGTCTGTGCTCTTGTGTCTGACCAACAGGACGAGTTTTTAAAGGAGATTCAAACGAGGCTGCAGACGGAGATCGCCGAGCGCTGCCTTGCCAATACAAGTCGTTCTGACCTCACTCCGGGAAACGCCGAGAACACGAGCGACAAGGACCATCAATGAGCGGAAACTGTGTAGTCAGCGCGCACACACACACACACACACACACACACACACACACACACACACACACACACACACACACACACACACACACACACACACACACACACACACACACACACACACACACACACACACACACACACACACACACACACACACACACACACACACACACACACACACACACACACACACCCTTCACTTGACCCCAACCAGTATCCACCACTCATCTAATCTCAACCATAAATAACCCCAACGTTTAAAAACAAGTATTTATGTAACAGCTGAATGTTTTTAGTTTCGACAACTTGCTTTGTATCCCCACAAGGACGACATCGCTTCATAATGTGAGTGAACAGATTTAGGTTCCTACAACAGCCATAAATACACACACACGTGCGCACACACACACACAAAAAAAAAATGGCTCCCTTGTACAAACACGTGAAACCAGGCATGGATTCAGTCACAGACACGCCGGTGTCCCAGTATCCCCCAGTCCAAACAGCTGACTCGCAGATATATGTGAATAATAATTCCATTGCAAATAATGATAACCATAAAACTCCAAATCCCGGTAATAAAAGCAGAGTAGAGCTCCCTAATGGAACGCCGGCCTCCCTGCTGCTCCCAGTCTAATGTTCCCGACGAGCTGCTCGCCACTTTCCATAAAGCAATTTTGCAAGCCCACTTCAAACGTGAATCACCTCGAAATGAGAACTGCACCCACAAACCGCCAACCCGCCCCATCTGTCTGAACTCCTCCACCATCGGTACCCCGCCTCGCTCCGCGCCACTTTGCGCCGCAAGTCCCTGTGCGCCGGCGTTCCCTCGTCGCTCGGCGTTCTCAGCGATGCATTGTGGGACACGTCCCAGCGTGTGTGTGTGTGTGTGTGTGTGTGTGTGTGAGTGTGTATAGTGTAGTGTCACAGCAGCCATCAACTCGCCTAAAACAAACAAATGGCTAGAAAACGCATGTGTGAGCTTTGTAAAATTGCAGTTAAAGTCTAAGGTAAGTGTAACTTGACTTTTCCATGCATAGGATGTGTTAGTAGAAGTTGTAATATTTATTATTGCAACAACAAAAGGAAACAGTTTCCTTTGATCTCGGCCTTCCTGAGCTCAATATTTTTCACAAGTGGTGAACTTTAACCGCCTTTTCAATGTTTTAAAGCTATTTGATTTTTTGAATTTTTTTATTTAAGTTATCGTCCAAGTTGTTCCAAATCCGTCTCACAGAAAGGCATCTACTTTTTTTTTAAATTATTTGTTCTTGCCTTGTTTTGAACAAAAAAAACAACTCTCTCAATGTTTGAATATCTTCTGGATACGAGGTGGAAGATTATAATTATTTGCTTTATACATGACAGCTCACGTGTTTAACAGGACGTTAAGTGAAAGGATGCCCGAATTCAGTGGTTCCTTCAAAATGTGGGAAAACCAAATTTATCCTCCCATTTCCAAGGCGATGTTCAATCCGACAGTAGCCTCACGTATACCAAGATCTATATATTGTAAACTATAACCAGGGACTACCATTCCTGGCTGTCGTACGTCCTCAGCATTCAAAAGAAAAGCACATGTTTAGACGCCGACGCCATGTTTTATAACCGACGCACCGAACCGTCATCTGATCTCGTGTGGCCATTTTTGAGAGCGTGGACCGTCTCGATAAAAAGGCACACTTTTTGTTGCGTCTCGTCTTTCTCGCTCTCTGCTGACTGAGCAGCTGACGACCACATGGCCAGCAATCTGGTATAGTGGATTTTTTTTGTTGTTTTTGTTTTGTTCCCCCCCCCCACATTTTACTTTGCATGCATTCACACTACATTCACACATAAACTCTGCTCTCCGTGGACGGATATGGTCCATGTTCACGTTTTGGATTACGCTGCGGCAAAACAAAAACATTCCCCTGAGAATAGTTATTGTGGATTTCCTGTTTCTTCAAAAGGAGGACGTGAACCATAAGGGTCAAGCTTTCAAGAAGAATTTGATTCATGCCAATGATGTCATACTCATCTCAAGAACCGTTCTATTTGAAGGGGTTGTAAAAACTCCAGCCTCAGTGGAGAATAACTTTAAAAAGAAATAGCTGAGAGCTTGTGGGGTAAACTGGTCTCCTCTGCCGTGCTTGGACGCAACAGCCAAAGCGCAGCCGGCGCCCCTTCCTCTCCCAGAATGCATCACAAGATCCGCCGATTGACGAATGAGACCAGACGAGTGGATTCAGCGGGACAGACTTCCCTCTTCCCTTTGTGGAATCAGACTCACACCTGGACGCACCAACTTGCCCCCGGATGACTCGCCGCTGCCCCCTCATCCAAAGTGGGGGGAGTGATGGGAGGGAGGGTGGGGGGGGGGGGGTTGGACTCCGAAGGAGACCGATGACAGCGTGTGGCCGCCGACGCGTCTCCGTCCGACGTTTTCGGCTCCTCGTCTCCATCCTCCATCATAACCCCTCCCAGCCTCCTTCGCCGCTCCAGCCAAAGTGGCCCCAGGACTTGTTTCCAGCCCAAGACCGGGGCTTCTCACCAGCGCCTGAGCGATCTGAACCCCATCCAGTCCTGATGGCAGAGGCAGACGAGGCAGATGCCCGGGCTGTGGGAGTAGGGCAGCGTCCATGACAGGACGGGGGCCTACTTTATCATAGTTAGGAAGGAGTGAGGGCAAGGCATGAAAATCAGCACATGCACACTCACACACACACATGAGCAGTCAGAGACAAGACCTCTGTCCACATAAAGGTGACTGGAAGCTGAAATCACCACGAATGGCAGAATTTCAGTAAAGCGTTGCAGTATGAAGCTCATAATCTGACAGGAGGAATGTTTGTGTCCGTATAAGTAACCACTGGAGACGCAGATTGATTATTTTCCGTTAAAACATTAAATACAAATACACAAAACTTTGACTTTGTGTGTGAAAGTTAATAGGGTGTAAAGGGAAATGGTAGCTGTTTGCAGATAAGACATAATGTTGGTGTTCAGGTTTTTTCTTAAGATAAAGAAAACGTCATAGGCAACAAAAAAAAAAAAGAAAAGAAAGAAAAGACATCCTCGCTTTGAAGCCACAACACCAGATTGTCTCTTTCCAAAAGTTTGTAGGTTGGAAGTTGGAACTTGGAATTAAATAAAGATACATTGCTGGCGAAAACTCAAAAGTCTCACCTCCAAACTGAGTTTTTGGACACATTTCTTGCAAAAAATATCTTGTTTGTGTTAAGATTGTATCCATCTTGTGGTCCGTTCGACTCCTCCAGTACCAGAAGCAACAGACACAACAGCTCAATATAAACACCAACGCTTTTATTTATTTTATTTTTCTAACTGTCCTCCTTTGTCATATATTGTAGTTAAATCGTCCATGTGCGTAAAAAAAAATATTGACGGCAACTTTCAGCGTTCCGCGTTAAATATTTATGAAAAAACTCCAAAAGCCATTTTCTAAAATTGTGATTTCAAACATAATGGCAACGCCGTTTTACTGCAAACAGCCCCAAAAACAAACAAACAAACAAAAAAACAACGAAAGTTCACCAGTTTCACTTATATAAAAACGTTATCAAAAGGCAATTGACTTTAATGAGAGTTGAATTAAAGCAGAGACAAAAACGCGACGTCGATTCATCTTGGAGCGGTAAGATGCGAACGCAAACGACGAAAGCCTTCTCGTCTCCTCTCTCCGTCGGCGGGACGAGAAGGTTGAAGTTTCTCCGCGGCGCCGACGTAAAGAACGGGTCAAAGCCGCTTGTAATCACTCATCGCCGTCTGACATTATGGCTGAGCAATTAGGCAGGACAGTTGTGTACTTTACTAATGAACAATGGTTGAATGAAGCCTCCCCTCAATGCGCCCATTCATCACCCAGGAACATCCTCCACTTCTCCAAGCTCACACACACACACACACACACACACACACACTCACACACGCACATCATTGGCTGCCTAAGACGCACACACACATACACACGTCCTGCTGTTGCTGTGCAGTTGGAGGTGTTTCCACTGGTTTGATGAGTTTCTGGCCGATGCTCTCAGCCTCCCTGCTGAATGTGTAGCTGCCTCTCCTCCACCTCCTCTTTGTCTTTTCCCCCTTGTCAACACAATCCCCCCATCCATCCGTCCTGAGGCCCGGGCCCGGCGGGGGCCAATCCGCCCCTCGCGGCGTCCTCTGGGTGCTCTCTGCTTCTCATATGGTCTACCTCCCCCCCCCCCTCCCCTCCACTGCCCCCCCCACCACCCCCCCTCCTCCTCCTCCCACCACCGAAACACACACTCACTCATGTCTTTGGGCACTAGCGAGGACCTTTGATTTATGACATCAGTTCTCTAAACTCACAGCTCGGTACTTAATTCTGTATTCAAAAACAATTCATCATCACTTCAGACAGACTCTTAAAAAACAAAAAACAAAAGCAAAAAACTCTTCCGATCATACTTGACATTATTTTTAACAAACCGTCTGCCGCACTTTAAAACTACAACAAACATCCACAGTTGGAGTATTATTATTATTATTGTTGGTTAATATGACTCTGTATGTAACAAAAATAAAACTTCTCTGAACTCATGTCAGCAGAATGTTTGTAAACTCCCACTTCTGAACTTCATGAAAAACTTGAACGTCACGAGCTTCTGCTGGCTGCCATCATTCAAACACATTTTAGAGAAGTTAAACATTAAAGATTGTATTTTTTTTTTTTACCAATATTCGCTACAGAGGGAGTTACTGTGGCCATGGTGTTCATGCACGGTAGCGACTGTAAAAAAAAAAAAGTAGATTTTACTCAGTTTCCTCTTGAGTCGGAGCATTTTTGAAAAGTTCCACCTTCAAATCGTGGGACTTTCAGTGGCTTTGAGCGCCGACGTCGAGTAAAACCGACGCCAAAAACACAAAGTTTACCGTTTTCATATAAACACTGTCGTGCAAGTGAGGCCTTGGGTATTTTTTTCTTTATATTCAGGAAGTTCAAACATAAGATTGTATGGAAAGTCCTGCATCCAGTATTGTTCCAGTATGTAAATCGAAAAGAAGTAGAGGATTAAATCATTGGTTCTTTCATGACACATTGTTGGACTGAGCTCATTGTAAGTACATTAGAGACAATGCGGGTATTTAAATTGAACTTTAGTTTAAGACGACATTAAATAAAAGTATCCAAGTAAGAATGACCGAGTTGTACTTTCATCAAAAAAAAAAAAAGATAACATTTGGAAGTCTGTCTTTAAAGTAAAATCACTATTTGTCATTGTTAAAAAAAAAAGCATGTTTGTAGTAATGTTAGTCATTTATACTGTATATACAGAGAAATACATGGACTGACTGGCTTCATTAAACATCCCAAAGAGGACATAGAAGAAGTAGTAGAAGAAAAACGAAGTAGAGCATTGTTTTGTTTTTTTAATGACTATTTGCAGAAGATATATACTTACACACAGCAAACAAGCTAATAAATAACCAGACATTTTAACTGATACGTTACTGATACAAACATTTAAACTAAATGAACAAATAAAAAGAGACACAATATATTACAATCCCATAAACTAAGTTAAGAATGTTCCAAAAACAAGATCATTTTCAACAACAGATAGAAGTAGAAGTGGTAGAAGATGTAGAATAAGTAGAAAGCGTAGTCAAAGATGAAGTATAAAAGAAGTAGAAGATGTAGAATAAGTAGAAAACATAGTAGAAGAAGAAGTAGATGTGGCAGAAGTAGACATAGTAGAAGAAGAAGGACTCGGAGTACTAACAACTTCACTTCTATGTTCAAAATCAACTCGGATTTAAGCTCACTGAAAATTAAGCTCATTTTCAATTTGATTTGTTGCTTTTGTACAAATTTCAGAATAAAAAAAAAAACTGCTTTTCCATAACGTGCAAATAATTGCATTTTTCATTAATGGGCTCATTTTTGATGGGGATCATAAAGTTATTCAAACTGTGATCATCTTTCCCATGCTGTGTGAGTATTTGCTGAATGTGCAGGTTTGAGTACCGGCAGTTTGTTTTCCGGCGTAAGCGGCCTCGACCAATCGGTCTTCATATCGCGGCAACCACCCCGCTCCTCTCCTACCTGAGGAAAAAGCAAAGATGCTGCCGTCGTGGGCCACGACACCTGCCACGGCGTCAGGCGGCGTTTTGATAAATTTACATTGAAGAAAAAGAAAGAGGAGGCAAAATAGACGCGATGTCTGGCATCGCCGTCTGCTTTCCACTGCTGCCTTTAATCGATGAAAACGCTTTCTGGGGCCTCCGGAGAGCGAGCAGAGCCGAAGATAAATATTGGCAGAAAAGAAAAATGTGTCGTCCTTTCCAATGGAGGGGGGGGGGGGGGGGGCATAATGATATTCAGAAGGAGACCCCCTGCTGAGACGCAAGACAAACTGTTCCTTAGCAACAAAACACATTTTCTCTCTTCGAGCATTCAGAGTGAGACTGTGTGTGTGTGTGTGTGTGTGTGTGTGTGTGTGTGTGTGTGTGTGTGTGTGTGTGTGTGTGTGTGTGTGTGTGTGTGTGTGTGTGTGTGTGTGTGTGTGTGTCCCAGGTCATGCACGAGGACAAAAGTGAGGTTCACATAAAGAAAAGTGGTGCTTGTTTACAGCGAGATTCGTTACGACGCAATTTTTAAATTCCTCAAACCAGCGTTCCCTTAAAAGCACCAAAACATATTGCAGGTTTGTTTTTGTTCGTTGTGGGGACAATCACCCCCCCCCTAACCTAAACCCCCCCCACCCCACGATACCTCACTCACCCACAGGGATGCATGTCGCAGTGGGGAACAAAATGGAGGTGCTTAAGAAGGTGAATCGTTACAATTGTCAGTTTCAGGTCAAACTATGGTCCCTTGAAAACATTAAAATAAACCGTGTGTGTGTACGCTGATGGTCAGAGTCAGCTTGGCGTTTGTTTCGTATCTGTGAGCCCGCATGCGTCTGCTTCATTTTGGGGTTTTTTTCATTTTAGGGGTGTGAAGGCGTGCGATCGCTCCCGTGGATTAAGGGGTGTTAGGGAACAGTGACCAGCATCACTGAGAGTGGATTCACGCCAGATGCTGCCACACACACACGGCTTAGCGCGGCTGATAGCTAAGTATTAGTCGCGTTGTGGGATGGACACACACACACACACACTTGCACACACCACCACAAGTCAAAAGGTGCAAAACGAAAACACTGATAAATAGTGATAAGGAACATTTTCAATGTCATACTGATGCTTTTCATGGCCTCAATTGGTCATTTATGGAATCACTATCTTAATTTTTTCTTTCTTTCAGTTAATGGGCCATAAAGAAGCACGATTTTAAAAAAAATAACAAAAAAAACTGCCTTCTGAGTTGTTGCCAGAAAACATTGAAAATTATGTTTGTTTGTAATTACAACTTATTTATCCACTGCAAATTATGGTGCGATAAAATGTGTTTTCATTCCCGCTAAGCTACCTGTTGCTTCATTCTGCTTCGGGAGTCAGAGTCCTTTGTCGGCGGAAAGTAAGAGTGTGTGTGTGTGTGTGTGTGTGTGTGTGTGTGTGTGTGTGTGTGTGTGTGTGTGTGTGTGTGTGTGTGTGTGTGTGTGTGTGTGTGTGTGTGTGTGTGTGTGTGTGTGCGCACGATAAAGCCGCACACGTCCTGCTGGGAAACACACATTTCTCTGTATTTCAACAGCACACGATAGAGAAATGTTTTTTTGTGTATTCAACAATAGAACTGACTTTTTTCTTCTTCATCTTTTTTTTTTTCACCAATGATTCTATTTTAACAATGGAATAAAATTATCGTGAAGGAATCTGCTGCTTTCACACAAAGTAGAAGTCTGACCCATCCTGAAGGCAACAATTCAGAATTAGTGAGTTCTCGGTTGGACCTCGTGCGTCCGGCTTTAGAATTCCCAAAACAAACTCCCCTGTGTTCTGTCCTGTTGCATTAAAAAAGAAAAAAAGATTTGCTCCTAGAAATAAATGTATTCACATCAAGATTTTCAATGAAGGGGGGGGACTTTTTTAAATATGAAGCTTAACTGAATGGCTTAGTATTGCGCAATATTGTCCAGTTAGTCCTTAGATCTATATAATGTCCTTTTATAGAGGAAAGACATGAGAATGTTTCAAAATTACTACAAGCACGAGTGTAAAAGAACAATACTGTTTGATAGAAAAGGTTATTTAACACACAGAAAATGCACACGACATACAAAACACTGTTTCCAGTAACTTGATACAAAACTACATCAACAACAACAAAAACACTCAACCAAGCAGGGCTTCAGATTACTGGAAAACTTGCACTTGTACTACTCGGATACTGAAGACAACTGCAAGTGACAAAGAAAGTCTGAAATCTGCAACCGGGAGAGAGAAACGTGTCCGTCAGGGGGTCAGAAAACTGTGTGACGGCCTCACACGCTGAAAGGAAATAACAAAGATCCCCGAATTTGTTTCCAAAGTCGATTAAACTAAATCCTAAATGCAATGTCACTAATCACGAGAAAACATGTCAGCGCTGTAAAAACTTTAGCCCATTTGTTAAAAATATCAAATTATCAAGTTGATCTGTTTGCATAAATTTGTGGAGACATTTTTTAATTTCACAAAATTAGACGAGGGATTCTGGAAAAGTTGCAGAAGAAACTTGATCAACTGAAACTACTGGATGTTATCAACATATTTTCTTCTTCTCTTGATTCTATGATGAAAATGAAGGCAAGAAAGAGATTTTCAGGTGTCCACAAAAGGTATTTCGAAGTTATTCTGCTCTAACGGTCCGACCCACTCAGGATCTCATCGAGCTGTATGCTGCTTTAAGCTGATCTTCAATCAAAAACAAAGCAGCTTTGCCGTCAGCTGACGTGTAACAGTCGGCTCATCTTTTACTCTACATGTTAAACACATCGTGTGATAAAAAAAGAAAAAGAAAATGCAACACAGTTTGAATTCCTCGGGGATATTTGCCGAAACAAACAAAAGGTACGCGTCGTCGCTGTGAAGACGCACAGAACAAACTCCAGAAGTCACGGTGTCTTCGTTTCATTTAACTTTTGTTTATTTTCAACAAGCCAACATTCAGCTGAGAAGGTAATTACTTCACCAAAAAACATTCATTCAAACACTAAAGACATTGAAGAAATCCACACACACAAAAAAAACCACCTCCACCGCCGCAGACCTGATGATCCAACACTGACACCTAGTGGCAGCAGGCCGTCATTGAAACAACCCAAACGACTCAGACACTGAGGTTTTGTGAATGAAACTTCTGGAGTGTTGAAGAAATATGTCAACTGTGTATTATTGCAAAGGGGGGAAAAGAAAAAAAAAGTGTATCAATTAAGACAAATTTCAATGTGCTTCACTGTGTTGAGCTTGAAATGATTCCAACATTAGTTACAGCAGCTCACATCGATCATCGATCAGCCACAGACATGCACACGCCAAAGAAATATACTGCTGGGATCTAAATGAATAAATATATTGCATCATGTGAAACAAAGAAACCAAAAATAGAGATTTACCTCGAATAAGAATCTGTTCTGACCACCTGCATCCTTTAACTCGCTATGTTTATCAAACAAAACAAACCAATAAATGCAATAATAGATCTATATCTCAATCTGAAAAGTCTGTTTCTCTGTTTGGTTGTACAAAAATGTGCAAATAATAGTGGCTGGATTTTTTTTTTCTTGCAGCTTTTCAGTGTAAAATCAGCATTATACTAAAAAGATATTATTTGAAAACAGTGTCTGTTAACATGCATGCCAACAGGAAACATTCAATTACGAGTTCCGCAGAAAATAATAAAGTTCAGTACTTAAGAAAACACTATTTAAAAAAAAAAATGTGTTGATAATATTACACATGTTAAGTAATCAATTACAAATTTCAGGGGGAGTTTTGGTTCCCTCTGCTGGGCAAAGAGTGCAACTGCAGACAAATTTCGGGAAAAAGATTTCAACAAAATTACATATTATTCATTAGAAGTGGCCAAAAAAAATAAAGTGTTCCTCGATGGCAAAGCTGTAAAAACGTCTGCCTTGAATATTTTTTATCGTAGTCTCCAGTGCTTTAAAATGTGTGATCATCAATATTTGTGAGCTTTTATTGCAAAAACAAACAGAGCTCCTGCCAACAAAAACACCAATAAAAAAAATAAACAAACATTCATTCTGCTCTTCTTCCATCAGTCACTTGGTTTAGTTGAGCATTCAAACTTTAAATGTGCAATCAAAAAAACAAAACAAACAAACTCGTGAATATGGACCTACAATCGCTGCAGATGCTGAAGAAAGAAAGGATCCCTGTATTCACAGACTCAGCTTGTCAAGTTTTGGTGGGAATTTGCAGTCAATCATTTGCCGCGCTACAAAACTCACTCAGAAAAAATCAGCAGACATGTTTACATAATATTTACCGGCCTCATCTGGGATTTATTTTGAGGAAACTCCCCGTGTCGCGAGCGAGTGTTTGTGTACCTGGGACTCGCAGATGGCGCATCAAATTATCCCGCGGCAGCCTGCGTCACCATGTTTCCCAGATAAACTCTGTTAATTTCCCCGCGCGGTGATTAGGTGTGTACAATGAAATAATTTGGAGGTCCGTTTGCAACCAATTATGTGCACTTTGGAGTCGTGAGTGGCAGCATGGGGGAGCCGCAAACTCGCTGCCATTTATAGCGTTTCAGCCTTCCCGGATATCGGCAGCCAAATCAGAGCAATTACGAACCGAGCGTGTCGACTTTTGAGTTTACCAAGTTCATTAGGCAAATTAACTTCCATAATTAGCTTTTGGCTCGGCGCGCGCTTTCATTCGCTTTTTGGGGCGATTTTAAGTAATGGCGAGCACACCAGAGCCCAAAGAAATCAAGAGTGGGGAATCCGGGGGGGGGGGGGGGGGGGGGATGGGCCACTTACTAATTAGACCTTATCAGATTCCAAGCATGAACTGAGGGACACTTGCAGTGTGACGACGGAAACATTTTGACGAGTAAGACTAATGAAGAAAAAAAAAAAAAACGAACATGAAACTGGCGTCACGATCTCGAAATATTTACTCACTTCTTTTGTCGATTTCGTTGACGAGACTTAATCAGAGGGGTTGTTCTTAACCAAGTACTCCGCCTGGAACAGAATAAACCGAGGGGGGTTAGAATGTAGAGTTGCCAGACGTTAAAGGGGAGAAAGGTGTGGCCTGCGGAGGGTGAAATACCAGAAAGTCCACGGGGTTCTCCGGTTCCACCCTGCAGCATTCGGCCAGTCCGCGGCTCAGCGTCGGCATGACGTGCTCCAGCAGGTAGTTCCTCATGGAGAGCGACTGGGCCTCCAGCAGCTCCTCCTCCTGCTGCCTCGCCGCCTCCCGCTTCTGGTTCTGGTCGACCAATCACACGATTGGACTCAACAGGTGTGTGTGGAAAGTTTTTTGGGGGTTGATTCTTCTGATTGTAGGAGATTCTCGCTGTTGTGAAGCTACAAGCCTCACCCACTCCCTCCAGCGAGCTTCCCTGCGCCTGGACTCTTCCTCCTCCCACTGCTCCTCCTCCTCCTTCTCCTGGGCCTCTCTCCTCAGCCTCTCCTCGGCCTTCCTCTGCTCCTCCTCTTCCTCTTCCTGGCTGGTGGAGCTGTAGTTTTTGGGCCGGCCCACGGCGTCGTAGACCTTCAGCATGAGCAGCCGCCAGTCCGACTCGCCGCTGCCGGTGACCTCTGCACCGAAGGACAAGGAATTACGTACAACTTCGTCACGTTAGAGGAGGTAGAGCAACACAGGGACGTGGCCACGCGCTACCGAGGTGCAGAGGGGTCGCGTCCGTCTCCAGGAAGTAGTTGACGGCGGGGTCGGCGTCCATGTTGCTCCGGTAGTCGGCCAGCCGTCCCAGGAAGCGCTCCTGCTCGTAGTTGTGTCTTTGCACTGAGCTCTCGGGCAGGTTGATCACGCGGTCGATCAGGAAGTCGTCGGACGCGTCCAGGCACAGCACGAAGTCTGCGGATCGCACGCAGGAAAAAACATTTACAGGAAAGAACAAAGCGTGAAGTCGCTTTCCGACCTCTCTGGATTGAACGTTGAAAATAAAAGAAATGTGCTACAGAGACCCGGTACTATCTTGGATGTGTCGTCGTCTCCACCTGAAGAGAGACGAAAAACAGCTGATGAGGGTTTATATATTGTGCACACACATCTCAGACTGTTTTTTTTTTTCTTCCTGTGTCTCACCATCGAAGAACTCTTTAGCCTGCTCGTAGGTTTCAGGAAATCCATCCAGGACGAAACCCTGGTTCCTGCATGGAGTCGACAGCAGTTTTTCATTCAGCATCTTCAGCCGGTCGTCCAAAATACCTGAGACAAAAAGGTTTTGGGTGATATTTTTGGAATTGTTAATGATCAACGTGAAAAGCAGCCGAGCAGAGGAAAGTCACTGCTCCGGGGCAGATTGTGTTACACACACTTTTAATTTGGTGAGTTTTTCCACCAGATGTCCTTCATGATGGAACGTTAGAAGCAACCAATGGGGTTTGAGCATCTCTAAACTTTGCTAAAACTCAACATGTCAAATCTTTGAAAAAAAATACAAGCGCCACAATGAAATAAGATGCTACATTGCACAATTTCCCATTAATTAATATTCCCATAGCATATTTTGAGCAACATTTCATTTGACACAAGGTAATCGAACAATAATAATAATAATAATAATAATGTACATATAGGACACTTTAACAGTGAAAACACCAGTCTGGACAGTCTCTCTTGAAAAATACAGAAACTTAATTGGTTGTTCTGAGACTTAAAGCACAATTTTCAGGATGTGAACTCGTAATTTGGTCCATACTTTCATTTTGATCCGTTTGCTTCGGGCTGCCCTCTGGGTCATGTGCAGAGTTCACGCCTTCCTGAAAACGGAGATGAAAAAATGTAAGTCAAACTGTTGTACGAACACACACAGAACCATGTTCCGAAGGCAACCTGTGGGAGGATCTCGGAGTCCTTCAGCGAGGTGTAATGCAGTCTGTAGCGCTCACAGATCGCCCGGCACGCTGTGCTTTTCCCCACGGCAGGAGGCCCCAGCACACATATACGGATGGGCTGGAAGAGCAAGGACAGGCAAGTTTATTTATAGAGCAGACACAGTGCTTTACACTTCACAGAGCAAAAAAAAGACATCAATTCGGACTTTTTTTTTTTTTAAAGACAGAATATTGTAGAATAAATAGAATAAAGTAAGAAAAATCTATGCTATATGAGAAAGTTTGTTGCAAATGATTGTATAATCATGTCATTTTCCATATTATGTTCTTCATATTGAGACACAATGAACATTATTGCTTTATCACAGACATTTATGTTGTTAACATTCATTTTTTTTCCTTGGAAAATGTCAGCCATGCCTGCTGCCTACCTGCAGCCCCCGCTCCCGTCGGTACTCCTCCACCACCGGCTCCATGTTTTCCACCAGACCGGATTTACACCGCCAGTTAATGGAGAACAGCGTCTCGATGTGAACGGCAGACATCCGAAGGTTGACCAGCATGGAATCGATTTCCACCACCTGTCAAGTGCAGAAAAGCGTCACGTCAACAGACCTGGAAGGAACGCTTCAGCTTTTTTGGAAAATGTTAATTTCTCTCATAGAAAACAATTTTAATATTTAACCATAATTAGGACTGGACACTCCTTCTCAGCAAGAGGAATTATATAACGTTTTGATATGCTGGAATGTTTTCCAGAGTATCAAAAGCTAAATGAGACGGGGGTTTAAGCATCAAAGTATGTTTGTTTACACTTTGAATTTGTGAATGACTCAAGGTACCAAAACCTCGGCTAAAACTACAACCGACCCAAGTCTGTTATGAACTTCCGATTCAAAATCTTGTCAATTTTCCAAGAAAATCCTATAAATTTTAATCATCTGTCAACAATTCCCCAAAAAAAACTGCTACTTACACTTAAGTCTTTGACGAGGAAGGCCTCCTCAACTGGCCTTTTGCAGATCTTCCCCGGTCCGAGTGCAGCGGCGACGGCCTGGAGGGGGAAGAGTTACACATTAGGAGAACGTCTTTTCCATCATCAATGCATCCGTAGTTTGATCTTCATCACTTGACCTTCACAATGTCGCCCATGGTGCAGCTGGAACTGTCAACCGCCAGCAGGTACTGAGGCTCAGGCCGAAGCACAGCCACGTTCTGAACCACTCTGGAAAACATCCGCATCACATCTGTCTATTGAATCTTTGTTTCCCCACTTTTGCGTGTTCTGTGCGTCCAAACCTGGCCAGATCGCTGACGTGAATCGTGGGAACAAAGTTGTCGCCGTCTCCAAAGACGGGAATTTCGCCTTCTTCGCCGACCCACGAAGTCTACAGAGAGATGTCATTGTAAATTGACTGCGACGAGCGAAGAAGAATGTTGAGGATGGAAATTCTCAATCAATGACTTTACAATCATTCGAATTCTAAAATACAAAGATGCTGACGTCAACCTTAAAAAAGTAGTGGAAGATCTGTTCCCCCATCCCATACTGAAGTCCTGACGCCACCACGTATGTGGAGAACCTCGCTTTGTCCTGAAAAAGAAACCACCGCGCGGCACCGTTCAACTGTGACGACTCTCAAATGAATGCGTCCGCCGGAGAATAAAATGTCAAAGTTCTATTCCATCTGACCGTTTTGCCCAGCTTCACCACCTTCTTCTCCAGGTCAGTGTGCTTTTTGAAGTTCGGATGAGCTTTTCTGCGCCTGAAACTGTCGTCGGTGAGCAGCTCCGGGTCGTCCTGTCGCACGACGCCGACAATAAAGACAAAGGCACCAGAAAGACTCCATGATTACAGCCATCGGCGAATGACAATCTACTTGACTTGATTAAAACAATCACAGAATGAAGCAGGGGAAAATGTGTCCACAGGCTTATTTAAAGCATTCATCAAATGTGATTTTGATTTACAATAAATTAGATCATCAGCTGTGATAACAGTCACTTTTTATCTATTTGATGAATTTATTATCTATCTATCTTGAATTCAAAATGTGTATTCTCATTTTTTGTATTATTATTTCTAGTTATACTAATATATATTTCTCTTGTTTACATATATTTGGGGACTTCTCCACTTGAATCAAGATCATCACAAGCCATTTATGGTTAAAAAAAATACTGTTTATACACTAAAAGTGACCAAAATCACACACATCCCAGCATTTCTGGTGAAGTATACATTTCCAAATGGCATATATATATACATATATAGATAGATAGAGAGAGAGAGAGGAATTTCTCACAACATTTTCATATTTTCATTTTTATATTATATTGCTGAGACTGAAAAATACAATAGATGTGTTTCCACCTATACTGTAACTACCAGCCATTGTTACTACATGCGGTGAGGGACAAAGATAGAGTAAAACAAATGGCCGTTGTGTTCGATAGCAGTGCAGTATGAATCCACTCACAGGATCCGGGGACTTGTTGCAGGCCCAGGTCATCACCGTAGAGACGAGAATGAACACCTTTGGCTTAGAGAAGTGTCCCATTTCGTCGTGAAGGGCTATAAATAAAAACACAGGAGGAGTAGCTAATAAATCACTGCCTGTCACAATGTGGATTTGCTCTGGAGTCTACTCATTGTAACCAAGTTCATAGAAACTAAAGCACAAGTTTCCTATTTTAAGACTCAGATTTTATCAACTCAAATAGGGGCTGGAATTAGAATACATGTAATTAAAAGAATAAAATGATTGGACAATAAACAGCCAGTTGAAACCATCACAGACTGACCTGAAACAGCCCAGAATCCTTCATCCACCTGGTCATCATGCTGGCTGATGTTGTAGATAATAACGTCACAGGCCAAAAGTTTGGACAACAAATCATCCTTGTCTGGTTGCTTGAATACAAATATAAAGATTTTTTTTATTAATTTAACTCAAAGCAACAGATTTATGGAAATTTACTATATGAGGCTTTTTTTCTTTTCTAACTCACAAAATAATGCTCCAACACAAATGGCCACTCCTGGTTTGACTGATCTGAAACAGTCCCGACGAGCTCAAACCCTCCTGCTTCCCTCTGGTCGGTCTGAGATTCACCATCCAGGTGTTCAGAATCATCCGTTGCCTCCAATCCGCTTTCACTTAGCAGCTGTAAACACACACGGCACAGAGGAGCTAAGCTAGTTGCTAAAAGGAAAAAAAAGAAAAGACTTTTAACATTAAAACGTTACCTTAGCGATGTTTTTGGACGCATACGAGTCTATCCTGTTGATAAAAACTCTTTTCGGAGCCGGTTTGACTTTCTCCATCTTTTTTCCCCCTCTTTCTGTCTTGAGTCGCCCCAGCTTGTGTGGAAGTGTGTGTACCGTTACCATGGAGATGTGTCCCCCGCGCGTGTCAAGCTGGCGTCAGATATCCAGGAAGTAGGATTCAGACGGAAAGAAGCGCGTATGATAGCAAAAATATGGAAATAGAATTCATAGCCAATATAATAAGTTTAATAAGCACATAACATATTCGGAAATGAAAATTGGCAAATGTGAGCCCAAATTTTGTGAAGTTGAACACGTAGCGTATTAAATAATATCACACTATTTCTATTATACTATTTATCATAAAAATATTTGTCATTCTCATTTTTTTTTATATTTAAAAATTTCACAATTACCCATCATAGAGAGGATTATCTAATTGTATTCTTTATTGTGAGCAATTGTCTGTCAACATCATTTGATTGTTATGTTTGATTGCACTGTTTGTTCGTTCCTTCTTTGTTAAATAAAATCCAAAAAACTAAGACAATACAGAACACTGCTTTCACATGTCTGACTTTGGATTTCAGCATTTCAGTCTCTTACATCATGTAACACATACATGATTTGATTACGATATTGCCAGTTTGCCTATTAATTCCTACATCCAATCAATTTGTTAAAGAGCAAGGAAAATGTATATATTTAGCACCATTCAGAGACATTGCAATTCAGTGCTTTACATGGAAATACATTACAACAGGGCAACTAAGAAAGGCATAAAAAGATTAAAGTAAAAACTTTTTAGCATAAAGGTAATAAAATAAGAAATATCTATTGTTTTATTGAAAGCCTGAGCAAAGGATTTAAGAGGTGTGTGTCAGCAGCCCTCAATTGTTCAGGAAGTTTGTTCCACAGCTGTTTCAACTTGTTTCTGACTCCATAACACTGAGTAACTCTCTTCCTGAGGACCTCAGGTGTCTCGGTGTTTCATATTCTACAAGTAAATCTGTATTTGGGTCCAAGACTAATCAAAGATTTACAGACAAGAAGTGAGATTTTCAAGTGGAACCTTTGACACACACATACTTAAAACCATTCATTTGAAATGTGTTGCCATGAGACAGATTTCGAGTGGTTACTCTGTATGTTGTGGCAGCCTTGACGAAAGTGGAGTAAAATTTACAATAGACATGGAAAACAGCCCATCCTCTTATTGTTGGTTAAGCACATTTAAAAGACATTTCATTCCCAAAAACGAAACTTTACACGCCAGAGAAGTTTGAAAATATTTTATCAAAAGTCCCTTTTATTTTTTAAGGTCATTCTTCAATGTGTTGGTGGAAATGTTTCCTACTGGAGCACTTCTAGTCAAAATGTTAAACCTGCTCATATCTTTGGTTCCTGCATCATGTTTACTTGGGTGTCCTGGGTTGTGTTTGTTGTTTTAACAAGTACTTTCTGCCTCTGGAAACCAGGCTGGAATAAATTACACATAAATTTAGCTCAAAATAAAAGTTTTATTTAGGTTTTTGATCACACATTTATTGATTCTCAGGCTTGAATGGTCATGATTTATTTAGTAAGCATCGCATCAACCGCGGACAGTGGACAACCCATATCAATTCTGAAAAGAACTCGAAAGTGTTGCACAAGTACTGCAAACAAAGTTACTTGGTATGTGTGTGCAGGTATGATTCACTCAAAGGATTCTTCAAAGAATTATTAGCTTAAAAACACACACACACACACATAAAAACAAATGATTCAAACTGCCAATGTGCACACGTTATAGAGGTATTCACCACATAGTGTGGGTATGATGTGACGCTTCATGTTGCTGTCAGTTCTTAGTTTTGCTTCCACTAAACAAGAATTTTGTGAAATTTACATTATCATACAATATTCATTACTGCCAAAAGTAGTGGGATTACTGTGACATGTTTGTTTGTAACATGTCAATCCCTCACATTCAGACCAAACTGGTCGAGTTGCCTTCATAATAAAAACTCGATTATTTTAATAAATTGTTCGTATCAGTGAGGTATGAACATCTAGTCACTTTTCATACATGAATTATAAAAACAGGAATGTAGTTAGAATCATATAAAACTCACATAGTGCAAAGTCCTGAACAATTCTGTGCCTCTTGTTTCAGTACGTCCCTGATCTTTCACTGCGTCTTTGATACAATTTCATAGAGAAAACGAATTAAATCGTCGTTAAAAAAAAAAAAAAAAAAAAAAATATCCCCACAGATGTGTCAAAATCAGGACGAGATATTAAAAAGCACATTCACAGCATAGTGCAAGTCATCGTTTCACGTTCAAACGCTTAATCAGCCACCACGGCAAAGTTGTCAAACTGCGCTAGCTGGAAAGAGTTGGTTCCTATCGCCGCCCAGCCGTTCTTCGGAGTCAGTACCACGGCATTTTTCCACAGTGGGTATCCATTCAGGGAACCGGACGCAAACTGGCCCTGAAACAGAGAAGGAGCCAATATTAGACCTCGATCGTCCACGTTATTAGATCCAACGGTCAAATAAACAACAACTTTTGACTTTAAAATCAGCTATTTATGATATGATGCCAAGCGAACATGGAGATCAGCTCAAATAATAAATTAAACAGTATATATGCTCGGATATTTATTAACATTTCATAACTCAATGTCTAGTGTTTCGGTTTCACTGGTGCCCCTGTTAACTGGTGACTTCTGCCACCAGCCGTTAGCAGCAGCGGATGTTAAAATAAGACAAACAAACGGTACGATACTTTAACCTTTAATGGAAATATCATCGCCAGGACAACTACGGATTTTGTACGGGTTTTTATCATCTGCTGTGATAAGGAGGTGCTCGAGGAAGCTGGTCACCAGTTAACAGGGAAACCAGTTAATCCAAAACACTGCGGGTTGGAAAGCTCCCAATTCTCGTAGCGGGTCGCTCCGTTGAGCTCCTGAATCCTCTGGTCGCCACCAGATCGAGAAAAAAAAAAGGCCTTTCTGTGCGTCTATCTCTGTTTGTGAGCTCGGTCAAGAAATGTTAATCATTTTTAGTAATACGTCTGACATATTTGACAGTTTTGTTTTTTTATAAACTCAGCATTGCCAATCACATCTTGCAGACCTCGGCTTAGTTTTTTGTGAAACAGTTCGCTAATGTGCTAAATCAGAGCTGTATTAGCAGACGGGAGCGATTAAAAGCAAAAAAAAAAAACAACAACAATTAAAACAAAATAAAAGAACAAAACATATTATTAAGTCTCTGGTTACTCACCGTTACAGTGATTGACAGCGTGTACCAGTGATACGCCCGGGTACCAGACAGGCCCTCAGCAAGTATAGTCTGTCCAGCTGGTGGCAAAAAAAGCAAACGGTGCAAGACAAAAGCATTACCCACAATGCACCGGTGTCCTCGATCCTTTCGGAGAAGAAGTGCAACGATGAAATACAAGTTAGGAATCATTAACACCGCGAACACGGCACCCTTGAACTCTCTGGATGGCAGAGCGGCGTGTTCTCGCTGACCTATGTCGTTTGTGACTTTGTAGGTGCCGTCGGCGAACACCCAGAAATACACTCCCGCGGCGCTGCGGATGGACTGGCCCCCCCGGTCCACCCGGGCCGCCACGAACACGCCGCCGGTCCGGACCTCCTCCATGAACACGTCGCAGGCGACGGTCAGGTTCTGCCTGCACGCGCAAACAACGCCACACCCCCGGAGATTAAAAATACATTTCTGGAGGTCGTGCAAATAAATAAATAAATAAAGATCCTCTCACCACTGGTAGTCCCCGATGACGCTGACCGTCTGGTCGGCGTCGGCCGCCCACGTCACGGGCCGCTCGGTCAGGACTTGTCGTAAGGTGAAGACGTGAGGCCCGGGGTCCGAGAGGTTGACGTGGTACTCGAACACGCCCGTCTGGTCGGCGAAGTTGGGAGCCTCCGAGAAGGGGGGGTTCCCTGCGGGGCGGAAGGGAAAACGTTTAAAAGGCGAATTCCTGACGACGATTAAAAAAAAAACAACAAAAAAAAAACTCGATAGTGGAAGAACACAAAGTGGAGTTATGTCCTCGCAGAGGAGAAAGTTGTTGGTAAAGCGCAAAGTAAAGTTGATCCAATGAAAAGGACAAGAGTGTTTGAGAGGTTTTTAAGGTATTAAAACATAAAAGAATTAGTGTTTCTCAGTGTAATGTTATTGATATTTTGGGAAACGTCTTCCTTTTAAGCTCCTTCCTCTGGACACATGAAACGTTCGATCTCCAAATATTTGCTTTATTCCAGTTAATTTATTCATTTGAAGTTGCTCTGAAGAAGAAGAAGAGGAAGGTATCGACAACACATTACATTTTGACTGGCTGCTCTCATAATAAATCAATTTGGTTTCTTGCACACGCTCCAGATTCACTCTGAAAAAAAAAAAAATCGACTGAAATGTGACTTGATTATCTTTTTGAAGCCGACGTGTTTTATTTTATTCTTTTCTGTTTTAGAGGTCCTGTGAAAGTGGAGGGTCAGTTAATCATCAATGCATGAGGAATGTGTATTAAACTCTATTAAACGGGCCAGTTGAATCACTGTTGATGTTTAAAATGATCTAAAAAGAAAACAGTAATTTATTAAAGATTTTAAATTGCTTTTTTTTTTTTTGGCATGTTAAGTGTTTTGTTTGGGTTTTTTTCTGGAAAAACTGGACTGAGTACATCTCTTTTACCTATCTACACTGTGTGTGTATCAATCCTGGCAATTTACTCTATTTTTAGAGGATTTCTTCCTTTTTTTACTGGATTGTTTTATATATATTTTTTTTTTTACATATTCTATTTTTTGTGCTCTTTTTTAGATATTTACATATTTTAATTCCTTAATTTTATAACTTCTACACCTTTTTACCTTGAGCTGTTGTAAGTTTGTGTTTCCCCCTGTGGAGGAATAAACCTCTACTCTACTCTCTTTATCGTACACGTCGTCAAGCAAGTGATTTTCACATCACAACCTCTCACGACTTAACAGTGATCGGAGCGACCGGATCCTGTTGAAACACTCACGAGCGTCGAAGTCGTCTTTGTACGCTTTGGGGAAGCGGGCGGAGGGCGGCGGCTCGGGGAAGCTTCCCTTGGTCCCCGCGGCGACGGTGGTGAACGTGTAGACCTCGTCCGTGGCCAGGTCGAGGCTGAACGAGCCGTTGGCCAGCTGAGGTGGACAGAGGGACGCTGGGTTAGCGGCCGGAGGCTCTCGCCGACGTGTCGCAGAGACCCGCTCGGTTCAAACCTTCAGCGGCGGGAGCTTCTTGAAGAAAGTGGGCGTTTTCGTTTGGAAGTTGAACTGCGACCGCCACACCTGAAGTTCCTCTACGGGAGCCTGGAAGGGCAAATTAAATGAGGAACTTTGAAATTTGCTGATTATTAACAAATATGGCCGACGTCCCTCCTGGACTTACGAACGACCCCTTCAACTGGAAAGTCGCCTTCTGGGACGTCACATTGAAGTGGGGCAGCGGAGGTCTGATACAGACTGAATGATCATGAGTCTGGAGACGGAAAATTCTTTGTTTCAGCGTGTGTATAGGATAATAATAAAAATCTGTTTTCACTTCTTCTATTCTGACATACACATGAGGAACTTCTAATTCTAACTTATTTCTACAAAACAGGAAATGGAAGGACGCTCAACTTGCCATGGTCTCCATGACAACAGTGAGGTTTCCTTTGCCATCGGTCAGGGCCACGTAACTCCCACCTTGAGCCAAGTGTCCAACCGTCTGCAGGTACGTCCATCCCGGCTGCGTGAACTGCGTGGTGTGAGCTGCAGAGCGCAAAGGGTTATCCTTGCTTTTTTTGTTTATTTTGTGCAAAGAAGCAAACGGTGTGCAGATACCCGTGATCCAGATGGGAGACTCCACCACGTAATTGCCGCTCCACGGCTCCTCGGCCGTCATCAGGCCGTCTCGGCCGAACGGCAGGTCGTCGTAGTAGCTGGCCACCAGGTTCCAGGAGATCGTGCTGAAGGGGGGGGGGGGGGCAAAAAAGTACGGAGGTGGCAAAACGATCCAACCGATCCAGTCGGGAGAAACTGAACCGTTGCTCGAGGGTCTCGCTCACGCCGTCATGTTTCCGTTGACGTAGTTCTGGTTGAGGATCCGGGCCCAGCATCCTCCTCCCACCTCGTCGTTGAAGGTGCTGTAGTCCTCCGACGACCACAGCTTCTTCCGCGTCTTCAGGGCGTCGGCGACCGTCGTGGTGCCGGGGTAGTGAGCCCTGAACGCCGCGTGAAAACGACACCGGAGATCAGACGGGCTTTCCCCCTCCCCCCCACCCCCAAGACTGGTGCTTGACAGGCCAACAAAACAGACAATGTGCTCCCACTTTGCAAACACACCACATGCTGTGAGTACGGCGACAAAAAAAGAGAAGCGGCCCAGCGAGAATGGCTTTTGTTAGGCGCTCAAAGCTCTAAGGGTTCCAGCGAGGTGTCCTACCCGAGCACGTCTACGGCCGCGCCGAGCTCGGGGTCGAGCAGCAGCGACTGGGCAATGGGCTGCCAGAGGTTGTCACTGGCTATGATCCTGACCCGCTGCAGACCCGACTTGTCCAGAGTGTAGCGCAGCAGCTGACGCAGCAATAAACAGGGAGAAGGAAAAAAAAAAAAAAAAAGAGTTCAAAATTGGTTCAGCTTGGATTTTGCTCACCATGTAAAGTATGAGTATGTATGAGATATTTTTTTTTTTTTTTTACTTCTTCCCCAATCATTAATACCCGGAGCGACTTGTGCTCTCGACACGAGTGAAAAGTTCATTCAATCACTGAAACTTCCACATATCAAGCCTTTACAGCTTCATCCTTCATCATTTAAGCTAAAAGTTATGAAAATGTGTTTATAATTCCAAATGTTTATTTGTAATATATATACATATATATAAAGAAATATCAAAGTTACGTGATGCACCTGAACGCATCACCTGTATCAGCAAATCCATAAATTGGCCTTGTGTTGTTCAAAGCATGTGAAAGAATAACGACTTATAGTCCAGATACGACATATATAAAACAGAGTATTATCATTTTAATGTATAGTAACAGTGATACTTCACTGTTGTATGTCGCAGTAAGTTTAATGTCGAGGTCAAACTGTTTCGGAAACCAACATTTTCCGGTTCCGCATTTGTATGTGAAGGAGAAGGTTGTGATGTAAAAACTCAAGCAATAGTGAAAGACGGTGACGTTACTTCAGATCTTAATGAGTTTAAAAAAAAAAATTTAATAAAAAAATAGGAACAGTGTCATACTTCTTGCTGTTGAACGCCTTATAGCATGGCCCAACACTTTATTTTAGTGAATAATAAAGTCCAGGCTGAAGATTCATTGAAGCACATCCGATATCTTTTTCTGTTGTGATTTCTAGGAAACACTAATTGCTGTTTAAAAAACACATTATTAATTTTTTTTTTGGGTTGCGCTTTTGTTTATATGTCTCAGTACTTTCATAACAACATGCAAAACAGGCAAAGTCCATTTAGTGTGTAACAATGAGAAATAATTGAGCCCCATAAAATAAGGTTAAAAATGACGGCAGTGATCATTCATTGATTCATTCGGAGAAGTGATGTCAGATTACAGTATTTAAGCTCGCCACATTCGCATGCGATAAATGAACACATGCGTCCGATCGCGGTTATCGCGGCTCAACCGCCGCCCTTCACTCGTTCATGCTCGGCAGAAGAACAGCCACGAACATTCAGATCAGGATTGATTCGCAGAGGAAGAAGAGGAGGAGGAGGAGGAGGAATCACCGGACGAGGCGCAGAGGAACACGGCGGACGCTCCACGGCGCGCGAGCTCCAGTCGACGGTACTCACCCAATCACCTCAACCGAATCGTTGAGATCTGGGTCAAGAATCAAGGAGTCGGCGATGCTCCAATCGCCGTCCGCCGCGATGATGCCGACGCCGGTCAGACCGACTTTATCCAGCGTGTTGCGGAGCACCTTCAGCAGTAAAAAACACGCTCTGAGGGGGAACTACTATTGTTTTTTGTTTTTATTTCACGGAGAGACGCATTAAACCTCTCAATGTTGGTGGCTGTTTTTCTCCTCCGGTTCATAAAAAACACTCACCAAGCTGCATTAAAGCCAAACGAAGGACAAAGGAGGACTCACCTTGATGTACTTGGCGTCAAAGTTTCGCTCGTTCCAGATCTGAGACGAGAAAGATTCATTAGCTAGTGTCTTTTTACGTCGGTTTAATATTTGACGTGCACGCGTGCGCCACACACCCCGACGTAGTCCACGTCCAGGTCGTGGTACTTCTTGGCCCCGAGGAACCAGTTCACCACGTACGACGCCGTGATGTCTGGATAGTCGTAAGGCCAGTTCTTCCCGTGGCCGACCCAGCCGGGAAAAGCCCAGGGCAAAGCTGCAGGGGCATCCATAACAACTACATATAATATTCCAATAATAATAATAATAATTATTAAATTAAATTAAAAATGTAATAAATAACAATTTAATTACATTTTAAGAAATTAAATAAAAAAATATTTAATAATTTGATTAAATTTGTAAAAAAAAAAAAATTTATTCAAATTTAAAATTATTATAATTTTTTAAATAATAATGGTCTTTTGTTTATTTCTGTTTTTTTTATTTGTTTCCCCACTTCCTTACAGGCGCAGCAGCAAGGCTACAGAACAGCAGAACACAGAGCAACGAGAATTAGAAATATTATTTTGAGTGAAAAATAAACATCTTCCCACTGGTATTCAAAAAAACATTAATTTAAAATGAACAAAAAATTATTATAATTTAGGAGGATTGGGTGTCTTTGAAAGAGGGAGTGTGAGAACCAATGTTAAAAACATTAAAATTTTGGGAGTCACATTATGGACGACTTAAAATTATTTAAATCTATGTTGCACATTGACATGTTAAAAAAAAAATTACGTGAAAAATGACTGAAATCAGAAATAATTAAGAATTACTTTCAGTAAGTTATATTGCTTTTCTCTTCTTTCGCATTAGTTATGTTTTGTTTTTTATGCTTTTTTCCTCTTGCACCACGTGTATGGCTTTTTAAGGGTGAGGCAAAAATAAGCCTTGGCCAGAAACTGGAAAAAAAAAAAAACTCAAACAAACGTGTGCGTGAACTTTAAAATAAAAATGTATTCATTCATTTATGGAATAATATTAAAGCAGAACGTTTCACTTTAACAAGTGCCTGTAAAGCCGAATTTAAAGACCACAGAAGTAATTCTCTCTCTCTGTCTGGCAATCTAACAAAACCACGTGTTTATTTCTTAATTTATTCATGCATTTATATTTGTGCTGGCTAAATTGTGACAGCACTAATAAAAACAGGAATGACAAACCCCGACATCTTGACGATGCATCTCTAAACGTGTCATAATTGGGTTTCCACCTCACCGACGAGTGTGATGTTGGGGTTCCTCCTCTTGGCTTCCTTCATGAGCCACCACTCGTAGCCGCGGAAGTAATTCTCGTCGTCCTCGTAGTGCATGTGGGACGGCTCCGTTCCGTCTGGTGGGAAACCAACGGCAGAACGGCGTGCGTTTGTTCAGGGAACTTTACAACGTGCTGCTCGATGTTCAGCTTAGAATAAATGCTTAAAAAAACCCAACAACTATTGGCTGTTTTATATTATATATTTATTTTATAGCTGTTTTCTTCACAATAAGCAAACAAACTAGTAGCGAAACTCCATCAACAGGCAATGGAGAGTAACTGTGTTCCTGGACACGTCTCCGGTCAATGTGCAGGATTTACATTTACGACAAACTCTGCACATTATTGATTATTGACTATAGCCAACACTATACTCACACACTCACACACAGGGTTGGGTTTTGCAGTTTCAGGTATGTGCAAGAGTGAACAAACATCACGAGGACCGGACACTTTATCATGTGACCGCGAGTGTGATATAGTCTTCAGGTGAGCAGCCAAACATAAACAGTTTATTAGTTATGAACACTTCACACTCAGCTCTCAGATGCTTCCACTCCTGCTTGGCAAACCCATTCATTACTAGTTTGCACAACATTACAGCAATGCTTATAGAATTAGAGGCAGGCTGAAGTTAAAATAGTGGAATTTGGACCGCAGGCCGTTGAAAGAAATGACCATTCTTAGGGTGTGTGTATTAATTTTAATGTATTTTGACAGCATTAATCTAATGAAATATAGGAAATCGTGCATCAGGGGTGTTAACATGTAGTTTGTCTTTACGTTTGGGTACATTTGTGATGCATGAAAGTGGGATACTTGCCAGTCGTCTGGGCGTCTCCTCCGATCTCCACCTTCAGTATGTGCAGGGAGGCTCCAAAGTTTGGCTGCGGCAGAGAAAAGAAATACAAGAGCGTGATTGACCCGTCCATTGAAACAACCTGCAGGGGTCACGCGCACGCGCACACACTCACCTTAAAGAGAAAGTCCAGGATCTGACTGCGGTAGGGCTCTGCATAGTTCACCAGCAGGCGAGAAGTGGCCTACACGCGCACGCGCGCACACACACAAACACACACAGAATCATTAGAATCAGCGTTTGCGGGACCAGGAAGTGCTGGTCGTATGGAAGGGGAAAGTCAAAACTCACGCCGCCGCCGCTCAAACCTCCGATCCCGTCAAACCGTCTCCCCGCCCCGCCCTCGTCTGACAACACGTACGTCTGAGCGGAGCCGCGGCCGGCGGCTGAAAGCAGACAAAACACAAACAGCAGGGAGAACGCCATGCTTGAGGGTCCGAGCTCATCACACTCACACATACACTGACTGGCTGACTGAACCCCGTCACGTGACCGTGGAGCGATAAGGAAAGGGGAGGAAGAGGAAGGAAGTTGCAGTTCCTTGCGACAGCCACCAGATGGCGGCACAGACCCGCAGGCTACAACTATAATCAGCGTTAAAACTTTATTTATAAACCACCTGCAACCATAAAATACTGGTTGTGTATATTATTGCAGCGCTTTAGCAACAGCCCGCGGACTAAAAAAGTGTAGAATTTTTTTCATAAAGTGGCAATAATAAATATTAACGTATTTACAACATACTTTTCCTTGATTATTAATAATATGAGAAGTAGTAGCATTAGCAGTAGTTGTTGTTTCATTCATTCTTTATTTGTTGATTTATTTATTTGTTTGTTTATTTAAATCGAACATGCTCAAACTTATATATAAAATTCAACAGTTCACACCAATCAACGATAGCTATAAAGATTAAATGCAAGTAAGCTGTATTCATTTCAAACAAATTGCTTTACTTTAAAAAAAAATGTTGAGAATTTGGAATTAATAGAAATAAATATTAATATTTTTTTAGTAGATGCAATAAACTGTCTGGAAGTACACACTGCAGTTCCTCATGTGACCATCAGAGGGGGCTGGGCCTCACAGACGGCCCTCCCGCCTCCTTCCCCTTGCAGGGTGTTTCATAAATCAGAATTACAGTGATGGCTGTGAGAAAAAAAAACGATGCTGCTGCTGGAACCCGGGCAGTTGCAAATCATGTGTGTGCAGAAGTGTGTCTTCTGAACCGGGACGGGGCTCGCTGGCCTTTAATTTCAAGGTGACCTCCGACCCCGCAGGCCTCCACGGGAAGAGTTGACATCATGCGGATGTGTCATATCAGCTGGCACCCGTTTCTGTCGTTCCGACGTAAACAAGGCTCTGCGGGAAAGCCTCACACCGGCCGGGAGGATGTATAAATATAACGTTTGTCATTGAGAGGTTTCTTACGGTCGCAGTGTCTCGTCGGCTTCTAACCGAGACGATGCGTGTATCCTGTGTGGGGAAAGGTGTGTGAATCGCCCTAATTTTCTTAGAGAAACAATGCAAACCAAATCCAAAGTTTCTTTTAATAATATGTACAATATGCGCAGTTTCCCCTTTAATTGATCCCTCTTTGTGGTCATTCTGTTTACCTTTGTGGCCATTTATGCATCATTTTGATAGCGTTTAATGTCACGGTCGGTTATTTTATTGTTATTTGTGGTAATTTTATGTGATTGATTTCTTTCCTTGTGGTCATTCTGTGTATTTTTGCAGTTGTTATTTGCAATTTTCCTACAGTTTTGTGTCTTTTTGGTCATTTTGAGTGCTTTTCATGTTAATTGTTCAGCCATTCTGTATCACTTTTTTAAATGTATGTCCCTTTTATAGCTGTTTCATCTTCTTCGGTGGTTCATTTGTCAGTATCTCTTCAAGGGCATTTTTTCTTAGTGTTTTATTTTCTTTTTTTTTTAACCACTGAAGCACGTTGCATATCTGGAAGGTTTAGAAATATACCAGTAAGTTTAGTGGACAAAGTCACATTTGGATGTTGACAATCAAACAAAAGCATTAATTTGGAAACCATTACTTTAATTACTTTCATGAGACATATTGACAAAAGGTAATAAAGTGTTAGTTTGATAAGTTATTTTTGGCTTAATTCCATTTGAAATTTGCCAAAATCATTACGGTTCCGGTTGAGTTCAGTCCGGTCCCAAACGGGGCGTCAGGTCTTGGCAGTACTGACCGTTTTCCCTGCGGACTCAGCGCTTCACGACGACAAAAAGACGCGAGTAGGAACACGTCATGCCCACGTTCAGCTCAGAACTGTGATGTCCCGCAACTTTACCACCAAAACAGTAATCATCCTAAACTGAGGGAGCCACACTTTAATTATCCGCTTTATTCTCATATCAAGAGGACTAATGGGTGAGCAGTATCACTTGAACACCACGGTTCATTCAGATCCACCTTTTTTTTCTTTTTTTTTCTTAAGAGGCCTGTCAGCAGTTTTTTTTTTTTTTTTTTTAACACAGTGTACAGAATACAAACTCTGCTTGTATTCACCTGTGCTCACCGAGGTACTGTGAAGCAAATGACTCAACATGCCAAATCAATACACACACTCACTCTGTAATCCAGAATGCCGCTCTGGAAGTGTAGCAACAGATGCTATTTTTGTGCCCCCCGCCCCACACACACACACACACACACACACACACACACACCCCCACCACCCCCGAAGCCATGTTTCTCTGTTGTGCTACATTGAAGTGAGCCCGTTATCACTGGTTGTATTTATACAGTATGATATGACCTCATTATTTGTGAATTTGGCTTCCCTGTAAGAAACAATCTGCAAAAGTGTCGCGTTTTGTTTACTATCCAGAGTATTTTGTTTTACTTTGCCCTGAAGAGCCTAAATACACAATGTTGATATTAACGTTGTTGAAACTGAAAGAAAAGTGGGCTTTGCCCATAGCTCCACTTGAATAGATAGATAGATAGATAGATAGATAGATAGATAGATAGATAGATAGATAGATAGATAGATAGATAGATAGATAGATAGATAGATAAATGCTTCTAAAGCATCAGTTTCAATGCTGACTGGCGTAACTCAGCGTTCTCTAACTATGTGTTGATTCATTTCCGCCACAATCGATTCTGTATTTTGTGCAACAAAGCCGCAGTGAGCACCGGGGATGATTTGACCGGGAGACTTTTTCTCTCTTTTTTTTTTCTGGCGATGAAAGGCCCCAGCCCGCATTATGTAACGTGTCTTTAAAGTCCCAGTCCGCTACGGATCTGCCAGGATTCTGCAGGAAGGGGAATAAACACTCACACAGATACAACTACACACACACACACGCACACACACACACACACACACAAGCACAATTTGTTGCGATGGCCAGCATAGCAGCCCACACTGCTTCTTCCTCTGAGCTGCAGCCCGGGTTTAAAATAGCTCCGCTCCCTCTTCAGGTCTTTACCATCATATTTGTGATGGTCTTATATAATCGACACCTCCTGATCTCCTCCTTCCTCTTCATGCTCGTGCTCGTATTCCATCCCCGCCGATCACACTTTTCTCTTTTCAGCTTCCACAAAAGAACCTGTGAGATTCACAAAACAAATAAATGAAATGGTGGGATGACTTTTTTTTTTCATGGCAAAGGTAGCCGGTCTGCTCTTTCCCAGACAGACTGAGCGAACAATGAACTCGCCCCGCGTTCTGCTTTTGTTCTGCCGCGACAACTATGCTAATGGAATCGGAATTGTATTCGTATCAAAAGTAGCAGAGCGCGTGGCCATCTGAGGCGGTTTCTTCTTTTTCGAGCTGCCATTTACATTTGTATGTGTTCATGTTTCTGTCCATTTGAAAAGTGATTCCGTGTTTCGGTTTTTCACGTTCCTTTGTTGTTGTTCCATCTGTTTATGGATCATTCAGAGCGTTTCCTGGTCAACTCTTTTTTTTTCCCTCTCTCTCTTTTGTAGTTGTCGATCTTTTGTGTCCTGTTGTGCTCATTTTGTCGTCCATTGTTGTCATTTTGTCTCCATTTGTGACGAGTTTGTTCTCCTTCAAGTCTTTTCTGTCGGTTTGTACGTTTCATAAATACTCTGTGCCTCTTTGGAAATGTTTTATAATTTTTTTGTGTCGAGATGTTTGCTGTGTGTTTCTCATTCAAGTCATTTATATCGTCCTATAGTGGCCCACTGTGTCTCTTTGTTTGCATTTTGTCTCTATTTGTGATGAGTTTGTGAGTCTTTATAGTTATATTTTGTTATTTACAGTTTCTTTGTGGTCACTTTGTGTGTTTGTGAATGATGTGTAGCCTTTTATCTCATTTCCTGAAGATTTGTGATTACTGGTAATTGTTGTTTTGTTTTGTTTAGTTTTTTTGTTGTTGGTCCTCCATGTCTTTTGAGATCATTTTGTGTCTCAACATTTTCATTTTGTCTCTTTTTAATCATTTAGTGTCTCTTTATGTTTGCTTGGTCTTTTTTAGTGGTTATTTTGAATCTCTGTGACGTTAGTCAGTCAGTTTCTTGATATCTTGTGTCTTTTTTGTGAAAAAGTTTCCGCCTTTTTGTGATTTTGTCCACGCCCAAGTGTCTCTTTGTCGTTAGTATCCTCTTGTGTATTTTTTTCATTTAATTTTGTGTCCCTTTAGTTAAACAACTAAAGGTACTTCTGTATGCTTTTCTTCCTCTTTGCAATCATTGTGAGCCCCTTTTTGTGGCTTTTGTTGGTTTTTTTCCTGTTTCTTTTGTGTCTCTGTTGAGAGAGAAGTGGGTCTTTCTTTCTTCAGGAAAATGCGCTTGTTATTCAAGGGAGAAAAATTGTTGGTGTAATTTTCATGGAGACAAACTACATTCGAGCACACAGGCAAGAAAACATGATAATCCTCCTATTTTCAGCTCTGTTCCGCAGCAACTGAGGCAAACATGGTACGACAGCGTGTAAAGGCTAATACTCTATATTTTACACATCCTGTGTGGAATAATGACTTTATTCATGTCATCTTCACGCAGAGCTGCTCTTACCAACTGCTGGACTCTTTACTACCTGCTGCAGAGACTCTCTTATTAGAGTCTGCAGACATTTTGTCTCTAATACTCTTAAAGTCATACGTGAGAGTGGATGAATCATCGATCGTTGATAATACATGATGTTTGTGGGGAAACAGTGATAAACCTGAAACTTACCAGTATTTCAATACACATTAACCGATATCAATTATTAGGATGTTTTTGGATATTTTTCTGTGTGATCAATCAGATTATTTTGTGTGCTGGTCTCATAAAACAGTTCTCTCAATCAGTCAACACTCATCATAAACCAGTGAGGACAGAGTTCTAACAGAACTGTTAAATATGTGTAATGGCTAATATTAGCATCTGTTAAAACAGTTGTGTAACACATATGGACGTAAACAATTTTTATTTATTAAAAGATTCCAGAAACTACAAATGTAACTGTTTATATCAGGGGTGTCAAACATAAAGACACGTGGCTAAAAGAGCCTGAAATCCAACCCGCCAGATGAACAAATTGTACAAAATATGTCAAAGAAAACTATTTCTTTTTTTTTTCAAACAAGGTTTCTGAAAACTAACGGATAGAATGAAACACCAAAACCCAAGCTGAGAAACTATATTTAGCCTCAAAGCTACGCCGTCATGGTGAGATTGTAAAAACAGCCATAATGCAACAGCTACGGGAGAAGTTTGTTGGACTTTTCACTGTGTCGTTCACCAGAAGGTTTCATTAAAATTGGATTTATCGTTGTAATTTTTGCGAGTAATTGTTTGGTTTTGACAAAATATAGACGTTTCCATCACGTACACCTTGCGCTGAAGCAAAGAAAAAGCCTTTGTTTCATGCCACATCCAATCAAACCACTGCAAAGTGAGAAATGCTGTTTAAAGGATCTTTCGCCTCTAGTTTCGTGGTCACCGTGATTCCGATCACAGCTTGAACCTCCATTTTTAATCATAGAAAACCCGCCAAGTGTGAACACGCTGAGGCAAACTGTCCTGCCTCGCCCCGGGCTGACATGAGAAACACAGGAAAGGGAAGGACAGCCAGTAGAAATCTGCTTCGGTCAGGACTGCAGTCAGTCTGCGTTCCGATGACCCCATCCTGAAGGTCTGTAACCCATGGCTCTGGTGCCGACTCAGCATTTCTCTTTCTGGCCCTCTGCAGCTTTCACAAAATGAATAACAGTGACTTTGTTCTTCTAGTTAGGTGACACATTGTTGGGGGAGAACCCCGGGGAGAAAAAAAATCGTTATAGCTTGTGTGGATGTGGCCTTAATGTAGGCTCTGTTTGTTTGGTCTTTTGGACAATGCCATACACATTGTTATTTTAGTATTGAGAAGTAGACAGTGATCTTTGCGCCAGAGCTGGATCTTTGTTAAGGCTTTTATAAGCTTGGATGAAATTTTGTCAGTTGTTGGATCAGGAGTAAAAATGACGACATCATCCGCATACATTTGAACATTAAGGTCGGGACATATATGTTGACATTATATGTTGCCAATTTTGTTAATTTCTGAGTTTTAGTGTGGTTTTTGATTGTTATGTTTTCCATCTTTGTTGGTTTTGTGTTTACTGTTTAGTCATTGTTCTGTGTATCTTATGTCTGATTTATGTTTGTTTCCTATTGCCTTGTTTGTATATTTGAACCTGACGATCACCTATACATGAAGGGATTGAAACACAAGGAAACAGTAGTCATAAATGCCTTATAACCTTTTTTAATCTTTCTCATCTTTCTAGTTTGAACACTCATTAAACATCTCCACATAAATTTTTTTTCCATCCATCAATCCATTTTCTGCCGCTTTTCCGGGGCCGGGTCGCGGAGGCAGCAGTCTGAGCAGAGTTGCCCAGACTTCCCTCGCCCCAGACACTTCCTCCAGCTCCTCCGGTGGCACCCCAAGGCGTTCCCAGGCCAGCCGAGAGACATAGTCCCTCCAGCGTGTCCTGGGTCTGCCCCGAGGCCTCCTACCAGAGGGACATGCCTGGAACACCTCCCTAGGGAGGCGTCCGGGGGGCATCCGAAACAGGTGCCCGAGCCACCTCAGCTGGCTCCTCTCGATGTGGAGGAGCAGCGGCTCTACTCCGAGTTCCTCCCTGGTGACTGAGCTCCTCACCCTAACTCTAAGGGTGTGCCCAGCCACCCTACGGAGGAAGCTCATTTCAGCCGCTTGTATCCGGGATCTCGTTCTTTCGGTCATGAGCCATAGTTCATGACCATAGGTGAGGGTAGGAACGAAGATCAACCGGTAAATCGAGAGCTTCGCTTTTTGGCTCAGCTCCTTCTTCACCACGACGGACTGATACGTCTGCATAACTGCAGATGCCGCACCAATCCGCCTGTCGATCTCACGCTCCATCTTTCCCCCACTCGTGAACAAGACCCCAAGATACTTGAACTCCTCCACCTGTGACAAGGGCACTCCACCGACCTGGAGGGGGCAAGCCACCTTTTTTCAGTCGAGAACCATGGCCTCGGACTTAGAGGTGCCGATCTTCATCCCAGCTGCTTCACACTCGGCTGCGAACCGCATCAGTGCACGCTAAAGGTCCAGGCCTGATGGAGTCAACAGAACCACATCATCCGCAAATAGCAGAGATGAGATCCTGTGGTCCCCAAACTGGACCCCCTCTGGCCCCCGGCTGTGCCTAGAAATTCTGTCCATATATATAAGGAACAGAATTGGTGATAAAGGACACCCTGCCGGAGGCCAACGTGCACTGGGAACAGGTCCGACTTACTGCCGGCAATGCGAACCAAGCTCCTGCTCCAGGAATACAAGGACCGAATAGCCCTTAACAAAGGGCCCCGGACTCCATACTCCCGGAGCACCCCCCACAGGACGTCTCGAGGGACGCGGTCGAACGCCTTCTCCAGATCCACAAAACACATGTGGACTGGTTGGGCGAACTCCCATGAACCCTCAAGCACCTGGTGGAGAGTATAGAGCTGGTCCAGTGTTCCACGACCAGGACGAAAACCGCATTGTTCCTCTTGGATCCGAGGTTCGACTAACGGCCGGATCCTCCTCTCCAGTACCCTGGAATAGACTTTCCCGGGGAGGCTGAGGAGTGTGATCCCTCTGTAGTTGGAACACACCCTCCGATCCCCCTTCTTGAAGAGGGGGACCACCGCCCCAGTCTGCCAGTCCAGAGGTACTGTCCCCGCCCGCCACGCGATGTTGCAGAGACGAGTCAGCCACGACAGTCCCTGCACATCCAGAGACTTAAGGAACTCTGGGCGAATCTCATCCACTCCCGGTGCCTTACCACAGAGGAGCTTAGCAACAACCTCGGTGACTTCAGCTTGGGAAATGGACGAGTCCACCTCTGAGAACCCAGCCTCTGCTTCCTCAATGGAAGACGTGGTGGTGGGATTGAGGAGGTCCTCGAAGTATTCCTTCCACCGCCCGACGACATCCCCAGTTGAGGTCAACAGCTCCCCACGTCCACTGTAAACAGTGTTGGTAGAGAACTGCTTCCCCCGCCTAAGCCGCCGGACGGTTTGCCAGAATCTCCTCGGGGCCGACCGAAAGTCTTCCTCCATGGCCTCTCCGAACTCCTCCCAGACCCGAGTTTTCCTTCCGTTTCTCCCAATCACCCCCTTCCAAGTCTCGCTGTCATTGCCCACGTGGGCGTTGAACTCCCCCAGGAGAACAATGGAGTCCCCAGTTGGAGCACTATCTAGCACCCCTCCCTCCCAGGGACTCCAAGAAGGTTGGGTACTCTGAGTTGCTGTTCGGTGCATAGGCCGAGACAACAGTCAGAGACCTGTCCCCTACTCGAAGACGTAGGGACGCAACCCTCTCGTTCACCGAGGTGAACTCCAACACATGGCGGCTGAGCTGTGGGGCAATAAGCAAGCCCACGCCAGCCCGCCGCCTTATACCGCGGGCAACTCCAGAGAAGTGGAGTATCCAGCCCCTGTCGAAGAGCTGGGTTCCAGAGTCCAAGCTGTGAGTGGAGGTGAGCCCGACTATATCTAGACGGTATCTCTCAGCCTCCCGCACAAGCTCGGGCTCCTTCCCCCAGCGAGGTCCCATTCCATGTCCCAAAAGCCAGATTCCGTGTCCGGGGATCGGGTCTTCGAGGCCCCTGCCGTCGACTGCCACCCAATCCACAATGCACCCGACCCCTACGGCAGCCTCTGTAGGTGGTGGGTCCACAGGAGGATGAGGAGGAATTATTTTATTTATTTATTTATTTTTTAAATTAATTTTTCGGGACTGTTGGAGGAAACAAGCGCTCCGGTGGAAAACCTGAATAGGGAGAACATGCAAAGACCATCATCTGTGGAAAAACGAGGATGTCATCACCCCACCTCTTCCACCCGCAGCGGTCTGCGATGTCATCTAATCACCACCACAAAGCTGCAGAAGCTATCGGAGCTAGCCAGAGGAGAAGCAGGGCCATAGACTTAGATTCACGGAAGTCGCCCTTGCCCACCTGCAAACCCTCACCTCCCGCATCTACCCAGAGCCTCAGTGTGGCTTCTGCTCTGGCCGGTCTACAGTCGTCATGGTGTTCTTGCTGCGCCAACTACAGGAGAAATGCCAACAGCAGCAGATGCCTCTCTACCATAGACCAGCCTCACGGAGAAGACCAAGCTGCACGTCTACCAAGCCTGCATGCTCAGCACTCTCCTCTATGGCAGCGAGGCCTGGCCCCCAACCTGGGAGAGTCTTGCCAAAGACAGCACATCCTGGCGCATGTCAGTGAGGAGCGGTGTGCGGGAGGGTGAAGAAGCAAGAAATGTGGCCCTTGCAGAGAAAAGGGCTAGGAGGAAGGAGAGAGAGAACCAGCCACAGGAACCAACAATGTTCATCTGCATCAAGTGTAACAGCGACTGCCACTCGTGGGTCAGGCTCTTCAGCCACTCCCGCAGGTGCCGCAGGACTTTAGGAGTGCTGTGACTCACCAAATACATCAACAATGCAGAAGAAGACAGAGCACATAGAAATTCAGAAGTAGGCTCCAGTGCATATACTTTTATATATCTCCGAACTATATAGGTCTATGGCCTTGCTCCTCCTCTGGCTAGCTCCAGTAGCTTCTGCACCTCTACTGGAGCATGTAGTCTGCGATTGTTGTAGTGATTAGATGACATTGCAGACCGCTGCGGGTGGAAGAGGTGGGGTGGTGACATCATCGTTTTTCAACAGATGATCGTCTTTGCCAGTGGCAATGCCAGGATTCAATTTCATAGAACGCGCACCCAACCACCCTGCCTTCCAGCAGGTGTTCCCTTTTGGCTCATCTCCTTCTTCACCATGACAGACTGATACAATGACTGCATAACTGCAGATGCTGCATCGAACCACCTGTCACTCTCACGCTCCATCTTCCCTTCACTCGTGAACAAGACCGGAGATAATTGAACTCCTCCACTTGGGGCAAGGGCGCTCCACCGACCCGACGTGTGCTGGGAACACGACCAACGTGCACTGGGAACAGATCCGACTTACTTCCAGCAATTCGAACCAAACTCCAGATCCACAAAACACACGTGGACTGGTTGGACGAACTCCCATGAACCCTCGAGCACCTGGTCGACCAGGACGAAAACCATGTTGTTCCTCTTGAACCTGAGGTTCGACTCACGCCCGGATCCTCCTCTCCAGTATCCTGGAATAGACTTTTCCTGGGAGGCTGAGGAGTGTGATCCCCCCTGGAATTGGAACACAGCCTCTGATCCCCCTTCTTAAAAAGAGAGATAACCAGCCCAGTCTGCCAGTCCAGAGGTACTGTCCCCGACCGCCACGCGATGTTACAGAGACATGTCAGCCACAACAGTCCCTGCAGATCTAAGGACTTAAGGAACTCAGGGCGAATTTCATCCACTCCCGGATCTTCGCAACTACCTCGGTGACTTCAGCTGGGGTAATGGACAAGTCCACCTGTGAGAGCCCAGCCTCTGCCTCCTCAGTGGAAGACATGGTGGTGAGTTGAGGAGGTCCTCGAAGTATTCCTTCCACCGCTCGACGACATCTCCAGGTGAGGTCAACAGCTCACCACCTCCGCTGTAAACAGTGTTGGTGGAAACTGCTTTCCCCTCCTGAGGCGCCAGACAGTTTGCCAGAATTTCCTCGGGGTCCGACCTATAGTCCTCCTCCATGGCCCCCCTGAACTCCTCCCAAACCCTAGTTTTCACCTCCACCACAGTACGCTTGACCTGCTGCTACCTATGAGTTCACAATGCCCGATAGGACTCCTTCAGCTTGACGGCATCCTTTACTTCTGGTTTCCACCACTGGGTTGGGGGGTTGCCGCCAAGACAGGCACACATGGTGGCTGAGCTGTGGGGCAATAAGAAAGCCCACACCAGCCCACCGCCTCTCACCTGTTCCTACTCCCTCTCATCCTTCTTTCAACTTTTCTCTTTCCTTGCTCCATCCTTCCACTCACTTTCCTTCTTCTCTTTCTCTTTCTTTCTCTCTCCTGCTTCTCTTTCCTCTACTCTCTCTCTCTCCTGCCTCTCTTGCCACTCTCTCACCTGCTTCTCTTTCATTCCCTTTTTCTGTCTCTCATGCTTCTCTTTCCACTCTTTCTGCTGCTTCTCCTCCCGCTCTCTCTCCTGGTTCGCCTTCATCGGTCTCTCCTGCTCCTCCTTCCACTTTCTCTCAGCTCTCTCTCGCTTCTTCATCTCTTCCTCCTTCTTTTCTCTATTCTGCTTCTTCTCCCTGTCTTTCATCGCTCTCTCCAGCTTCTCATTCGCCTCTCTGTCCTTCCTCACTATCTCTTGCCTCCTTTTCTCCATCACCTCAGTCTCCTGCCCCTCCCTCCTCTGGTTCTTGTCCTTCCTCTCCCGCTCCCTATCCTGCGTCTCCTTCCGCTTGAGCTCCATTCTCTCTCTATTCTCCCGCTCCCTCTCCATACACTCTTTCTCTTTTCTCTTTCTCTCCTGTCTCTCCTTCCACTCTCTATCCTTCTCCACCTTCATTTCTCTTTCCATCATGTCTTTCTTCATCTGCTCTCTCTCCATCTTCTCTTTCGCCTTCCTCTCGCTCTCCCGCTTCTCCAACTTGTCTTTCCTGTCTCTGTCCTGTTTCTCCATCCTCTGTTTGTCATTATTCTTCTTCTGCTTCCTCTGTATCTCCCTTTCTTCTCTATCCTTCCTCTCCCCCCTCTCTCTCTCCTGCCTTTCCTTCTGCTCCCTCATCTGCATCTCCTTTCTCAGTTTCTCCATTCTCTCTCTCTCCTTCCGATCTATCTCCTTACATTCTTGCTCCTTACTTTGTCTCTCCTGCTTCTCCTCCATCTCTTTCTTCTCTCTCTCCAGTTTTTCTTTCCTTGATTTCTCCAAGCATTCCCTCTCCTTCCTCTCTTTCACCTTTCTCTCCCTCTCCTGCTTCTCTTTCCTCTCCTTCCTCTCTTTCTCCTGCCTCTCCCGCTCTCTCACAAGTCTCTCTTTCTCCTCCATCTCCCTCGCCTGCTTCTCACTTTCCATTATCGCTTTCTCTTTCTCTTTCTTCTCTTTCTCCTGCTTTCTCGTTGTCTCCATCATATCTCTCGCCTGCTTCTCCTTCAGCTTTCTGTCCTGCCTCTCAATCTCCTGCCTCTCTTTTTCTCTCTTCAGTTTATCTCTCTCCATTAACTCTTTGTCCTGCATCTCCTTCCGCTTTTTCTCCTGTCTCTCTCTCTCCTGCCATATTTTCTGCTCTTTCTGCTGAATCTCTTTCTTCTTCATTTCTTGCTTCTGTTTCTCCTCCCTCTCTTTCCTCGCTTTCTCCTCCTCCTCCTTCTTCTGCATTTTCTTCAACTCATTCTCTTGCATCACCTTCATCGCTTTTTCCTTTCTCTCTCGTTCTTTCCTCTCTTCCTCCTTCTTTAGTTTCTCCTGCTTGACCTTCCACTCTTTCTCCTGCTTCTTCCTTTCTTCCTCCTTCTTCTCTTTCTCCTGTTTCTTCTGTTTCTTCTCAGACTCTTCCCTCTCTCTCTCCTGCTTCTCCTTCAATTCTCTCTCCCTAAACTCTCTCTCCACCTTCTCATTCCACCCTTTCTGCTTCATCTGTATCTCATTCTTCTCTAGCGCCTTCCTCTGTATTTCCTTATTCTTCTTCCACTCTCTCGTCTTCCTCTCTTCCTCCTCCCTTTCTTTCTCCTGCCTTTTGCGCTCTCTCTCCTGGAACTCCCTCTCTTTTTCCATTCTTTCTCTTGCCTGGCACTGATTCATCTCTATTTTCTTCCTCTCTGCTTCCTTCAACATTCTCTCCTGCCTCTCCATTTCTGTCGCATTTCTTTCTCCCTCCTTTTTGTGCCTCTCCTTCAACGCTCTCTCCTGTTTCTCCCTTTTCTCTCTCTCTCGTCGCTTTGTAGTCTCTTGTCTCTCTTGTCTCTCTTGTTTCTCTTGTTTCTCTTGTTGTTTCTCTTGTTTCTCTTGTTTCTCTTGTTTCTCTTGTTTGGTTTTGTCCATTGTCAAATTCAGACTGTTTATCCGTGGGATGAAGTATATATCTATTCCGTGGTATGAAGTATCTATCTATCTATTTCTGGATCTCTGTATATATATTATCAAAACTTGGTTGTGCACAACTCTGATGTGACATCAAAGGGGATCATGACATGACATGACATCATCCCCTTTGAAGTATGGCTGATGATGTAATGGTTACCATGGCAACTGTAGGATTTTCTTTTTCTTTTCATTGATGACATCGGTCTAGTATTTCTGTCTTCTTGCGATTATTGGGAGGCAATCTATATTTCTCTGATAGAAATAGGCAATTGACTTGTTCTTTTCAGTCTAACATGACCTCAACAAACAAACAAAAACAAGTCCAGCCTTGTTGATATCCAGAACACAAAAGATAAAAGAATAAGCAAATAAACCCCAAAAGATTAAGTGCTATATTAAAAAAACAACAACCTGAAAACAAGAAAGGGTTTTTTCCCAACAGCTGAATAATGCTGAATTTAATATACATAGATTAAATTTAACTACATAAAAGATTGACAGATTGTCCAGAGCATTTTCAGCTGCTAAATGTTAAGTTTTAGATCCATATTTATTGAAATTTCACAGTTGTAATGGTCTCTGGCAATTTCTTATTTTTTTAAAGATACAAAACTAAAACAATAAACAAACAAAAAGAAAACAAACAACATTAGTTTAAAAGAGAATGACTCCTCTTAAGATTGATGCAATTTAATATTTCATGTAACCATCTATAATGTGTAGAAGAGAGCAGATATATCCATATGAGGATGATGAGCCTTCTGGCAATTAAAGTCGTGAAGTAAAGTCATGAAGGCTATGACTTGCTTCGAGGTGTCTTCCATCGTTTGTACGTCCCAATCTTTTTTCCTTCTGCTGCAACCTCCAGCTGCTCGTCAAAAGCTTTCTACTGATGGGGCTCTTTCAAGCAGTCCCAAGCTGCAGACTGTTTAGTGACATCAAAGCTGTGACGTGCACGTCCCTGATGTGACATCAAAGATGATGATGTCATCAGTGAACCCGCATGGCTGATGATACTTTACTGATTACTTGTTTTTTAAAATTAACTAAGTTAGGTTACAAGTACACCCCTCCCCAAATCTCAACATAAAAATTATGCATATTTAACATTTGACCTTCATTCTTTGTTGTATTTATATTGGATTCAAAGTTTTCTTATCAGATTTTTACAATTACTGCTAGCTATTTACCCAGACATGCAGTTGTGGTCGGTTGTTACACTATTTATCATATATGATAGTGATTCAGAGTCTGTCTTCAGAAACAGAAAGTGTTTGCTGCTTGTTTAGGGAATTGGGATGAACAAAATACTTAAAATTATGGGAGAAAAGAAAACCATTGATGTATAGGCTACTCATAGATCAATTTTGTGTTGATCTAGTTCTCTTTTTGTGAAGAGCAAATGTGAAATTCCAGTTCCCAGAATGAGCTGCTTGAATCCCTGTCATTGTGTTCTGGCATGCCTCCTTTTTATCCTGCTTATGAATTGCGTATCGGTTGGTCTGAGTTGGGAAACAGCAGATTTGGAAGGTACACAAATAGAAGTCAAAATCCGACGACCGAACGGGAGAAAACTGTTGACGCAGAGCTATGAAACCAATGCAATGTTTTCACCACAAACAAATCAAATGTACTCAGTAATATTTTGATTATTTAACCCTCCCACCACTACCACCACCACCAATCCTGCTTGTCGGTGGTGCTCAGCAACTCCCCAAGGACTGCAGCCCCTTGCCTGCCTTTTATGTGGTGTATTTTGTTTTGTTTGTTGAATCAACACTCTTTTTGCAGCAGCAGCAGCAGCAGCAGTAGCAGCAATTATCCTGAAGTGATGCATACAGTTTTGTTGATTCCATCAGCAGGCCCCAGCCCGGGGATCTTGTACACTGCAATTTGGAGTCAAACAGGGGGCTTTACCAACAGAATGAACCAGGGCGCGACAAGACACTCCAATATTATTTTCTAAGTAATATATATAATAAAGCGATACTTTTGGTTCATCAGCAAATAAAAACCAAACTACATACTACTGTAAATAAAAGCTTGGATTTTTTAAGCATGAAATGTGCCTTTTAATGTCGCTACAAGTGAAATTTAATCAGCATGTGTTTACATAGGCTTCCATTATAAACGGCTGTAGAGCTGCGTTCTATCATTCTACACCTCCACTCCCCCTGATGCTGAAGCATTTGATTCAGACACATCCAGAAATAAAGTGAAAAGAGCAGAAATCCACTATGCAATGCCCAAATGTTGAAAAATAAGCCCCGAGCTCATTCACGCCTTTTGAATTTTTTTCTCTCTTGCCACTCCGGGGATCTCCGGAGATCCGTGACGTATCACGTTTTGGAGTGACGCAATGACGTGGCTCTCACTTGGCTCCGTTAACGGTGGAAAAACCAGTGCTCATTTCAGAACTGGCCCTGGCACCGGCCCTGAACTCACTCCTGGTTCTTTCTGGTGGAAAAGCCCTAACAGAGACCCCCAAAGAAGGCAATCCATGAGGAGATGACTTCAAAAGGTATGAAAAACTAGTTGGGGAAAAAAAGAAATGAATAAATAAAAAAATCTCATATCGATGTGAAATTGAGCTCGGTTAGACACCAGAGGCACAACTTGACAGACAAAGACGTTGAGCTCGTTTTGAGTGTCGCCGTCCTCATGGGATCACTGGGACTAAAAACACTTCCTACAGTGCCAGTAGTCCAAACAATGGCGACGGTTCACGCTGTTAATGGGATTTGCCGACAAGTGATCAGCGTGCAAAAACTACAGCGCGCGTGCACAAGCGGGAGATGCAAACCCTGAATCCTGGTGTCTTCCTCTTTACATTCCTGCATGCTTGTGTTTCTGTGCTGTGTTTCAGCAGAGGTGGTGGCGGCGGCGGCGGCGGCTCCTTTCGTCCTCTTCACACATGCAGCGCATACAAACAGCTAGCACCCACACAGAACAAGTCACACACACTGACGATACAAAAGCCAGCAGCTGCCCACGCACACACACACACACACACACACACACACGCCCATGCACGATCAACTACAAAACATTTTTTTTTTTTAATTCTCAATAAAGCGAGAGAGAGAGAGAGAGAGAGACTGAGCAGATACACGCTCCATTAACATGAATGTGTGTCTATAATCACATGGACACATTAGCTGGGGCCTCCTGCAGTATAGCCGAGTTCAAATAAGGACACTAATAGTGACCACGCACACACACACACACACACACACACACACACACACACACACACACACACACACACACACACACACACACACACACACACACACACACACACACACACACACACACACACACACACACACACACACACACACACACACACACACACACACACACACACGCACACAAAGCCATCCATATGTTGGCGGAGGCAAGATGCAATACCGTTTTCGGCGACAGTGAATTTCTATTCTGGCTCGTGTAGCTTTTACTCTCAATCTGCCCTCGTCCTTGATATTTCGCATAAATCACTGTGAACGTTAATGTTGCGCAAGCGGAAAACAAATGCTGTCGTGCTGAGAGCAGCCTGCCCCGGGTAATCAGGCAGGCTGTGAGCGCAGCCACCTACCTGCTCAGGAATAGGTCGAGAAACACCTGCTGAACGAGCTGAACGAGCTCACCGTGCTCCTGTGCGGCTCTGATAAACGCAGAGGGGAAGACATCTCAGGGAGGGCATCCGTAACTGGAAAACAACGACTGCGTCAGCCTTTTGTCTCACAACCTTACCCCCCCAGTCGTGCAAATAGAAGTCGTCTTTGCAGAATAATGTCAAAATGCCAAAGGAATTCTTGTTTTTTTTTCTGAGAGGACTACGAGGGAAATGCAAGGAAAGCAGGAGAACGGTACCAGGAAGTGGGGATGATTTGATTTCACAGTTTAGCAGTTCTGACATCATTTGATGGATCAATGTGGCTCTTTAGATTCCCTTCACAACTAGCAGTATAGAGAAAAACACGTTTCAGCATTGGCTTCGGAGTAATATGTTCATGACAGTAATTTATCGTATTACTTTTACAAAATTTGGAACATTTTGCGTGTGACTGCTGCTCGCTGTTGACTCGAATCCCCTCTATTTTTTTGTTTTTTCACAAAAACCCCATCCGTTTTCACTGGCATATTTTGAGCAATGTTTTATGTGTATTGCGGAAACCGCTTTGCCGAATTATCACCGAAAGCCGGACCATAATATTATTAAAATTTGCACACGGTTTGATGAGCTTTTCGTGTATGTGCTCCTGCTTTCACCAAAATCCCATCCGCTTAGACCGGCAGCTTTTTCACATTTTAGTGCGATTTTTGAGGAAACGGTTTACTGAATCGTTACCAAAAGCCGTAGTCCTCTATTCATGAATTTTACGCACGTTTGGATGTCGCTTTTGTGTACGTGCTCCCAACAGACTAGTGAGATGCTAATAATCCAGCGGAAGGAAAATAATTACATTTTACCGGCCCAGCTAGTAATCTTAGCTATTAGTAAGACATATAGTTGGAGATCTGCACTGCAACTGCCTCTGTCCTGCTTACTGAGCACATTATTATTAATATTATTATTTTTGCCAAGTCTGTTGTCTTAACTGGTGCTTCAGCTTCATCAATAAACTCTTGTTCGGTGGCGGAGAAACGCCTCATTAATTCTAAAATAACTCAGTCCTGCTGACAGCGCCATGAAAAATGTCTGACAGCGAGTGGTGAATAACACTGACATAAGCTTGTACGAAACAATGAGGACCAAAACGAATCACTCAGCTCGGGAAACAATTCAAATTGTTTATCTTAAGTCTGAAAGAGCCGGCGCACAATGAATCCATTGAAAAGGTGAAAAAGGTGAAAAGAAAAAGAAAAAAAAAAGCTTCACTGTTTAGGTTTATTTCAGCCATCTTTGTTTGGTGGATCTTTACAAGGATTCAGCTTTTGGGGACCTCGCTGCCGATGCCGATTGCATTCATGCTTACGTGCTCATGGGCCTGAGTTACAGCTGATTGGGTTCCAGCGCTGATTCGCCCCCGCCTCTGAATTTTTTCATAGCTTGAATTGGGTGCACTCTCATGGGAGCTGCAACCTGGGGGGTGGGAGCGAGGCTTTGCTGCCCTGATTGCCGTCTCACTGTGCCGTCAGCTGCCACTCCAGCTGTCACTGCTCTCTTCATGGACGTCATCCAGTCTTTCCTGGAGGTCACTGCGGCTCTATTAATAGACCCACTGGTGCCTCTTGGACACGTTGTGAGCGATGGCGCAGACCTTATTGCAGCCGTCGCATCAAAAAAAACCCACATAACGTGTTGTGGTGGCTTTGAAATAATGGAGCCAGACGTGCGGGGATGATTTCTTAGTTCATGGTTTGAGGCGAAACCCCTGAAGTCGGAGGAAAAAGGCTCGTGGGACATCCGCTGTCTTCTCGGTGTTTGAAATGCATTGTCCCTATTCTGACAATGAAAGTTTCACCGCCTCGCAAGTCATTTGGTAAATCCATTTAAGACATAAAGGGGTCACATTATCCAGCTTTTCAACACTTTCACATGAGTCTCAGTGTTTGTTGCCCCAAATCCATCTTTTCCTTGATTTTCCCTCCATTTGAATATTGAATCATAGGAGCTACATTCAGAATCTGCTGTGACTGTGTGAGCTGGACTGGCTCCGTCCACACATGCCCATCAGCTGCCTGATTGTGGGAGGAGTCAAAGGGGAGGAGCCTACCTTGATTGGGATTGGCGAAACCCCTGATGACACTATATAGGGTTTGATTTCTGATTGGCTCATTGGAGCAACACACTTTTTAAAAACTGAAACAAGCCAGAGAGAGAGAGGGAGAGAGGGAGAGGACACACTTTCTTCACTTCTGGGGCGTCATTCCAGGTATGAGGATGATTATTGCTATTGGAAAACTATTAGAAAGTGAATTTAGAATAATATGACCCCTTTAAGGAGTAATTTCTGATGTGCTGCAGGATCTTATATGAATACCTCACTTATTTATTTCTCAAAAGCAAATTACATTCAACTCGTGCGCCAACGCCACAATGCAAAGCATTGTTCCACTCAATGAATCGGAGTCCTGTGTTGGTGCAATCATTTTGCTCATTTAACCTGGACAATCTGAACTTTCAATCACACATAAATCACTAAGCTTGAGGAGAAAAAGGAAGACTGTCTGAGTGAAACAGTAGGTTCACTTTCAGGGGTAGTCAAATTGGTTTTATTTACAAAAAAAAGGGGATTTTCTTTGGAGCTGTGGGAGCTAATTTAGAACAGAAGGGCTTGAGTTACAAATTGAATTTTGAAAGACATGGACATTTACCATGGGAGCGGGGTCTAATGAAGACAGACATTCAGCTCTGAAGTATAAAGCCAGTATCTTTTGAGGAATAACGAAATATTTTTGCTGCTGCTACAATGATTTTGACCTCCGGCTTTTTGTCTGTTCTCTGCTTCATAGGTCATCGGAAGAGTTTTACACATGGCAAGAGAGTAACGATCAAGGTGAAGTGTTGATTTGACCTTTTTCTACAGTAGTTTATATTCAACGAGGGCTTTCCTAATGCATCTGTAGTCTTTCCTTCTCCTGAAACAGCATGCAGCTGGCTCAGACTGTAAGATAATGCAAACATTTACCCAGAAAGTGCCAAAATGTGCTTTCTTGCACCACCTCCAATCACTAAAATGGGGGGCAATCAAAGGTTTTCATAGAAAAGGCAGCGCAATTAGATAAATAGACAAATAGTGCAATAAGAGACTACAATTACCGGGTAAGTTAATACCAGTAATAGTGCATATTTGATAATAAAACCATTAGTCAAACAGAAATACAACAAAGAATGAAGGTCAAAGGTTCAATATGAGCAGGAGGCCAGGCAGAGATCATTTTTATGTTGAAACGATGGGGGGGGGGGGGGGGGGGTAAAGTAAAGTACCTACAATACTTCTAAGTTTTGTTTTTATTTCGTAACTAGTAATCAGTAATTACTTTTTCAAGGTAACTGTGGGAAAACTCTCCAGGACACAACCCCCGCCCCCCCCCCAAGAAATTCTATATACAGTATATAGATCTTGTGAGACATTCAGTCGCCAGTTCGGAAAAGTAAATCACCTTTAGCTTTTCAATGTACAACAACAAACCTCCAGTCAGTTTCAGTCTGAAATTGAGTCCTGCGGCCGAGAAATTGTTGGCAATTATGCCCAGGAGAGGAGAAATCTTCCCACCAGCTGTAAGCAAGGTTTGGGGTTGTTTTACTGCCCGAGGGCCCGGAGAGCTTCCAGGTAACTAATGATGCAATTTATCACCAGAGAGCGTGAAGTTAATTTGAGGACAAGCGTCTGAAAGTTGGGGCAGAAGTCGGCTTTTCAGCGATATAATGGGCGATAATAACACAAGGCAATCCGGGGAAACGGCACAAGAAGAATTGAATCCCATTACAGACTTACCTTTCCTTGTGTGTCTGTGACGGCGGCTTGTTCCACTGATTGACTGTGGCGAAGCTTCCAACGACACGAATGGGGAAACTGTTGCAACAATGGTGAGAAAGCAAGTGGTTATCATGTGACGACACGGAAAATATTTCCTGCCTTTTAATGAACTCCTCTAAAGTCAGTCCCACGTTTTTATGTTTTTTTTCCCTCTCCAAATGAACTGATCCTGAAAAGTTTGTTCAAATTGGTTTTAAGAATCTTCGTAAATCTCCTCACATATTTTTTCAGTGTGTGTGGCAAACAGACTGTGTCATCTGGCCCAGTAAATCACTATAGTCCCTGTGGCGACTGCAGAACTGGCACATAGATTAACTATTCATGGTAGTTCCTCTCTCCCTCTCTCCCTCTCTCTCTCTCTCTCTCTCTCTCCTTCTTTCCCCTTCTCTTTCTCTCTGGCCTTATTCGGAACGCTCTAATTAATCAGCCTTAAATAGACAGACGGACCTACATTACTGACACAACTTCTCATGAGCCGCCACGTACCATTCATTACACAGACGCACTCCGAGACGGGCTGCAGAGGCATTCTAGTCGTCTTTAAAAACGGAGGAAGGATTAAAAACTTTACTGGAAATGATTTCACTGTGATTGGACCTTAAATAATTCAGGATTGCGTTAGGTTAGAAAAAAAAAAAAGAAGAAGAAGAATTGGGGGATGGTGACCAAAACGACTTGATAAGAAAACTTGGTTTTCTTGGCGAAAGCGTTCAGAGACAGGGTTGTGTGATCTGCAATTTTAGCGCAAAGATTAGCTCAAAGATTATTTTGCAAGGAAGCATCCATCGCATACGGTCAGGCATTGGACATTGGACATTTCAAATATACATGCATACATCCACATATAAACCCTTAGTGATATACTGATAATATAAATAAACTTGTGTTTTATAAAAAAAATATTCATGCAAAACAGAGAATCTATATTTGACAATTCATACATACATACATACTGTATCTAAACAACATGCCTAAAAATGGGATAAGAAGTCTTACCCCTCTTCCAATATTCAATACTGTGTCACATAATTTACATCCTGTATTGATCATATAGTTTTATATATAGTATACAGTAAGAACACTGTATAATATGAAAGACATAATAAATATATGCACCATAAATGGGAACTGCACTATAAAAAATGTCTGATTCGACAATAACAATGTAATATGGTGCGAAAAACTATCCCAAACCATATATCTCTGATTTGAAGAAAAAGTGTAAAGGAAAACAGGAATGAAATTCTAAAGTACCTCGTCATTCGTTGTGTGCTTTGCCATCCATCCATCCGGACAGTGTCACTGCTCTGGCCATATCGAAGTCACAGGCGGCAGCAGGCAATAGACATAAAAACACCCTGGACATGTCGCCAGTGAGTCCCTGTGAGTCAGAGAGCACAAGAGCTTCCTCGGAGGCTTGGTGAAGTCAAATTCTCTTCGGCCACCGTCTGCGACACACTTCAGCACGAACCTCACCTCAGCATACGGGAGTGCAGGCGCAGAGTGGAACAGCACTGGCCTTGATGCGTCTTGGGAAACTAAAGCAATTTCCTCGCATTACGAAATGGCGCGGTGGTGTGACGGAGTGGCTAATTCACACGAGGTCGACTGCTCCGAACGTTTTCCACCTCGCCGCCCGGGTGACATCGCAGAAGGAGTCGCCACGCACAACTGTGATCGAGGAAAATGTTTCAGCGTGGTCAAGCTCTTCCGCTTTGCCTCACCTGTGTCTGACTTGGGGTTTGTTGGTTCGTCCTTTGCAGAAACGGATGTTTCACATTCTTGCTTTGAACTCAATTCGGCTTCCCGACGATGATCCATGAAGTTATTCCAGACTTCTTTGGGGGGGAAAAAAATACTCAGAAATGCAGTTCCCGTTTACACGACAACGTTTCAAATATGATTTTGCTTCAGAAGATTGAAAATACACAATAAACATTAACCATGACGAGCAAACGTCGGATTGTTGTCACGGCGACTGTCAACTATGAAAGTCCCCGGAGACTCTGTAAAGGCCGCTGTTGTTGTTGAATTTTTTTTTAAGTTGCATTTTTGCATTGTTGTGTAAACGGGACTCGGTAAATCTTTGATCGTATACATAAACACGATCTCTCTCTCTCTCTCTCTCTCTCTCTCTCTCTCCCTCTCCCTCTCCGGTCCAGCAATGATTTTGCCGGACGTTTAGCAAAATGGATAAATTTCCTGACTTACCGTAGCCCGGCGAGGTCGGGGTTTTAACTCCCTACCGCGACACAACAAACCAAAGCCAGTCACATTCCACCATCAAGTTTATCTTTATTTATACATTAATGCGTTTCAACAAGGCTTGGGATAATGGCACACAATAAGATTTCACATAAATCGTGTTTTTTTTTTGTTTTTTGTTTTTTTGTTTTCCCCACTAGGATTTTGATCTTCGTTGTTAATCGCCACTAAGCTTTAACAGTGATCAGCGATGACATGAACTGCAAAAGTATCACGCGTATGGTCCGCTATTACTGGATTTTTACAAAAGTCAGCGAATGGCGTAAGTAAGTATTCTTTCCATGGTTTATCACAGTGAAACTACATGTCTTGCCACAGTTTAATGCGAGCGGAAATTGAAAAAAAATTAATAAATAAAAAATCACACTCACTTTTCTCTGGCTTGTGGTCTGATTCGTGAGCTTTTTTGTTACTTGGATACAAAACTCCAACAATGTAAAGCAGCAAGATTTAGGAAAAAAAATATAAAGCAAGTTTTCAAATGGTAGGGAGAAGAGCCAATTGTAAAATACATACAATAAAAGAGCACCTGATACAGATTAAGGGGCGGGGGTCAGTGTGACAGAAGTGCAAGTAAAAACCGTCGGTGCCGATCACCATTTGCTCCGTCCAGGTAGCTGTGCGACTGCCACGCTCCCGTCCCAAGCCCACAACAAGAAAACAAATAAAACTGTGCAGCTGTCCATACGTGGTCACGTCAAAGTGCCAGAGCTGGCAGAGTAACGTTCACGAAAAAGTGCCCGAAGCCCCGACTGAGTGGCTGCAGGGGGAGAGAGAGAGAGAGAGCGAGAGAGATAAAGAGAGAGACAGAAAAAAAAAAGGACGGCTCTGTGAGCTTGATTCACAGCCATGTCCCGACGATATCTCTTCAAATAAGATCAAAAAGCAAGAGCAGATACGAGATTGCATCAGCGTTAGCGCGTACGCCCTCTCTCCCGTGTCTTCATTTCGCCCGGACGCGAACAGTGGGTGGAAAGTGTCCCAAGTTATGTGGAATCTCACACACTTTCAAAATAGGAGCTAATTCTGATTTCAATTTTACACTCCCACATGGCATCATACAAAGGCTGGAATATTAACCAAAGCCAAGCAGTGTCTTGGAAATCCCCGTACCTCCAGTGGAATCCAAAAATTTTACCAAAGGGGCTTTCCTATAAAGTGCTCAGGACAACATCATGCAGTTTCACCCCCGTCAATCGCCTTTAAAGACTAATGAAGCCGATTCAACTTTTCACGCAAAAAAAATCTTAGCAGTAACGTCCTTGTCACATCTGTGTATATTACGATTATGTCATCAGCATAAAATGAGATGAATAAATATACACACAAATGGCACGTCGTTCTTAATTTCTGTCGTTTTTACGACCACAAGTAAAGCAGAACTTCAGTCCATCGACATCAATGGTTACTTCCACATACGTTTCAGTAGGGTTTAAATTTGTGGGTCAATCAAGGGGCGCCGGGGGAATTTTAAGCGGCTGCAACAGCAGAAAAAAAATAATCTCGCACTAGGGAAATGCACTTTTTCCCTAATGTAAAGTCTTGATGAATAGAAGAACATATTAATATATAAAGCTGTACTTCTATCACAGCGGCATCAATATGTTACAGAACCCTTTTTTTTTAATCCAGAATGTTTACACCCTGGACATTTCTGGCAGTCCATCATTAGACTTTGTGGACAGTAAACATAACTGTAACTCTGATTGAGGCTCAATCAGCCTCCATTCAGGTTTGAGGTGAGAATAACAGCTGTAATAAAATAATCATCAATGCAGCTCCTTTAAATCACCAGGACAACCACGGAAAAAGAAAACATGTCTTTTGTGTCGCCCTGCTGGTGTTAGCAATAGGCTGGGGAAGATATTTGGCATCATGCTGGCCAGTTCATGTTTTTCCCCCCCGAGGTTTGAAGTCGACTGATGACCTCTCTTGGGTAATTTTATTTTTTGTTATATTAAACAATGATGGGTGAAAATACTAAGTCAGTCGCTATGGAGCTTGTAGCTTTAACCTTTAACAGATGCTGCTCCCACACAGAATGTCTTCTCGACTAACAATCTGTGTAAATGCTCCTATCACTGGAATTTAATTGAGAAAAGAAAAGAGGCAGTAAAGATGGCGGAGATACACCGCATCCACCTCGGGCAGAGACGGAATAAGGAAAAGACTTTCTCAATTTCAAAGAGCTTCTGAGAGATAATATATATGTGACAGAACATCACATAGTAATTATACAATGTCAGCTCAAGGTTGCTTATTTCAAACACATGCAAGGAATGTTAAAAAAATAAATAAAGCATCAAAAAAGCCCTATGGCCGTCATTATTATTATCTTGATCTCACAGTCTCGTGATGTAGACCGGCGGTGTCAAACACATTTTAGCTGCGGAGTATACGGCATTAAAAAAATGAGAACAATCCGAAACAACCAACAAGTCACTGTCATGCATGGCAAATGATTTAGAATCCAGCCACATGAGGAAACACGGTGATGAAGAGAAGCTTTTTAGTTTGTGCTTCCGAGTTCACTGATTACACCGTGTGTCAATGTAATTAACATTCTGCAGATCTTGATGATTAAAACATTTTGGGCGTCCTCGTCTAGAATACCAGAAAACTAAAGTGTTTGCCATCGGAAACAGTAATGCAGAGTTTATCTTTTTTTTTTGCATGACTTGTGAAGGACATCTGCAGAACAAACAGCCCAAACTGTGAGGCGAGAAGCAGAGGAGATAAAGAGATAAAGATACAGTGATGTGGTTGGTTGCCATGACAGAGAGATGGAGGGAGAGAAGTACATGATGGGCGATGCTGAGCTCCGCGATACGAGCAGCCGCGCTATTTTTATTCTTGCAGGTCGGGTAAATTAAAGATATTGAAGAAATCCGAAGACGACGTGCAGTCTGTTTGTTTGCTTCTTCCAGCCGAAATTGTCCTCGTTCAAATTAAATGCACAATTTTCCTCTGCTGTGTTTTTTTTTTTTTACTTTTCTTTTTTTTTCTTCCCTCCCCTCGATTTCCTGTGATTCAAAGGAGCGCTCTCTTTGTTCACCCGTCTGGCTCATACTCACTCCCATTTAAGAAGAAGTCACTGCGTTGGCTACTGAATGAAGAAATTACATGACATTATGCATTTATCGCTTGTTATCCCCCCCCCCCCCTGCTGCTGCTTCGCCTGGTTACGCCGAATGAAAATGTGTCTGCGGAGATGATTATTGCTTTTACTCATAAAGCTGTCAATATGTCTGCAATGGCCGCTCCTCACGGCTTCTCTGAGCAACACTGTGGCGCCCGAAACCTGCGGATCTACCGTACCGAGGACAGAGAACCTCAAGTACAGCCAAAAACCACGTGGACTCGGCGTCACGGGCCAACGACTAATCCATTTATTGGTCTTCTATAAATGCTTCATCCCGAGAAGAGTCGTGTGGCATCGCACCACTCATAGCAACCGATACCGCTTCAGCCGCGATCATAGCAACGGCTCCACCACCGCAGCCTCCTCTGCACACACCTCAAATCTATGCATTTGCCGTCTCATCCGCAGAGCTCAGGCGTTTGCAAGCATGAACATCCAAACCCGCCGCTCTAGGTGGAGCGCTCCAGAACCACACTGGTTAAGTTAAGTGCTTCAAGCAAGGTATCGGGGTCACGCGCGGCCTAAGACTCATTAGCGCACACGGACCCAAGGAGAGGGGGGCCCTCGCTTTGCTAACAACGTGGCTCAAAAGATCTGCCGCTGACGCCGCGGCGCCAGACGCCACGGCGCAAGAACAAGGGGGGACCGACACAGTATTTAGGGCAGTGGTTGTAATGTCATGGCTGCTTGGGACATGAGGAACGAGGAAGAGATGTAGCATCCGACATGGGAGCAACGGATACCCCGGAATTAAAAATCCCACCATGAATTTTGTGAGACTTTTGGGTATTTGAAAAGAAAAGAAGCAAAAACTGGCGTTTTGCCACCGCGTGGGTGTCATTTGGCCTAAATTACAGCCAGTGTTTTACACTGTGACGCATTATAAAGCAGAACAGGTCATTTCTTTTGCAGGAAATCCGCTAAGTGCAAAAACTGCAGAAGAATCCCCGGGTGGCCCCCTCTGGTGGCTTCAGTAGCTATGACTAGAACAATACTCAAAAAAAGATTGATAAATTCACAATGTCATTTTTTTTTTTTTTTCCACAGTTGCAGCCCACACTCTTGGCACAATAAAAAAAATTGGAAGTATAATAATCCAACCCAATCGTTTGAGAGTAAACTTGTTCAGAAAAGTGACATTACTCAACTATTATTGTTAACAAATTGCTAACGGGATGTCAAGAAGTAGCGGAGACAAAAACCCCGGGGCCGGTAATAATATTCCAGCTCATTAATGATTGATTTCTCGTGTCAGGGGAGGTCAGTGGATGGCCATCAGCACTTTCCAGACTAATTCAGCTCAAATCTGAAAGTGTGTTGAGATTTTGATTTTCATGGCGACAGGGGATTTTTTTTTATCATGTCACAACAATAAATAATAACATTAATCTAATGTATTTTGACAGCAGGGGGGGGGAAGGAGATCATAAGTCAGTCAACCTTGATCAGTCATCGGTTCGTCACTGATTAACATTCAGGCAGTCAGAAACAAAGACTTGCAGCTTTAAAAATAGAGATATGCTAATGAAACACTTAATGCCTCAGTGGATGTGCTTTTAAATCTGTGCTTGGAAAGCAAAGGAGAGAAATCCATCACTGAAAACCTGACAGGTGCATTTAAGGCCCTCCCAAATCCTGCCGGTTTGCACAGCATATCATCGTCACATCACCATCACCATCACCATCATCATCGTCATCGTCATCAGGGAGAAAGACTGGCAGAGCATTCCAGTGTTCAGATTGGCAGTAAAAGCTGCACAAGGCAACAGTTTTCATTTCACGTACAAAAGCACAATCAGCTTCAGTCTCGCCTTTACAATTACAATCAATAAATATGGCTGCCACGTCTCCGCGACTCTCACTTTGAAAAGGAACCCCCAGCGATTAAGACTTCTAGGCCCGAGTGTACTAATTGTCCTTCGTTGAGAGAATACTTAAAAACTCATCACGTATTTTTTATTTTTTTTTTATTCATAATTATCTACATCAATTTCGTCTTGATCTGCAGGTGCAGCTATTATTTCCAGATCGCCACACATTGGAGGGACACAAAAAAACAGTGGAAGTTGCAAGGTGACGGACTGATCACAGCTTTTCTGGAGTTATGAAGAGGAGAATAGAGGAGAAAGACTTAAACTTGCATAAACAGACAAGTTTATATTGCTGTGGGGGGGGGGTGGGGGGGATTGGGCCAAGCCAGTGCAACGACCACCTAAAACTCACTGTGACATAAACCACAGGTCAATAAAGTTTTTCAAAAATTCAACATTCCTTTAAATTAGTATCTAAAAAGGCCTAAATGTGTTAATAGCAGAGATTCCCCTTCAAACAAACAATTAAAAAAACATATTTGGGCTGTGCTCACACCTGGCAGGGTTTGGTTTTTGGAATGACTTCCTCCACCATAGACTCTTTATAAAATCGTCCATTTGACTTAATGGCAATGAGTTTCTTTTTGGGCCAAAGGTGGTTGACGGGACAGAACCGGTGACAGAACCCCGATTTCTCCATGTTCTGACTCTTTAGCTGCTAAAACTTCACAAGTGCATCCAGGTGCAATAAGAGCGTCGAGCTGCAGCGTGCGATAAAATCCTCTCAAACAACGTTTGATGCTGTGACAGAAAGTGCAAAGAAGACCCGACGACAGCGGCCCCTTCTGTCATCCACCGGTGTGAACACAGCCCCAACCCCCCCAACCCCCCCAACCCCGCCATCGATTATACCAGTGTGCACTTTCCTGCCCAATTTGAAGCTCAAGCACGATTAAACCTGCATCGGAAGCAATTTTGCGCGTCGGATCACGGCTTCCCACGCAAGCCGCATCGAGGGTCCGTCGCACGGACCGCACTCTCCCGAAGGTGCTGCGCGTATGATTTTTAACCATCGGTACCACATTCATTGAGAGACATTAGTGTAATTATTCAACAGCAAGACCGCTCCCGGGCTGAGTGGCGGCTCAACCAGCCTCCGCACCGCTCTTGGCATCAGGGTTGGGAGGAGGGATCTCAGTGCACGGCTTCACTCGCCGTGCGAAACCAGAGCGAAACTGTCTCATTTTTGTCCCAAATGTGACAAACGGTGGGAAAGCGCGAGAGGCAAACAAGAGTGGAGAATCGCATCCAACACTGTTTATCCTCTTCGGTAAAGCCAAAGACGCCCCGAGTGGCGAGGACAGACAGGCGGAGGATTACGAAGGAAGCCAGTCTCTATTTTGAGAACCCCCCCCATAAGAAAACAAAAAAGGGATATCAATTATCTCAGTCCTGGTCTTGCTGTTTATGGCACTTAAACCGAACTACCTGATGATTAAAAATATTACGCATAAAACCTCTGCAATGAGTGCACTTACAATTAGAATCAGGCTGTATAAATAAAATTTTAAAAAGAAATCAGGCATCATAATTAATATTATTATTATTATACATTTCCACATATGAAACATAGAATATAGCATGAATCTGTAAGCATATTGCTCATTTATAACATTCACAATTTCAATCTAATTGATAAATAAAACATTTAAATCAAATGTTATTATTAAATCCTTTCATTAGTAGTTCATGTTTGCACATTCATCACATATATATTTCTCTCAATAAGTAATGTTTAAAATATATTATTGACAAACTGTTTCACACGCTGTAAAGGTCGGATGTGGATATAAAACACATTGTACAACCCCCGGCAAGTTTTAAAAAGTCTGCGTGAGTGCTGCAGCATTATCACATCCTCATGCTTAACTGACAGGAAAAAGGTCAATTTCTGTTCTTCTCTCTAATTAAAGCAACTTCCGCGACAGTGTTGTGGGTTCGCTTTCATATTTGCATCGGAGTGCATAATTCAAAATAATGGATAATATTACAAATTGTGCGATTGCACACACACACAAAAAAAGAAAAACCCTCCAGAGTAACAGTTGCGACAGCGGCCGGCTACATATAAAGACTTCCTGTAGTCCTCAATGTAAAAAAAACTGTAACGAGCACACGGCAGCAAATGCTATTTATTGCCTAAGGATCCAAAACAGCTATTGGCATTGATACATTCCTCATGAAGCACGTTTGGAAGTCCGGCATTTAATACAAATCTATTTTTACTAAAGTTAATTTAGTGGGTTTTTCACTCTGCAAATCGCACCCAGCAGCACGTGAGGTAATCTGACTTGGGAATAGAGGAATTTCCGACAACTTTGATTAGATTCACACATTAAACTAGTTGGTAAGGTTTACAAATATATTACAGTTGGCTGTAATTGTGACGTGACAGAGACGACCCGTCCGTCCTCCTTATGTTTTATCCACACTCCTGGTTGTTATAGTTTATATACAAATTTATTGTAGCCTGCACAATCTACATACTTAGTTCAACATTTACATAACTAATTCTTTTTTTTTCTTTTTTTTTAAAATCCTCAATAAAAGCCTTGGTATAAATTGTCTGGCATTTTTGTAACTAAATTCCAAATATTGTTTAAAAAAAACAATCCAAACGACGAGCCTAATTGGTTTAGGACGGATTATTTTTCTCGTCATTGTGCGTTTCTGGCACGGTACATTCAACACAAAATAAAAATCCAACGGAACCATTCATAAATATTATTATTAAGATAAGAGTATTAACTAATAAACCATGTCTTTAATGATAAAACTGGTTGAAAGTCATTAGGGACGATGCGTTTCATGTTAGGCCTGAGTCTCCCCGCCTCTTTCAACCTTACAGTGATTTTAATCCGCGTTGTGTTTTTGTCTAGTCGAAGGAAAAACACGGCAGTCTTTTGTCAGTCTTCACAATGTCAAAGGCAATGGCAGCAGCTAAAATGGAAAATTCTACATTTACAAGTAAAGAGCTTTTCTACCTTCACAGATATCCTAATACAGGCGCTGGACAGGCCTCTCCTCGAGGGGTTTGACAAGCTTTTCCTGTCAGAATTCACCCCGAGGATGACGATGAGGGCGACGACGACGAGGAGGACGAAGGGGAGGGTCCGTAAATGTCGTCGCCTTCCAGTTCCGAGAGCCTTACCGACGAGGACGACGTTAATTCCCTGTCTCTCTCCTTCCTGCTTCCGGTGCAGACCGACCTCTGGGCCGGCTTAAACTGCCAGGTCACCTTCTTCGTGGTCGACAGCTGCTCCACCAACGCCGCCGTCTTGGCGGGCGACGTGTCGGGTTGACTTGGCGTGGCCTCCGTGCCGCCGGGAACCCTTCCGGCGGAGCCACTGTCGCGTCTGCCCTGTTCCGTGAAGAGATCGCTCAGCACCTCGGGTTCGGTGGCCTCGCCGAACAAGTCCCAGTCGGGTTCGGCGGGCGAATGCCCGGGCCGCGCCACGCCGGCCGACTTGGTGCCCGGAGCGGACGTTCTCGAGGAGCGACTGGGATCGGAGTCTGACTGATCCGAGTCCCAGTCACTGTCCCCGGCCACGGATCCGCATCCCAGTATTGACACGTCAACTGCTCCCGAGCCGGAACTCTCCGAATCGGATTCCCTGGAGGGGGGGTGAGAAAAAAAAAATCGGTCAGAAAAACATTAGAATTAAAGAGAAATACAAATTTTAAGTTTCTAAAGTATCTAGAACCTTAGGCCATGTTTACACGCACCTGGACATTTCCACCTCTACATTTAGAAAAAGATTTTCATCGACACCGACCCGCATAGGCATCTGGCTCAGAGCTGCTATGAGCATGCCCAACCTGTAGGGGGCAGTATAGCCAGAAGCTTCCATTTCATCTATGCGCTACCGAATAATGCTCTTAATGCTGTTTTTTATTATATTTCTGTGTTTCTTCACGTAACAGTTCTTAACAAATTTCCAGCTTAAACTTTAGATTCTCTCAAAAATGCGGCAAACCTGACGTGGGACATAAGCAATCTGTGTTGGCAATCGTCATGGCAACCGAAGTGGGAAAAAAAAACCGAAGTGAAATTAGATCCAAATGTTTCGTGTTGAGATGAGAACGAGATCAACTCATGTCAGAGCGTGTCCTCTGTTAAAAAGTTCTCATTTTTAATTCATTATGTTAATTAAAGAAACACTGTGTTCAAATCTTCGCTTCAAGCGTCTGACATTTCCCAACTCGTCCCTCCCACACCTTGGTTTTTATTCATCTGGAACAACAAAAGCTTTCTGGTTTACTGATGAATAAATTGATTTTTCTGGAGTCCCTTTATTCGCAGCAGCTGAAAGGGACTCCCACTGTAGTTTGACGATCTCCTCTGTTTTACTCAAGTACATGCTACGGCCTCTTCAATGGAGGCTTTGAACGTGTTCCCAGCATTCCTGGAAATGCAGGAACTGGAAAAGAGTTAGATAATTTGTAAAGGAGCTCAATACTAAATAATTCCTGTCAACTCATGCGAAAGGAGAAAAAAACAAAACAATCCACAATGAACAGATGGTGGAAGTACAACTGTTGAGTGGATGCGCATAAAGACCTCCGCATAATTTTGAGTATTTTTCAAGTCAGGTTTTTTTGTCATGAATAATTTCCAATAATATTCAGAACAAGGTCAGTCCATTATTGTTTCCAACAGAATGAGCTTGCACAAACTACCACTGAAATCTGTCTGAACATTTGCCAAAACGCTTCCTCACCAAGAACAATTTAGATGTTGGCAAGTAATTCCGAAGTTATTTCCAAATTTTAACCTCAGTTAAAATAAAATGTAATTTACTCTAAATTAAATTAAATTAAATTAAATTAAATTAAATTAAATTAAATTAAATTAAATTAAATTAAATTAAATTAAATTAAATTAAATTAAATTAAATTAAATTAAATTAAATTAAATTAAATTAAATTAAATTAAATTAAATTAAAAAGTTAAGGTCTGAAATAATGTAAGTTCTGCACTTGTTTTGATGGTACAGAAGCAAGTTGGGTTAGTTTGACTATGTGACTAAGACGTATCCCTGTGAAGAGTGTGAGAATAACAGCTTCCATATTAAAAAAGAAGATATTTATATGGAAAAACATGCTTATGGTTCAAAAACCACCAGATGAGGGACATTTCGCTGAAACAATGAAACGCTTACTTTCCACTGTAGGATGTGCTTCCTGCAGGGCCCAGTAGGAGGCAGGCTGGTGCAGCAAGGTAGACAAAGCTGTCGGTGCACAAAAAGTCTCCTTCTTCCGGTTTTTGCGGGCCGAGGAATGCTGCCTTGGTTGCTTGCTCCGTATTCGGTGGGTCCGCATAGGTTTTGGCGCTTTCTGTGTGCTGCTGTATCGTAACTTTTTTACCGTCATAGGGGGAGACGTTTGCCGCCGTGGCCGGTTCCCCTTTAGAGCCGGGTCTCGCGGACACGGCGAGGTAAACAAAGCTGTCCGACTGGACAAAGGGATCCAGGTCGCCGCAGTCGAGTCCTGAGGTTCTGATCGGCTTCTGGCTGGGATCGAGAAAGTGCGTGAACGGCTGTTTCGAAGGAGACAGAGGCAGAGGGGATTCCAGGCCCATGAGGGTCACTTTTTTCCTCGGCGGTAGATCCTCACTTTGTTGGTAAATTGGCATCATGGAGCCTTTGATGACCGAATGCTCTCGGTGGGTCTTGATGATTGAAACCTTTCCTATCTTCACATCCTTTCTTCCGTCGTCATCTAACCCTCTCTCTTCGTATCCCGCCATTTTTTCCAGGGCCTCTTGCTCCCGTTGAAAACCCTCCACGCCTTCTTGCGTGGACGTGTCGAGGAGCGACGGGTAGCACCACTGCAGCTCCGAACTCTCCTCCCTCCCCCACTCCTTCAACCCGCCGTCTTCCCCGTCTTTTTCCAGCGACGTGCTGCTACTGCCGAGGTCGGAGCCGCTGATTGGCTGGTCGCTGTCGGAGCCGGCTTCTTCTTGGCTCTGATTGGACAAGGAGAGGAAGACGCCGCTGGAGTCGGACTCTAGCGTCAGGTTGGAGTCTGGAGAGCTGTCCTCTTTTGTGGAGCTGAGGTGAGATATTTAAAAAAACAAAAAAAAAACAACAAAGGAATTAAATTACTGTTTGACCCACCCCATGTGTTTCCTGTGACTCCTAACGCTGTCAGCTATTGGCACCCATACATGACACCCAATTTGTTATCACCTACTTTTTTTTTTTTTTTTAGATCAAGGGCATTTGATTTGTTTTTGTTTTTATTTAACCTCACAACCCTGAGACAACATGTCTTGGAAGATCTGTGCTAAAGTGCATTAGCGTTCCAATTTAGCAGAGGTTGTGGCATCGCTTAGTTTTTGACATTCATTAGCCAGTCATAATCTCCACATTCACAGCAATTTGTTCTGGTCTTCAACATGATCTTTACTGACAGATTGAGGGAGGAGTGCTTCAGAAGCGTCGCAGTTTCCTCGGCGCAAGTCAGAGCTATTTATTTGATTTGTCTGATGTCAAATGTGCATTTGACACCTGCAACGCCGTCGTATAATATAAGCTATGACAACGATAGTTATGAAATGCTCACTGAAAGACTAAAAGGTAGTGTTACTTACAACAGTCAATTTCATCTAGATAATTAGAGATGAATGAATATGAATGAAGTAAAATGTGTGATTTTTCACCATTAAATCAGCCAATAAAGGACATAATTTCTTAAGCGTTCACAATGATATTACTCCCGAATGGACAAAGTGTACATGTGAAGTCAAATCTGCTCAATTTACAGGCTAATAATCAACCACAGACAGATCGCCTGAAGTGGACATACTATCAACCTTACGATATGCGATAATAAAACCGTCAAATGATGTGGAAGCCAAACACTGAAGTCTAACAGATCCCAGGCTACACTGCCAAGTTTAATCATTTAACTCATCATAGGATAATCTTCTCCAGGAACAGCGTGCTTCGGGACTCAAAGAACTCCGATCTATACGAGTTCTGTCCACTGCTGAGATGTGGCGTCCCTCACGGCTCAAGCATTGGCCCACTAACATTTAGCTCATTCATACCACTCAAGAAAGGCGTTTGCACATATGTTTGTTTTTTGGTTTTTTTTGCTTTTACTTACATGATGAATACATTTTTTAATTGTGAGAAATCTTGACACCATGCTGCGCAGTACACAGTCGCAAGTCAAAATCGGGTGCTGATATATTTCACTGCTCTGCGAGTATATGTCAAAAATATAGAAAAGAAGGGAAAATGAGGAATGAAATATAAACATGCAGACAATGGCAGTGAATAAATCAGCTGTGAAAGATGAGGTGACTCCGGCACCCAACCAAATTGACTCCGAAAATTGTCAAATACAAGAAAGTGGCTCTGAAATATCAGTGAATATAAATAGTATTCTATAAGACTCTCCCTTCAATTGAACTCGGGGTTTGTTGGTATCGAGTAATGCTAATATAATTAGCTCATTTGTAAGACTCACCAAAGATTTATTATATATTGACTAAATTCAGTCTTCAGCTTCAGTTTTTCCTGCCACGGTGACCAAGATCTATATAACCACATATAAAGTTAACGTCACTAATATTATGTGTTCTTTTCACACACTGTGTCTTTCCTTGAGGTACCTGGTGCCGACAGTGGAGGTCCCAGTGGATCTGGTCGACCAGCCGGCGGGGGATTTGTCTATGTCTGTGGCTGGCGAAGCCACGGTGCTGAGCTCCAGAGTCACCTGGGATCTGCTGCCCACTCCTGAAAAGTAGAGCACGTATTCAGCACGACTGCACAAAAAGGACGGGGAGTGTTTAATAAATGCGCTGCCATCTTTAAAGGTGCCTTTGGAATCAGTAGGTCAACGTTAGTGTTGGGTTTCACGGGGAAAGCTTTTCCTTTCTTCTTCTTTCTTTTCTTTTTTTTTTTTTTTTGGAGTAGTGTTGGATGATTGGAAGCAATTGAACAAACAGACACCTCTCTTACAACCTGTTATTTTTCTAGCAGCAAAGATTCTCTCAGCCTTGCAACAGTTACAAAAAAAAACCCTCCACATCAGTCACCTGGTTGAGATTTATTCCCTGGTTTGATGCTTTCGCTCAATCACTTTATGGACACTTGAAGTTATTCTACAGGTTCATTCCAACAATCTAAAACGATCTGTAAAACACATTTCTAGTTAGTGTTTCAGCTTCAAGCATGTGTGCTTTTATTGCACTTAATGGTATTGATTCCAGATTAAAGGTTGTATTTCACAGGCAACAGTATTGATAAACTATAAGAATGAGCCATGGCGTTACTGAAATGGTCTTTAAAAAAAAAACCCTGTGTTTTATGTAATTCACGGTGTAATTCACAGACCTTTTATGATCTCAGATTTAAGCACAAATCATAATGAAATTGAGCTACAGGCCGAAACACTTGGGAGCACTGAAACAGATATTATACAGTTGATTATATTTAGAAGAGCTGAGCTTCTGGGAGAACCAAAAACAAATCTGATTGCTGCTGTGAAAGTAGGAAAAAGAAACTGGGGTCTAACACATTCGTGGCCAAAACTCCTCTTGGAAGTGACACGCAGCGTTCACCTTGAGATGAAAACTTCTGACTGTTTGGTTGTTTATTTCTCTGTGTTTGCTCTGTTGTGAACTCAGTTTAAAATGGTTGAATTTTTTCCCCAAGTATGGCAAAAATAACAATTATGAGTCCAACCACATGTGCAAGAAAGGAATATTCATTTTGTAGCATTAGCTTGTCCAATAATAGTCAAAAGTTTGGTGAGGCTGGTGTCAAATTACAACGAGTCTGTGCTGCATGGTGGCAGGCTCAGCACTGCTGAAAAATCTGGCAACTAACCTTAAAAAAAAAAAACAATGGTGTGGATGTGGATGTGGATTGCTTAAAAATAGAGTAATATTAACAGTTTCAAGTTTCAGTTGTGCAGTGCACAAGATGAAACATGCTACTTTTGTACAATACCAGATTAATATATATATATATAAATATATTTCCCTACTACCCTACCATTTTAATCCTCACGCAGGTCATAATACCCCACGCAGCTCTCGTTTCAATCAGAAAAAAAAGAGCCGGAGAAAAACCGGGCCTGGTGACTCATTAATACAAAACAATGAAAAGTTGCACTTTACTGGCACTAATTCACCACCATTGCCTATTCTGGTCCATGAATACACGCAATAATTCACAGCCACCCTCACAGCCGAGCAATAAAGAGCAAATTCACCGAGCTGCTGTGTGCAATAATGGCAAATATGCGGACATTTTCACTGGTTACACAATCAAATAAAAAGAACTGATTACAAAAGTCCCATTTAGTGACAGAAAATTGAAGGTTGCTGTTTCCAATTTAAATTTTTTTTAAACTGATATACTAACGATGGCCAAAATCCTTAAAACAAAAAAAATGTATACGCTCACGTAAATTGTGAAAGTGGAAATTGAGAGAATAAATAGAAACAGTGACCAGTACAATTTAGTAAAACAGCCCTATTAATGTTTCATTTGTAAAGGCTTTAAATTCTTCATAAAATGTTTATATTATCTGACTTGCACAGATCCTCGTTTGGAAGTAAAAACTCACCCAGCAAGTCAAATCTTTCCCATTGTTTGGTTGAGATATGCATACTTTATGATAAATCCAACACATGGTTATTTACTTATTTTATTAATCAGAAAAACTTTTTCAAAAAAAAAAAAAAAGGAACCGCAGTCCCAACACATTAGACTTTTAATTTATCTAACACTTGCTGGGAGGGCAGCCACAAAGGTCGTCTTTGTGCTAACTCTGATACGAAGGGGCATTAACAGCTGCTGCTGTAAGGTCTCTGAGTTAATTAAACAAATTATTTTTAGAGAGAAAATTCAAAAGATAGAGACTCTGTGGGCTTTTTTTTTTCTACTGTGAAAGAAATGTTGGTTTCCGGGGAATAAATCATAAACACAGTACAGAGGATTGTGTTTGTCAACGTCGGGCATTGAACAAACGATTGTGATGCATAGGGAAAGTATGGACGCATTCTTCTGAGAACATGAAATAGATTGTTTTGTGTCTGTAATTAGCAGCCAGGCTTTCAGTGAAAATTGTTCAATTCATTCAGTTTACATTGACATCCATCAGGGGCTTATTTTCAGTTCTTTTTTTTCCCCCCAGAAAAAGAGGTATTGATTCAAATGCAGTGTGTCACTGCAGTTGGCTGAATAAAATGATTGAGATTAAAGAAAATAGGGATACAGGGGGAGAAAAAAAAAATCCAAGCGTCTACCTGAGAGAAGAGGTGCTTTGTCCCTCTGTGGTCCGGGGTGTGTTTGGTACATGTCGGCCCGTTCCCGCTGGGGCTCCAGAAGTGCTGGGTATACATCCTGCGTGTCCCTGTGGGGCTGAGACAGGTCGAGGTGCTCCAGGTCAGAGTCCAGCTCCCTGGCCCGCCGCTCCAGCTCTGTCAGGCTGAGCTCCGAGGCTGCTGAGGACGGAGGGTGCGAGCCTCCAAACCCAACTGGTGGCCGGAGAAGGGGCCAACGCTGCAGGGAGCCCGAGAAGGAATCTGCGTCCCCTTCTCCGGCTCCTGCCGCCCCCCCCCTTTCCCAGCCGTCTTCATCCCACAAGGTGTTGACCATGTCAAGGACGGCGTCCCAACTCTCCATGCCGCCCTCCTCCCCCGCTTCTTCTCCGTCCGCCTCACCTTCGTCTTTTTGGAATTTAGTCACCGCCTCCTCCATGTCTTGTCCATGCTGCCCTCTAATTGTAATGCCTACGTCCTCCACGTTTGCGTACATTATTTCTACTGCTCTCTCTCTCTTCACCTCCTTGTTTTTGTTCGTGTTGTCCTGGACTCTTACTTCTACCCTTCTTTGCACCTTTTCTCTGCGAGTCTCTTCCACTAGCTCGACACTAACCACGACCTTCTCCTTACCCACTTCATCCTTCACTTTAACTTCGTCTTCTATCCTTTCCTTCTCTCTTTTCTCCTCTTTTCCTCTCTTCTCTTCTCTCTCAGTGTTCTCCTTACTCTGCTCTCCTTGCTTTTCTTTGCTCCTGGACCTCCTGGGTTCTTCTTGCTCTCTGCTGACCCTCCAGTGCTCCAGGTTTTGCTCCTTAAGGGAAGCTCTGCCCACCAGACCCTGTCCCAGTTCTGCGTGAGATGGCTCTTTGAGTGAGCACCTCCCAACGATACTTGTGACATTCACGAGACTTGACAATGGGTTTTCTGAGAAGTGACCCGGGCGGGGGTGAAGGTGGCCAAGTGGACGTCTCTTCTCTAGGGCAGAAAGGACAGCAGGCAGTGGGGGAAGAATGGGGAGATTGTGGAGAGCGCCGCCCTGCCGGACGGTCCTCTTCCTAACAATGATCCTGCGGGGCCAGGTAGACTCGATGCCTTCGGCCGGGCTTGTCGGCTCAAGGTCTCTAAACCCTCTGTTCTGCCGAGGACTGAGAACTCCTGGTCGCAGGCCTGTCGCTGTGCCAGGACGAGTTCTGGAGCTAGACTTAGATGACTTGGATTTGTGAGATCTTGAACTTTTCTCTCCATGACTGGGTTGGATTTTGTCAGTTTCTGATGGCTTTTTCACAGCTTGCTCTGTCAGGATAACCTCAATTTTATCTTCATCCACAACAGTTATGTGAGCAGTATTCATAGTTTCAGTGCTCTTCTTAGCATCACTGACAACTACTGGCTCACTGCTGCTTGTTCTGTCTGTCTCCCTGTCAAACTCAGCTTTTATTGTTGCCTCGGGCTTCGATGTTGGAGCAACCTTAACATCTGCCTCAAGTTTAGTTTCGACTATAATCTCTGCTGCAGGACCAATGTCATCATTAACTTTGGCAAAAACTTCTGCTTTTGTTTCAATCTTTCTGTCCATATACCTTGAGCTATCGTCAATATCTGTCTCCAGACCAGGCTTTATCTTTGGACCAGATCTATCTTCCATCTCAACATTTTCGACAGTCCTGCTCCTGTTCTGAAAGTCATTAAGATTTGGCGGTACAGGTTCAGCAAAAGACTCTGGTTTTGTTGCACTCCTTCCAAGTTTGTCTCCACTCTTTGACCCTCCTCTGTGTCCCTCTCTGTTCACAACCTGGGGCACATTTTGAACATCCAACCCAGACTGCACCTTTCCTTCCAAATCTCGACCACCTGGTCTTGTTTTTACTTGGGAGCCCATTCTTGTCTCTGGCATATTCTTGAAGGTAGACCTGGATCCATTATCATATTTGTTCCAGCTTTCATTTCTGTGATGTTCTTGCATTACAGCCCTATATTCAGCCTCTGACATGTTTCCAACCCCAACTTCACTCACTAACCTTGGTCCACAACCAGATTTACTGTCAATCAACACCAACCCAACACCCCCATTGTCATACTTTGGTACAATTCCCCCTCCTACACCTTCAGGTCCGACCTTTGAACCTGCTCTGTTCCTCCCCACAGCTCCAGTGCCCATTCTGGGGGCAGCATTGGGGGAAGGTGAAGGGGAGGGCTGAGGCAGTAACAAGGGTGTCGTATCGAGACCCTGGTCAGGATCTAAAAAGACGGAGTCTCTCTCTGAACGGAGAGGGACTGGTCGGCCATAACCAAATGTTCCAAAAGATGTTTCCCGCCTCTCTCTTTCTCTTGCTCTTTCCCTCTCCAGCCTTCCCCTTTCCCTCTCCCTTTCCCACTCTCGCTGGGCCCACCCTCGCTCCATCTCTCTTTCTCGCTCCCTCTCCCACTCCCTCTCTCGTTCACTGCGGCCCCAACCCCCTCCTCGTTCCCTCAGGTCTTGCTCAAGGTCATGAGCAGACAGTTGGACCAGTGGGGAGCGGTACGGTGATCGTCTAAGCTCCTGGGGTGGCGACAGCCTGAGGCTCTGGGTTTGAGAGTAATGCCTTGGCTGTATGGCATGGGGTGGGGAACAACGTAAACTTTGAGTCTGACTTGGGCGAGGTTTAGCGGGGGAGAAAAATACTGGCGTATGGTAACCTGAAGAGAGAGGCGAGCCGGAGAAAGGTGAAATGAGGGGGGAGGCAAGAGAGGAGGACTGACCCCCGGGAGTGGTGTAATGCCCTGGGTTTAGATACCCCCCTCCTCTATCCATCATTTCAGAAGTAGTAAGCTCCAAACATTCTAAGTGTTTTGGAGGTGTTAAGACTTTCCAGGAATGTCGACTATCTCTGCTCTTTGTGCTGTCTCCATGGTGATGGTGGTGGTGATGGTGGTGCTTCTTTGATGAGGAGGAAGACACTCCCGGGGCTGAGAAGGAGGACACGGAGGGAGAAACGGATCGGTTGAAATGTCCAGGTGAATGGCAGCTGCCGCCATCTGCATCCTGACCCCCGAGCTTCAATGAATCATAGATGGCTCTTTCATCAAGTCGTCGCACAAAGGAAGGATTTGGCGTTAAAGACCGAGGCGGATCAAACATGTCGGGAGGAGGTCTGCTGACTCGGAGGGAGCCGCTTGCAGAGTAACTGAAGCTTCCCTCTCCTCCGAAGTCTCTCCTTATAGACCCTCCCACATGATGGTGGTGGTGGCTGTCGATCTGTTGATTGATGCACATGGTATCGTAGATGGACCGTTGGGGTATGTAGCCATCCCCGTATCCCCCTTCCACTCCCCCATCCCGGCCTCCCAGTCCCCCGTCTCCAGCTCCGTGTTTCTCCAGGCAGCAAGAGCTCTTCCTGAAACATCCGGGACGGCTAAGAGGCTTGCCCATGATTGGTCGGATGGCTGAAGGTGGGAGGGGTTCGTGGGAGGCCCGGGAGAAGTTTGAAGGATGAATCGTGAAGTCGTTTAATTTGCTAAGTCTAAAAAGAAATCCTTACAAAGTGACCTTCAGAATGTGCAGGACGCCTGGCAAAAGGTTTTCAAATTGCCACGGCATATTAGAAAAAGTGTTGCGTTCAGAACACTGAGGCGTAATCCTTCAGTTTTAATAAAAGGTGAGGAAAAAAAAAAACTTGTGATCAAAGTCTGGTGCTTTTGCAAAAACATCCTTTGGTCAAATGTTTCGAGACCTTAGAAAGAAAAAAAAAAAAAAAAAAAAGTCCATGTGGAAAATGGAAATTGAATCCTACTATTCCCCTATTCCAACCAGATATTGGAGAACATCGTGACAAAAGGTTTTATGTCCACAAGATAACTGTATTTCGCTCATCCTGTTGCCCACTCTCTTCACGACGCGGCTGCATTCGTTTATTGTCCGGGGCTGTCTGTTCAGAGCCAATTAAATCTTTATCCAGCAGAGCGTTAGTCCGTCAGACATTGAGAGACAGAAAAAGAGCAAGTACAGTGGATGAAGGGCTGAATCCAGTCGAAACCGTCTTGTCTCATTCTGGCCGAGTCTGGTGATTATCGCTGCCTCTCTGTGGAAAACAAAACAAACGAGAAAGAAATGACTTTAAGGGAGGACAGCTTGAGAAAGTGTCTCGCTGTATATCAAAGTTAGTCCATAATAGCAAATTCACTATTAGAATATGCACTCGTAATAGATATGTTGTCATTTCACTTAAAGGAGTCATGCAACCAGTGTACATGCCACACAAAGAATTGTTGTTTGCGTAAATGATTGTATACTTATATACCGCCCCCTGTGGCTCTGAATGTAGCTTTCCTATATTTCAAAATAGTCCCAATGATTAGCACAACGTATTTTTCACAAGCCTGAAGCAGGGTGTTGAACAATTGGCATCAAACAAGCAAGAAATATCAAGAGAAATAACAGTGAAGCTTTGATGAAGTCTTTGGCAACTTTGCCCAAAACTAGAACAGAAAAAAAAAAAAGAAAGAAAGAAATTTTTTGGCCTTTTCAGCTTTGATTTTATCCATTTAATTTTAATTTACCAACTATGCTTCCCACATTTTAATGGAAGTATGGTTTAAAATTGCTTGAGTGCCTCTCCGACAGCGCCTGCAGAACACTTCCCAGAGAATTGACAGGACAAGCGGCTCGTCTAAAAGGTTGCAAACCATTTCGTTTGGCCTATCGACTCAAATATTATTGTTAATTTGTGCTCAATTCGCTCTGGCCAAACAGGGCAGACCTGAATACAAAACGCTTTAATTTCTTAAAAGCCTTTTGTTGATTTGGCTTTCCAAAAGTTACTCAGTTAGCTAAGACTTTGTACTGTGTTGAACTTAACTTTAATAGTACAACTACAAGATGACAAGATGAACAAGCATTAATTTAATTATTGTGCCTGACAGAATCAGCCATAATGTCTCGAATGAGAGAGCGTCAGGTACTGTCATATTTACTCTTCCACGAATGACGTTAACTGCTTTCTATTAGGTGGAGCTGAGGACTTAAACATTACGTTGGCCTCGCTCTTTAGGTTTGTTGTATAGATATGCTGACTTCTGCGGCACGATTGTATAAGAATCGTTGAGATGAGATGATGATTGTGAAAAAAAAAAATGGTAGCCTCTCGTGGTCAGGTTGCAAATTGCAACCGAATATATATGGCTCCTACCGCCTTTATGAACAAATAGAAGCATCTTTACCGACCGTCTCCGCGATCGTCTATTGATAGAGCTACTGCAAAGATACACGGGTAAAATTGAGGGTGACTACACACTCAAACTGTTGATTCAAAAAATACAGAAACTTTTTAAGAAATGGTGATTCTGCCCCCATATTTGTCATATATTCTCGATTAAAAACAAAAACCACACACAAAAAAACCTTTCGGGAGAGCTTTCTGTTTTGTTGAAAAACTGAAGTCGCTCAAGGCCAATCCCCCCCCCTAAACATTTTTTCACAGATGTCACATCTGAGGAGATAGAGCATACCAGCAGTTCACAGAAAAGGCAACAAAAGACTAAAAGAAAAAGAAAAAGAAAGCCTCAAACAAGTCAGACTGCATTTTGAAGTTGGAGAGATGTTAATGCGACAGCCTGCACCAAGCAGCCTTAAAGCCCCATGCAAATTTGGATCCAAAAATAAAGTCAGGGTGACGTCAATATTCCTTCAAAGCAGTTTCCCTCCATCAGCACGAGAAATCAAAAGCAGATTTTTTCGGTTTTGTTTGTTTTGGAGGTGGCGGTGGGGGGGTTATTTTTTTGGCCCCACTTACATTGGAATGACATTGAAAAGAATCTCAAGTTTGCCTTCTGTGAATGACCTCCAGCAGCGAGCCAGCTTACTGCAGCCGTGCAGGAGCGAACGGAAACTCCAAATATCACCTCAGACACCTGAAAGTAAGAGCGAGAGACATTTTCAAATTTCAAGCTTCCGAAGTACAGCGGCATGCACCACGCAGATGTGGAAGCCTCGGGGCAGCGCTGGCTAATTTCACCTCCGACACTTCCAAGAGTATGCGTGGGGGGGGGGGGGATAAAAGTTTAGAGCTTTTAGCCCCCCCCGATTCTAGAACTCAACCAAGTGCTGTCAGTTTTCGGATCAGGGATTGCATTCCGCGGTGAGCCGTCGACGCGCATCAATCTCCGGTCGGAACCGTGTGAGTCCATGTATCAGCAAAGCACCCCCCCCCCCCCTCTCCAAAAATCATGAATAAGTCGATCACTGTTAAAAGCAGCTGATTTATAGTTGAGAACCTCGACAAGCCCTTTGCTGTCTTTCTCTATCTTCCCAGTTTCCTTCAAGCATCCGCTCGTTCTCTCTCCTCTCCTGCTTTCTTTCATCGCTGCCACCTGCTCTGCCCCCCCCACTCCTCCTCCCTTCCCTTCCCGTCCACCCCCCCCCCCCCCCCCAGATCAATAGAAAAGCCAGAACCTTATCAACATCACATCACAGTCAGTAAAAAAAAGGCATCAGTCAATCCAGTCCATCGATCCCCGTCCCCGTCCCAGTAAAAGCGTGCGGTCATTCTGCTTCAAATTAGCGTCCGTGGTTGTTTTGGGTTTTTTTTGTTTTTTTTCTCTCTCTCTCCCTCTCTCTCGCTGGCATCTCGAGCCCCTCTCGTCCCTGTCTCTCTCTCTCTTTCTTTATCTCTGGCGTTTTTCTCCTTTTCCTGTCGCTTGCATCCTTTTCTCTCTCTCTCTGCCTCTCTCTGCCTCCCCCCTCCCCTCCCTCTCCCTCTCTTCGCTGTGAATCATGCCTTCTGTCAGTGGAAGGTTTTTTTGACAAGCCCTCTCTCTGCCAAACGACACACCAACGCAAACCCTCCTCCTCCTCCTTCTCTCTTTCTTGCTCTCTCTCCATACCTACCTCCCTCTCTCTCTCTCTCTCTCCCTTCTACCTTTTCTTTTCCTCGAGTCAGCCTCTCTCTCTCTCTTCCTCTCTCTCTCTCCTTCACTCCCTTTCTCCCACCCTCCCATTTGCACTCCACACAGCTCCGGGGCTTCGAGAGCTTTGGAGCTGCAAAGAGACCAACTTCTCCTCTCCCCTCTCCTCCATCTGCCTCTTTTTTTTTTCTCTCCATCCCATTTCTCGTTCTCATCCCTCATTCGTTATCACACTCTCGGGGCTATCCCCCACTTTCCTTCCCCACCCACCCCCAATTCCCAATCTCTCCTTCTCCTCTAGATTTAGTTTGACCTGAGCGGGGTACCGTTGGGAAATCACCACTATCACATGTAGAAATAAGGTAAAGAAGGAGAAGAGGAAAAATAGAGCGGACAGTACCATATCTGTCTATCTATCTATCTCTCTATCTATCTATCCGTCCATCCACCCATCCATCTATCTATCACATATCTATGCTTCGGTCTCCCACACAATCTTTTCTTCTTTCACTCCATACCTCTTAGTAGCCCTCTCAGTTTGCCCTCTACCTCCCACTCTTCACCTCGGCGTTAATGCAACACGCATCACTGTGGAGGCGGCAGGGAGAGTGAGAGAGGCAGAGAAAGCGAGGGAACAACAATGGGTACTCGCGTACTGTACACCGCAATCGGAGCGCGTCATCGTCGGCAGCGTCACTTGACCATATACAGCTGTGCTTCCAACGAACACAAAACAAGAATAATAAAGAGGGGGAAAAAGAAAAGGTGGGAAAGCGGAGCAGTGTGTCGCAACTCGCCGAGGCAACAATCTCAATGGATCCAAATCTCTCTTGACATTTGCGCGGCGTTACGGATTTGAAGGTTTGTTCGGATCAGTTTGGTGTCGGGTGAACAAGTACCACCTGCAGCAACAGAAACTTCATCCAAAAACAAGAAGAAGAAGAAGAAGAAGAAAAAAAAGAAGGAATCCAAAGGAGAGGATGTCACAGTGCTGCCCACATGCTTTGATTGACGAGTGAGCTCAACAGACCAGCAGTACACTGCAGTACCCACTGCTGGAGCTCCACCGCCTTTCCAATCCGTCGAATCTTAAGTTGTTTTATTTATTCCCGATGGACGAGATAATTCCTTGGGGGGGTGGGGGTACAAGGACAGGTGTGCATTACACTCCTCTCAAATATCAGAATAAGAGTGTGTTATGAAAAATCTAACTTGATGATAGTGAATTTGGCAAGTCGATTTCTACGGGAGTCTCCACAGCCAGTCAAAACGGTAAATGGATTTCACTTTATATAGCGCTCCATAGCTGTGTGAGCAGCTCCAAAGCGCTTTACATAGCTCATCACATTCGCCCATTCACACACATGTTCACACACCATTGGAGGCGGCAGCCATGCAAGGCGCTGTCACTCCCGTGGGAATCCGACAGGGAATCCGACTGGGAGACGACCGCTCGACCAACCAACCTATACCGCCCGAATGCAGAATTGCACTGTCGACTGACTATTGTCAGGTTTTTATGCCAAATGTTCCAAACAGGAGAAAAATCAACATGGTTGCAGCTACACAAGATAAGTAAACGAGTCAGTTATTCTTTCTAATAATAATTGTAGTCTAAATTTACACAAATTAAAGCTCGATTTAAAAAGTATGACACTTTAGACCACGAGTGGACAATTAACTCTATAGAAGACCCAAAAAAACCCAACTATGAATGCACTATATAATATTGCACAAGTGAGGCCATATATTACACAAACACTGTTGACATTGCGTAGGCTTTCATAGCATCAAATGACAAAGTGGAACTCCAGTAATAAGGAAACTGAACACTTATGCAAAGAACATTCATCCATCTTCTGCACCGCTTTGTCACAGTGATGCCGCAGATCGCAGCTGCCGGGGAGGACAAAGCCAGGAAAGACAGTTTAACCGATCCCATACCGTCATGTTGGGAACAACCGGATATGTGTATATTTGGTTCATGACTTGTACTGTAATTAACCTCAAACGGATAACAGACACCATCGACACCATAAGTTCTTATGTCAGCCCGCAGCAACGGTTCTGGTGGCCCACAATGAATTACAGTTGTTATTTTTAATCCAACTGGGCATTGCTTTGAAAGGCTGAATCTACATTTCGTGGTCTCAGGCGGCATCTTATAGGCTCGGTCTGGGGATACGCGGTAATTACAGGTGTGGCCTCTAGGGGGTGATGTGACTCACCGATAACAGAAGAAACGGCGTTCTCATGTGGACAGGCCCTGAGACTGACTGTTCTAAATAAGTTGCACACGGAACTGTTGTGTCCCACATTTGACTGTAGAGGGCAGAAAAGCCCATTTTTTATGTGCATTACAGTTTTTCTCAGGTTTTGCCAGGTTTAGCCTCATTTATTCATTAAAAGGTCATTGAAATAGTTTTTGAAATGATTACAAATGGGATTTTTTTTGCCTGTTTTTTTCTTTTTCTTTTTGGGGGGACCAGTCCTCAGTTGAATTTTGAATTTTGGATTACTAAATTGTCCCTCAGCTATCAGAACTTTGAGAACCACTGGTCTATACCTTTTCTGCCTCCAGACACATGAGCCACAATACCTTGTGATGCACACTGCATTAATAAGAGCGTCTTGTTTGTGGTTAAATAATAAGTCAGCCATAAGAAAATTGCTTATATAACATTGTTTTGTTGTTGTTGTTTTTCAGAGCACTGTTTTCCTTGGAGCCCCTATCTAACGCCCCGTTTACACAACAACGCTGAGTAACGTGAAAGTGAAAACACTAAACTTCCGTTGCATAGGGGTCTGCTTTAAGGACATCAGTGAAAACACAACCAATTGAAAATGACTCTCAAAGGTGTAACTTTTCAAAAACGCTCAAAGTCTGTGAGTCTGCGAGAAATGCTGAAAACTGCATCGTTTTCAGCATTTCTGCCATCTCTGTGTAAATGGAAAAAAAGGTTTTCAGACCATTGCCGCGTAAACACAACATTTTTTCGAAACAAAAACGAAAAAATTATGATTTGCCTAAAAGCGATAAGCATTTTCCCAGCTCTCCTCCAGAAAATGTGAAATTTCTTTTTTTTTTTTCACAATCAAAATCAAATTTTGGACAAACTCAGTCCAGACCTCCCCCCAAAAATAAAGGTTTGTCTGCCAAGCTTACTTTTATATATATGAGGGATTCATTGTATAGTTAGACGTTGCAGTCAATATGCATCACAATTAGAGAAGGGAAATACACACAAATGTAGAAAAATACCATGAATAATTCATGTCATTCCTACGACGCCAACATTTTAGCTGCAAACTGCAACGTCCTCCACAGCCTTGTTAAAATAGGACGAGTCATTTCCATGATGTTTCCAGTGATTGACAGAGACAACGACTGACTCACACTCACTTTTATTATGCCGGTTTGTTATGTGAGCTCAAGTGGTGTTGACTCTGTGAATGTGTGTGTGTGGTGTGTGTGTGTGTGTGTGTGTATGTGTGTGTGTATACCGGCTGGAGACAGAAAAACTGAGACAGGAGATAGAGAGAGGAAAGCAGAGAGAGCAGAGAAAGATCTCAGTCAACACTGTGGAAAAGTACATCTGTCAGGGAAAAGAAAAAAAAAAAAAATTGAGGAGCGACTTTGCATGAAAATGTGAATCCACACTGGACTGCTGAGCACGTTGTTTGTGTTTGATAAGGACGGCAACTGTGAGACTGTGACGCCTGGCAGTTGCAAGGTTAAACTTGTGTCTCTGTTTCGGTTTCCTGAGGTCCTCCTCACTAATGGGGGGGGGGGGGGGGGGGGGGGGGGGGGGGGGGGCTGCACTCTCTCTCTCTGCAGGAGGGACACTTTGAATTTTGAAATTTGACCAAATCTGCAACTACAGAGGACTCTTGTGTTATCATGGCCACTTTGTAAAGAAGCAAGGTTTCGCTAAAGCTTCTTTACTGCAGTATAACCTCTTAAAATGACCCACTTATATTCTTGTGAAGCATGTGAATGACTGGCATTGGGAGTAGACTTGTAATTACAGATCATCTTCTTTTTGGAAATCTACATTCTTCCGATCCTTCTTTCTGCTGTTGCACGTCGTCATTTCCTTTGAGATTGTCACTGTGCTTCTTTTTTTTTTTTATGGGCTCAATATTATATATTTCCTCTCAGGCGCGGGGAGTTTACGTCGAAACAGAAAATAGTGAGAAAAGCAAGACAAAGCATAAAAAAAAAAAAAAAAAAGGAAAGGCCTTGGTTTCTATAGTAACCCAGTGACCCAGCCTGCAGCCGTCTCCATCCGTGTAAACTAACTGTAGTTATCTGTATCTTACCGCGAAAATGTTTGACGAAATGTAAAAACAAATCCAAAAAAGTCAAGGTGAGCCGCCGCCGCCGAAACGTCAACAGAGCGCCGGCTTACTTCATGTGCGCTAACAGACCGGTGCTGTTTTTAAGGCTCCCCAAGGAGAAGCCTAAGTGTTCAAGGATGAGACAATTGAAAATCTATTCACCTTTTGTCACGCTGGAAGCCGTAACCCTGTAAGCCGACAAATCTAATCCGACACGACCTGCACAGTTCGACTTCTTTACAACTTCTCAAGAGTTTATGACTTTGGGCCGGGTGTTGTTCGCAGAAGTTTCATTTATAAAATGTTTGGCTGGTAGATTAATATTTTTAGGTCAAGAAAAAAAAAATTTAATCTATTAAAAATGTATTATCAGCTATATATATTATGCCGATGATATTTACTAATTAAAAGGCAAATCCAGATTAGTCATCTGGCATTGAGCAAGTTGAAAAAAGCTCCATGCAAAGTCTGTATATATGTGTACAATTCCCTGCAAGTCTGAGTGATAAATTCACTTTGTCCAATATGCAACTTTCATGCAGCCTTTTGATAAGGAATTTCTTCAATGCAATATGAAAGACACAGCATTTGATTTCTGCTAATTCCAGCAGAGCGTATTCAATTAAGGTGTATTTAATATTCCACTGGGGCATATATATATATACGTCCTATGTGCCGCATTATTGTCCTAATGCACGGACAGACAGTGGCTCCTCTCACTCGTCCCTTCGACGCGAACAAATGAACCACCGAAACCGAATCAGATCCATTTCGTCCCCACGCAGAAAAGAGAGTGGCTGTTGTTCCGAGAGCGCGTGAAAGATAAAGCGCCGGTTAGAAATCTATTCAGAGGCACCACAGTGGGTATCTGGCTCGGCATATGGTGGCCTTCAGCTGACACAAATACAACAAATCATCTTCACAGTGTGACGTGCCAAGGAGGGCAGACACCCCGCAGACATGTATTTTTAATAAAGTACATACTGTCACATACGTTATGATGGGATTTTTGATTGCGTTTGAGATGAATACAGTAGCTTTTGAACAAAAAATGTTTTATTGATTAAAAAAAATTTTTTTTATCTAATCTTGCTGTGATTAAAATGAATAGTCATGTCTCACTAAAGAGGCTGCCTCAGAACGCGCTGCCAGGAGGAGCGCGTCACCGCGCGACACCAGCCAAGTTATACAGAGGCGTCGACAAGCTAAACGCAGGAAGGCAGGCCTGCAGGGTCACGGAACATAAACGACACCCAGCGTCGTCATGTTGCCTTCAAACTGGTGTAAATGACTGATCTGGACACTGATGTAAGCATATTAGACTTAAGGTCTTATACGTCACATTCCCAACTTATTTGTGAACACTTAAGTTTGATTTAGACATGTTTTTACACATGCTTATAGTCCGTCAAACGAGGAAGCCCATCAGTTGTATGCATTTTATTCGTCTTCGTGCAGTGACGTGCAGGTCGTCACCTTCCCGTTGATACTTCCAAGAACTCACCCTACATCTTTGGCTCATTGCTTAACTATGATGGCAGATTTTCCCAGATTTTGCCAGAAAGTCCCACTGAGGACAGCCGGTGTCTCACACGTCCCACCGTTTCTGTGTGACCTTTGGCGAAACGTGGACGATCACTTCAACTGTCAGTTAGTTCTGACCGATCTTGGATTGCGTCTGTTAGTGTTATTCGTATTTAAGAAATAGTTGTCACTGCTGCATAGGAATGTACATTGTGCTGCTGGAGAAATGCACATCGTGCTGTGGGTGCAATCTAAGACTCCTAAAAACAGCAAACAGATCAAGGCTGAGAAAGCCTCCTGTTTGTCTGCTGCAGCACAACAGACCATTAAAATAAGACAAAACAGACACTGAATTAGCAACTATAAAGAATTATTTAGTCAGAGAAAGAATGCAACTTTTTTTATCTAATTTTTTTTCATCTTTTGGACCACCAAACTTGACATTTTCACAAAATCATACCGACTTCTTTCCTTTTCCTTATGATATAAATTGTTTGATGAGGAGAAATTAGTGTTATATTTCAGTCCTTGAGCATATAAAAGCTATTGGCAGTCTGATTCCCCTCAAGGCTCATCAGATCACTTTGAAGAAACGCCACGAATCCTCTACTTGATCTCTCAACATCTCAAAACATTACAGTGAAGCCAAACACATTTTTTTTTTTACAAACATCCATAAAGCAAGAAATGCCTTCAAAATAAAAGTAATGAGCAGTTTCTCAGATCTCCTCCTGATCCTACAAAGTGACTATTCGTGGTGATCTTTGAAATGTGCAAATCAAATTGTGTCTAAAAAGTAGGGAAAGTCTCAGACTCTTATAATTCTGATGTTACAACCTGTGTTTGTTCCAATGATTCATTTCCACTGAGAAAATATATCCATGTGAGTTTCTGCCATGTGAACAGTACAGTTACAAACACAAATTCATAATTTCTCAAATAGGAAAAGATCCTAATGAACCTTTAAAATCTCACAATCCACACTTTGAACAAATAAATCAGACTGGAAGTAAAAAATTATTTTTGTCAAAAATTTCACCCACAGAAAATTCTAATCAAGCGGTTGGAGCTGAAAAGAAACCGTCAGGTTTGACAGAACAACGGCTCTGATGACAGTGTGCAGGGGGACCTTGCTGTGTGACGTATGAATGTATTCGTATCGTTCAGTAGCGCCACGTCGCCGCTAATGCTCTGTATCACAGCTCCATCCGGTGGCTGGGCACTGCCGTTGGAAGGCCAGTGAAGAAGTCACCGGAACGTCTCATTTGGTCTGTTGGGCTGAGCGGAGAGAGACTTTGAGAGTCTCAACATGAGCTATCAGTGGTGTTCACACAGGAAGCAGCTGCTCATGTCACAAAACTCGGCTGCGTTACAAAAAGTGTGTGTGTGTGTGTGTGTGTGTGTGTGTGTGTGTGTGTGTGTGTGTGTGTGTGTGTGTGTGTGTGTGTGTGTGTGTGTGTGTGTGTGTGTGTCTCTCTCTCCGACCACATGTACACATGTGGAGGTTGTGTAGATGCCCTGAGGTGGGGGGGGGGGGCTTTCGTTCTTGAATTAACATGCAAAGGAGGTGAAGTTAGTTCACACGTCTCGTTTGGAGTGAAAAGTGAGCTGAAAGCATGTTGACGTAGTAACAGATACTGTTTTTCTGAATATTTGCTCAGCGTGTTTGTCCAGGATTAACTGGGAGGCCCATGTATTGACGTCGTCCATCCTCAGGCCTTTTACCCTAAAACTCATACACACCAACCATGCCGGTCGTCTGAACCCTTAAGAAACGCACAAAACACTGTGGGTGGATTTTAAGACAACCTGGGAGGAAAGTAAGAACTCTGGTTACTCAGAACTGCATTCAAATGAGTGACTCCTTCCCTAAAAAAACCCGCGTCCCAGTGACATTGCTCGGAATTAATGGAGCTTTCCACTCATCTGATATATACCCACTTTATCCAACGTGCGGTTTCTGGAATCAATTGATGCTGATGATGGACGAGAGGAACACACACACACACACATAAACAGGTAGAACACCTTACAAGAAGACCATATAAACTCCGCACAGAAAGTTCTTCCCACTGCAAGACGACCACACCGTGCCCTCCTTGCAGAAAACCAAATTATCAATAATATCGATGCAGATAACTGCAGGTAATATTGACCCTGAGATAGCCGTTAAAAGTATTCTGCTGCAGCAGTACAATGATTTGTGAAAGTATTATTCAGTGGCTTTCTTTTTATAACGGTTGCCGCAGTTCCTGGAAGATGCTCCCCTCCAACCCTCCGGGTCTTTTGTGTGGCTATTGTAAAAACGGTGTAGTTTTCACTTCTACAAATCCCTAAAATGTGCCGACACTTTACGGTGAAAGGCAAAAACTGAGCTTTAAATTGTAGTGGCGAGTGTCACAAAAGAGTCCTCTGTGGTGAGAGGGATTACACGGCGGAGCAGAGATAAGCGAGACGGGCGGAGGCGGGGCTGAGCCGAGCTCAAAAGTTGGGAGTTTTTCTAAAAGGGGGGGTGGGGTGGAGGTGGAGGGGGGGTTGAGGCTCAGAAAAGTGTGAAGCTTGCAGGAAACATGGAGTTGAACATTCCTCAGTCTGAACCGGGGTGACGTTTTAAGGAGGTGGAGGGGGCGTCTGGAAAGCTTTAAAAAAAAAAAGAGAGAAAAAAAAAAGGAGAAGAAGAGGGGAGGGGAGAAGGACAGAGAGAGAGGAGGAGGAGGAGGCTAAAAGAGCATTTAGGCCATAAGATGTGAGCGGGGTCGTATTTCCAGAGCGGATCAGGGGGAAGACCTGAAGGCGTGTGTGAAATCCTGTTTGGAGGATAAAAAAAAAGAAAGAAAGAAAATGGGAGAGACGACAAGGTTTGACGGAGTCATTAGGTGACACGCTGCCTTAGAGGCAGAGCGGCAAAACGGGGATCAGCTGCAGCACCAGGAAGCATTAGTACACGAAAAAGACAGAAAAAAAAAGAAGAGAGACAAAGAGAGAGACGAGGGGGAAGTCTGACCAAAGTGCTCGACCTCTTCCTGCCCGACGATGAGCTCAGGAAGTGGAGGCAGAAGTTGAGGGGAGGGCTGACACACACACACACATATACACACAGAAACACATTTTCCCTTTGCCTTTTAGTTTTTCCCTTATTCAGTCCTGCTGTGATCAACAGGAGGGAGAAAAGAGAGGGGGGGTCGGGGGGGAGGGGGGGGGGGGGGTCAAAGAGGAGGCGGGGTTTTTGATGGAGCTGAGCGAGACTGAGCAGCCCAACATTCTCAGTCTGTGGAAATATGATGGAAGCCAGCGTCGTTCCCCAGGACGCGGGGTGAGTTTTGAAGGCGTCCGTGGCAAAGCGAGATTACAGTTACTGTGTCAACGCTGAGGTGGGGGGGTGGAGGGAGGAGGAGGAGGGGGGGGGGATGGACGGCGAGGTGGGTGAGGGAGGCTGGCTGCAACTGTCATGGGTGTGTGAGAGAGTAGAGCGGGGAGCACTGGGTCTAAAGTCCAGAGACAATCGGGGCAGGAAAAACAGATGTGATGACTCACCGGCTGATATATAGGTCAACAGCCTCTCTGGAGTTTTAACCAGCATCCCGACGTCTCCTCGTTTGGCCCGATCGACATTTTCAAAACCACATGAAAACAAAGTTATCTTGACTTTCTGAGTTTACGTTGAGGAACTTCCGACGATTTAAGAGCATTCTTTTTCTTTCTTGTTTTTTTCTTTTACAGCCAAACATTTTCAACAACCAAAATACGCTCCGAGTTTAAAGCCAGGGCACTTTTTCAAGTGTTGATGAGAAGTAAAAATGTGCTTATTGGATTTAGAGCTGACCCAGTTGTAACCTCGAGCAGTCTAAACTCACTGATCTTTCCTCCAAGTGAACTAAAAGTAGCTTTCGTTCTCCGCGCTGCTGCAATAAACCTCCATTGTACTTGTTCTGTAGTGAAATACTTGGTGTCAGCACCCTGCAATGTTCTTTACCCATTCTTTTTTTTTTAAAGAGTGGTATCTTCCTAAAGGTCACGTCAGGTAAAGCAAGTCCGTACTGGGAGAGAGGTTGACTCAGTTGTGGGCTGACTAACTATGAGATGTTGTTTGATACTTTACTTCACTACTGTTTGCTATATTATAACCTGCTAAATCATGTTATGTTATACAGCTTTGCTGATCAACGCTGTGCTTACTATAATCTACACAAGGCTATACTGCAAACAGTATAATTGTTGGGTTTTTCTCTGTAAAGGTGTCTTGAAATTACTGTTTTGTATCCATAAAAATTGAATTGAATTGAATTGAATAGAACGCTGCACTCAACTACAATATGTGAGACTGCCCTGTGATATAGTGTACTGTACACTTCTATACTACACATATAATGCATTACTCAACTGTACTCTGCTATTCTTACGAAGATTTTCACAAACTATGCTATGGTATGTTGTGAGATACTTTACTATCCTATGCCATGCCATAATCATTCTATACTTTACTGTTAATCTTTAATTTAATAAATCATACTAGGCTACACTATGATACCGCATACTATGGTATGTTGTGAGATATCTTACTACACTAATCTATGCTAAATTATATAATGCTAAAACATAAACATAAAACTATAGAATAGCATATTACGATGTTGCATAGTGATGTTATGCTACGCATAACAGGTATACGTTTGGAATGTGAGCGTGTGTCGCACAGTCGCGCTGACGTGTTGCGCAATACGTGATTGCGCAATACGTCGGCTGCGAGTCAGCGCGTGTTTTCATCGTACAGTGTGGCAGGCTGCGGCGAGTAAGATTGTTAAAATCGCACAGCGTGCGGAAGGATTTAGACAGCGTTTCATATGAAAACGCATCGTTTTTATGTTTTCGCTTCAGGAAAGTTTCGCTTTTACAAGGCAACGTTTTGAAAACAATGTACTTTTGCATGGTAACCTGCAGAAATGATGAAAATCATGTAGTTTTCACGTTAGGCCACCAGTGGGTGCTGTTTTTGCAATGAAACCGCACAATCATGCAGAGAACGACACGCTAATAAAACATTAACAATGTCCTTCTTCTCGCAGAAAAGCTATTTACTACATGAGCATGCGCAGTAGCAGCATTTCAGAAAAGTAGGATTTTCTCCCGTTTACAGAGACAGAATCGGAGCGTTCTTTTTAAAAGTTCCACTTTGTGCATTTTCTGTGGTTTTTAGCAGGACACCCTAAACATCGTCATGTAAACAACCCCGGTGCTTTATTGTGAAATACTTTACTAAATCATGCTATGCTTTACTTTAAAAAAATCTTGTTTTCTTTTGCTTAGAAAGTGAGCTCACGAGCAGACTGGGAAATATTCATCTGAATACAGTTTTACTCGAGTATACGAAAAGTATAGTATGCATATAGTTTTGCACAAGATGCTGAAATTCAATACATGTACTTTGTGATGGCATGTTAATACTAAATTGAAGAAAAAATCCCACTGCGTATTTAAAACATTTCGCCCGTTAAGTATAAATATTTTCTTGACAGCGACATTGTTCTATGACGACACGCGGTTCAGATGTGCTTGCGTTATAATATCCTTCCTTGATGAAATCAGCTGATAAACCATTGTTTCAGTCTGTGCCGGAGTGTTCTACTTACCAATACAATTTATACTGCTGTCACAGCCGCACTATTCAGCTGACCCCATGGTTATTCTACCCCTTTCCCTGAGAGGAAGCGCGACGCGACCCGTTCGAACGAAACGGGTCGTGCGTGATGTGGTTTTGTGATTTACTCAGTTCTGATCCACTTTCAACAGAGAAATAAATATTTATGACGAATTATCCACTATCCACAGAGGATGAAGTGAGTGCGGATATTGAAGACGAGTATCTTTCAAAACTGGGGCAATAAAAACAAGCACAGGAAGTGGCTCAAGACACGTTTTAGGGAAGTGTAGTAACAAAAAAATAAAAAAGAAGAAAAAAAAAAAGGCATATTTGAAGAAACCTCAGATAAAATCTGTGCCGGAGCTTTCCTGAAGCGTGTGGAAAATCTTGAGGTCGACTGGTAAAAAGGGGAAAAAAAAGAATTCCCTTTGATCTGGTTTTGCCATTTGGCTCGCGGGTCAGACACAGTAACTGCTGATCGATGCACATCACCACATACACACTAGTGACTAGTCCCTAAATGAAGCAAGGCAGCGGCATCATCATGGCGTGCAGATGTTTCTCACCAGCAGGATCTGCCATGCCATGCAATTTTTTTTGCCTTCTTCCTTTTTTTTTTTTTTCTTTTTTCTCCACACTGGCTCAGCGTTGCTGCATTGAGGCAACGGACGCTACTGAACAGCAACGTGGAGCAACGCACCAGTGGCATCAGCATGAAAGTGGACATTTTTTTTGGCAGATAGGATTTTAAAGAAATATCCGGTTGCTCATTAAGATTCTGTTAAAAGAAAAAAGAATGAGAATACTTCTCAGAATGAGAATACCGAACTTAAACTGAGGAAAAGATTAGGAGTTGCTCTACATACTGTGGGTGCAGGTGAACGTTGACTGAACACCCCTGAGCTACAGCTGAGCGCAAAAGTTACACGAGAACGGACTAAAGAAAACAGATCTTATTCTGAGGCGGCCAAATCCAGACCACAAACCAGTAGAGAAAGTAGAAATTGGAGCTGGTCTTAAAATTAGCTGTTGACTCGAAGACCTTGAGAAGTTTTATCGAAAAACCCTTATTGAGACCTCCTACATAAACTCAGACCATGATTCTACTCATGAAAGTAGACAAAATCCAAACACACACTGTATATACTTTACTTTTTTATTTGCATTTGATGATATATATTTTTGCTTTGGTTCTCCCCCCCCCATTTTAGCAACTTAATTTACCTTTAAGATAAAAGATTTTCACACTGAATTTTCTTTTTTTAACCTCAGCACTCATTCTGTTGAAGATGAGTCACTTGATTCTCAACATACTTGGTTTCTGATTGAAGATGTTTGAACTGGATTAGCTAAAAACAGCTTGTCAGATCACATCGTCACACTTCCTCCCCCTGGGGAGTTTGTGTGCAGCGTCTTAAAGGGGCTCAACTCTCAAGTGGAACTCTTTCTAATTTGCTTCGACATTTCCATTGTTATAAATGGTGTATGTTAAAGTATCACCAAAACAAAAGTATCCCTTCAATTTCAACAACATTCAGAAGCTAAGACTCAGACAGTGGAGAAGAGCCTGTAATATCCCTTTATTGTTGTTGTGTGAATTGCAAATGACAAAGTAATGTATCCCTGTGTGTTTATTCTTGTATTTACTCTTGGAGTTTGCCGCTGGCTATAGGCCTAAAGTGGGTCATGTGGTCGACTGTGGTGGTTTCCAGAAAAGAGTATATTTGAAAACAAGACATTGTTTTAACCCAGAGATACCAGAAGCTGTAAGGACAAACAATTTTATTTTACTTTTTTTATTTTTTTACCTCATTCCACTGAAGCAATACATCTTTAATTAGCACACATTTTCACACTATTGGGTTACCATTTGAAACAACTGAGAGAGCTTTGCTCAGGAAGAAAGAAGTATTAAGTCTTTCTTATCTGGTCATCTTATTTTGTCATGAGTCACTGGGGATTTCAGACTAAATAAACCAAACTAACTTCCTGAAGCCTTCAGAGGGCGAACATGCTACAAGGTCACCGCCGCGATGAGCTGCCTTATCTTATCAGCCCAAGTGGGAAGTTGAATGTTGTGCATTGCACCGGTGGAATCCCTGATAACGTGTTTTTTTTATGGCTCTTTTACAATGTATTTTCACTTGAAACGTGTAAACGGCGCCCGAGATTGAGATGTAAACACAGCATGGTGGGAGGTTGGAGACAAGTGCTTTCATCAAAATCGCTCGGTAATTTCATCAAAGAATAAATAAAGGGTAGCAAGTAGCAATCCACCTAAATAATACTAAACCACATCAACTGAAGTGTTTGTATATTAACCTGAACAAAATCCTGAATGGATTACACTGAGAAAAGGGGTACTTGTAATTATTTGTTTTCAAAATAGACCACAAAACTCACATAAAGTACAAAAAACATCAAAACACAATGAGTTTAAAATCTTCAATATTGTGTTTACATTCAGATTTTATGTTGAGAAAAAGATTTTTTTTGCATAATCCCATAAGGTGATGTCTGTTTAAGCAAAACAAAGTGGCAGAGCTCCCAAAGCAAACCCGTGACAGGCAATCGCTTTATAAACGACAGATTCATTTCGATGCAGGAATGAAACACATCATGTGTATCAAACCTCATGCATTGTTAATAAACTGAAGCTAAAAGGTCTGCAGTCATTCTCAGTCTTTTATCTGAAGAAAATTCAATCTGATGCAAGAGCTGATTAAAAAAAAAAAAAACCTCATTCAGAAGTCGCTGTCATCTTTGACCTTTGACTTTGTTTTTTTTCCCTCTTCGGCAGCCACTCGAGTCCCCTGACGGGACCGGTCGACCCTCCATCCATCCCCTCATCCTCCGCCCTGCCTCCACCCCTGCAGTCCTCTAACCCTCCATCCATCCCCTCATCCTCCTCCCTGCCTCCACCCCTGCAGTCCTCTAACCCTCCATCCAGGCCCTGCCGGCCCAAGCCGCCGCCGCCGCCCATGGCCAAGCCCTCCCAGCTCCCCTCCCGACCTGCTTTGCCCCCGTCCACCCCTCCTTCCCTCCCTCCCCCTCTGCCCCCTGCCCCCCCGCCTGCTCCCTCCTCTCTTTCCCCCACCCCGACCCTACCCCCGTCCCTCCCTCCCCCCCTCTCCCCGACCCCGGTCTCCCCTCCCCCCTCGCTTTCGGACCTCGCTCTCTCTCTTTCCCCCACACTTCCTCCTCCGTTATCCCCGACAGTCTCCTCCACCCCATCGCCCGCTCCTCCACCGACTCCCGCCACCCCACCGCCGCCTTCGCCGGCTCCGCCACCGCCGCCGCTGAGCTTCCTGGACAGGCTGGCTGGGAGTGCGTCTGTGTGGCAGCCCAAAGGACTCAGCGAAGAGCAAACCACAAGTATCGTGGAGGGAGAAGCGGCTGGGGTGAGCGACGCACTTTTCAAAGTCTACGTGACAGCCTCTTGAATAAAACACTTAAATCATTAACTGAAGCGCTGCGAAATGCAGAAGACCACCGCTGCCTGACAACACGACCAGCGCGACCTCCCGCCGCTGCCGTCATCAAGAGTTTTGTTTCGCCACCGTTAATGCAGAGCAACACCCTCTGGGGGACTGATTGCCAAACGCTCCTTCCAATTAAGTAGATTCACGGAAGGATAAAGACGGCGACTCGTCTGTTTACATCGAGCATAAATGAGCCTCTTCTGACTGCAGAGTGCGTCACGAGCAAAGAGCCGACGGCGTCCATCCAGCAAAAGTTTACTTCTGAGCCTCATCCGCCATTAGCGTTTCTCCTGGAAATCACCGACGGAATGTTGACACCGACACCCAGCCTCTTGAGTTTGAAACCCGCTCGCGTTGACGTTTGCAGGCGTTCCTGGTTCACGGCGCAGAGGACGAGGCGACGATGCTATCGGTGCGCCAGCCCGGGGAGGCGGGAGCGCCGCTCGTACGCAAGCTGGCGGTGAAACAGCACAAGACGTGTACGTGGCCGCCTTCCCTTTCCGACAAATGACAATTGGGAGTCGAGATAGTGGAAAAGGCAAATTGCTGGATTTGCATGAATGGGCAGAGATAATGCAGCAGCGGCAGTCACTTACTCTCAAACTGTTTCCCGTCACAGTTGTCCACTTGGAGGGCTCCTCTCTGGTTTTCGACGACATCTTCAAGCTGATTTCCTTCTACTGCGTGAGCAGGTAACTCCTACCTAAACCTATACGTACCATCACATATACACCAGTACAGACCAGTACGGGTGTGTGATATAATAAACCAAAATTATAGATTCGCACAGAGCTTTATCTAAAGCAAGCATGTCCTTTTACTTCAAGTGTGGTTTTCTTTCTTTTGTTCATCCACCAATCAGAGACGTCTCACCCGTCCCTTTGAGGTTACCCCAGGCCATTGCCACAGCAACTAAGAAAGAGGAGCTGGAGGTCATCTCGGCCATGGGTGCAGGTATATAAATCTACACTTGTATCGCACTGAAACTGCACGGGATCACCGACTGCAATGTAAGGAGTGAAAATATGGAGCGAAAAGACAAAGAAACAGCAGTGTCTCTGAAGGCGTGAGTCATAGAAAATACTCAGCCATAGGATTAATGTATGAAAATGAAAATTCAAAGCCACCGAGAGGAGAAATGCACAGCGAGAAAGCGGCATTAATACCCTGGGTAGGTCGCTGAGTGCTTGTTGAACTTAAGACAGAGGAGTATCTTGCCAAAATCGATGCCGTTCTCCCATCTTTCTGTTAACCCTTTTTAATGCACTCCCTTGAAACTTTAAAGTCATCATCAGTATTCAATTATATCTATCACAAATTATCTTTAAAAGTAACATGTTACACCATTTGTGGTTGAAAAGATTCCTCCTGAAAGATTGGAAATAAGATATTGAGTAATAGTGTTCAACAATAAAGCATAATTTACAAAAAAATATATGAAATAATAGACTTGTTGAATTTATACAACTAGCATATAAAGTTATTGTTCCATATTATGTTTTGGCTTGGTGATATTGACTTTCACAAATTGCTTGCAAACAATTTTAAAAACCCTCCAAAGACAAAACAACCAAAGTAAAATCACAAAACGTTCGTTGTGTTTTTGGGCCTCCTGTTTACACGACAACGGGGCTCAAAGCTCCTGAAAACAATACTTATTGAATGCAGCTCACACTGTGGAACTTTTTGAAAACGCTCCGACTCCATCGCCATGTAAAACGGCTTTTCATTGAGGACGTGAACCTAATGTAACTTTTCCTCTAAGCTGAATATGGAAACGTGAAAAAAAAATGACCAAAATCTTCATGATCATGTTAAAATACATTCAGTTACATGAGCTGGACAACAAATGGATCTTTCTTTTTTTTTTTTTCACATTTTCTTTTTCTCCGGGTGTCTTTGATGGTGGCTGGGCTGGGAAATAGTCCAGCACATTAATCAGAATGCTATTAATTCTGACATCAAACGCATATAAGTGAGTTTCCTTGGCGATCCAGGGCTCATAAATGAGCTGCGACCAGTCAAAGAGAAAATGTCAAAGACTTCATTAGCATACGAAGACCAGCAATTTGGCTTCAAGGCTAAAAGATGTAAGTAAAACCTTGAAAAAAAAAATTTGTTTACTGACCTTTTCCCACAAACTTTTTTAACAGGTGAGCTCATTACTCGAAGATGTCTACCTGTATGATCTGATTTGATCAGAAAAGAGATGGAAGAGAACATTATCTGAATATCGACTGACTTTCTCTGCTGCAGATTTCTGGACGTCCGATTTGAACCAGCGCTCCGAGAACCAGGACCTGCTTTTGCAACGGGACCAAGCCACTCAACCAGACACGTACTGGTATATAAACCCGGTCACCGTGGAGGACCGCCCCAGCAGGGATCCAAAGCCCCGCGCCGCCTCCACACTCGACACGAGCGACAATGACAACGCCACCTCCGCCCTGCAAAACGGAGAAGTCCCGGAGAAGATCCTCGTACAGGCCAAAGGTTCGACGAAGAGCCCGCCCAACCAGGAGACGAAGTACAAGCGTCCCCCGCCCCGGCCCCCCAGCTTGAGCTCGGGGTCCGGGACGGGCCTCCTGTTCTCCGCCGGCTCCTCGCCTCAGTCCTTACCTCCCGTGACCTCAGAAGCCGAGAGAAAAGAGGACGCAAAGGGAGGAGTCGGAGCGAAGGAGGACCGAAAGTCTGTATCACCCTCACCTCCTCCATCCAGACCCCCCGTCCCCCTGCAGAGCCGAGCCGCTCCCCCCCTGCCTCCCGCTCCCAGTCGGCGCACCTCCTCCAGCAGAGGCGCCGGCAGGGAGGTGGGAGAGGCGACGGAGAGAGAGAAGGGACAAAATCCCGCGAGGAAAAGTGAGAGGGAAGGCGGCGGGGAGAGAGGGAAGGAGAGAGCTGGTCTGCTGGCCGAGAGCGGCGAACAGAAGAGCAAGGTCGAGGGGGGAGCCGAAAACAGGGGGAAAGAGGACGAGAAGGAGGAGAAAGAGGAGAAAATGGAGAAGGGGAACAAGCAGAAGTGCAGCGCCCCGTGTCCGCCGCTGGGGAAGAGACCGTCGCGGCCGGTTCCTCCACCGAGAACCAAGCCGTGCTTCTCAAACTCGTCCGTGAGCTCCGGCCAGGCCGGGGGACAGATCACGAATCAGAGCGCCGCCGTCCGGCTGCCCCCTCCGTCTCCGGCGCGCCGTCCAGACGTGTCATTGTACTCGCCACAGGGGGGCGCCGTCGTGGGGACCGATCCGGACTCCTGCTCGACCAGCAGCACCGAAGAAGAAGGAGACCAAAACCAGGACCAGGAGCAAAACCACAAGTAGGTGTCGATCAGTCGGTCAGATTCACGGCGTTACGAGAATGTCGTAGTTAGACAGCGAGCGGTAACCCGGTGTTTGAGACGAAAATGTGGATATTCTTGGGTTTGAGGACGGCAGCAGAAAGAAAACCTTGCCATACACAGATATTTTGTCCAGTGAGGTCGTATACAGTATAACATAACACTAGCCTCGAGATGTATGGAAGTTGGATTCAATTTTCCAAAGCAAAACTCAGAAAAACATGAATTCAACATACCTACAAGAGTGTTTAAAAAGCTGCGCTCAAAGCACCCTAACAGAAAACCCATTCCTCTAAGCTTGATCTTGTCCAACTCTGAACTTATAAATCTACAATTTGGACCGTTTGAGTGAGTCTGACTCAAATAGAACGCATGAACCCAAATAGAAACAATAAAGCTGCGAAGGCAAACTTCCTGTGGTCCAAACAGTCACCCTGTGATAATTACCAGTGACGTGACTCAGAAGTGAGGACTTCAATACTCAGAAATATGAAAAGAGTTGGTATGGGAGCATATCTGTATCTATCAGTTCATGAGCTATTCGTCCATTTCCCTACATAAGTTTCAACAAAGCGATGTCTTCTCGACGCCTTAACCAAATTGAGAATATAAAAAAAAAAAACAGAGCGGCAGGAAAGCTAAAAACAAGCAAAGCTCCATTTTGCTCTGTGTCATAGTGCAGTGTACATGCACACAGACAAAATATGAACTTTGGCAAAAAAAAAAAAAAAAGAAGTGCCTAACCTACAGAACAATAAAGAGTAAAGTCATACATTTCTCAAATTGTTATTTACATTCAAAGCATGGAAGGCTTTATACCTATATATAGGATACACTTCCATTACTTTTATGCAGAAGAGTGCTAAAAATACATACGGCTACTTAAATTGTATTTTGTAATAAGTGAAACTCCAGTTAAAGAAGAAAAACACTCAAGTAGAATCAATGCGCAGTTATATTCTCCACTGAAATAAATTGCAGCGTCATCAGCGTTCAATTTGACTTTTGGAAATATCTCCAATCAAAACATATTTCTTGAATAGGAAAGCTAAGTTTAAATTTTAAAAAAAAGGATTATCCACGATAAAACATGTAACGTGTATTTATTCCAAGCCGTTGAAGTGTCACATGCTCTGCTGTGTGACGAACCAGTGAAGCGCGGCAACAGAGATTTTTTTTTTTTTTTTTTTTTTAACGACACGTGAGCCGCTGGATAGACGGAACATGAAGAGGAAGAGGGTTTCCACAAGAGACACTTGTGCAGTTCAACAAGTGTCGAGTTGTGGGAAACACAGAGACGCTTGTGGAGGACAGATGTCAAGTCTCTCTGGCTCGCGATCAATATCGGCGTTAAACAACCCCCCCAGAGAAAAGCACCATTACTGCGTCATCCGTATCCATGATCGTGAAAATGACGGAATGCAGAAGAGAGAGAGAGAGAAAGAAAGAGAGAGAGAGAGAGAGAGAGAGAGAGAGACAACTTCACTATACAATCTCACTAAGTATAGAGGAATATCTGCTAAGGATAGAGATCGTAAAAAAAATATCTGTTTTTACAATAATAGCATATGAAAGTTCATATTGTGAAGCTCTTCCTCGGTTTTGCATTTCACAAAAGTTTTCCATTTTCACTTGAATGCAGAAAACAGATTAGTGTAGTTTTTTTTATTTATTATTATTATTTCACATAGTCATATCAGACAACTGATTAGGGTGCGAGTTGGAAGGTCGCGGGGGTCTAAAGAGAGCTTATATATCTCCAAATGTACGCCCCCACATTTTCTGACTGTTTAAAAAAAGAAAGATTTGCACTGGTTCATTTCAAAGCCTCAAAACATTTCACACATTTTGTAGTCTGTTCCTTTCGGTCAGTAGAAAACCTCTACACCTCAATTTGTTGCGATAAAAAAAGATCTCACCCCAAAGAAGTAACGCTTTAGACATTTAGGAATAGTTCTACCGTTTTTTTCTAAACAAGCCCTCTCACTTCACTCGTATCATTTTTTTTTAAGTTATTCCCTGAATCGAGATGCAATATTAGAAATAAACTTAGAATTGGTGTTCTTATAACATCCTGAAAAGACTTTCATTTCTTATGGGCAAAACAACTAAAGGTATCCATTATGTTTTAATGCTGAAGAAAGAAATGCTCCAAAATGAGCAATAAAGTCAACATCTGGAGGGACGAGGGACGAGTGGACGGATAAAATCTACACAGGAGTTTGACTTAAGTCCAGCACATGTAGAAAACCATTCATTCCCACTCGTCTGGTGTATTGTGGCGTTTGACTCCATCGTCCTGCGTAAAGTGAAATTTTATTATGAGAATCAACTGAAACCACTGAGCGGCTTGAAGCTATCTGAACTTTCATGATCATAAATTACTACGACATTTACAAAATGGAACTCTGGCGATCAGGAAGCTGCCTATTTTTACACATCTGTTACGACGTGTGCAGACTAATGGACTCGTTTACGCTCATTTACATGACGACTGGTTTCTAAAAGGCGTCATAAAACAATTAACAAGACAGAAACCAGTTGAAACGTCCCTTCGAAGAATCGTTTATATCGTCGCTTTTTGATCCTTCGATGTCGGCTCTTCCTATCATTGTGAAGCAGAATTCACCAAGCGTTGGATTGTTCACCCACTAATAGGGAACGTGAGCTGGGATTAGACCGTCGTGAGACAGGTTAGTTTTACCCTACTGATGATGTGTTGTTGCAATAGTAATCCTAGTAATTATATCGTTTATAATCAGTTGGTGCCGCTATTCCGGTCAAAGAAAACTCAAAGTCACGAGACGCGCTTAACTATGAATGCATCATGTGTGATGGGGGGGGGGAGGGGGGGGGTAAAAGCTCACAACTGAGCTTGGAGATCAAACCGCAGGCTTGCCGTGTCTTCCCGCTCCAGTCGCATCGCGGACAGCCGCAGCCCCAAAGCGTCGGTGAGGAGGACCCCCACCACCATCATGCTGGACCGCGCTCGCTACCGCCTGTCCACCGTCATCACCGGACTCATCAGCCACGAGCGCCGCCTCACACAGCGAATCGTGGAGCTGGCGCGGGACCCCATGAGCTACTTCGGTAACCTGGTGAGTACGTGCGCAAGGGGGGAACGTGGCAGTCTTGTAACAGGGAAAAAAAACTAAACAGCGGTTCTCGTGCTTCGCGCCCAGGTGAAGGAGCACCGCGCGTTCACCTTGGAGACCATGTCCAAGCACCCGTCCTCCACCGAGCTGCTGCAGGAGATCCGCCAGATGATGACGCAGCTGAAGAGCTACCTGCTGCAGAGCACGGAGCTGCAGGCCATGCTGGAGCCGCAGCATCAGTACCCGCAGGACAAACTGGGTGGGTTGGCGCCGTCACGTGTCTGCTGTCCACCGCACTCCTCTGAGGTTTGAGGGGAATTCTGAAAAAACTTCCACTTCCTCTTTTTCTCATGGTTTTTTTTTTGTTTTTTTTGTTGCCACGTGTTTTCTGTGGGTGAGTGAAAAACACCTCAGGGGGTGTCAACATGCGTTTTGTAGCTGTAAATGTACGTCAGAGAGCCAAACTGTGGGAGTTTATGACACGAGGATGTTCATCATGCATAAGCTGTATTTTTTTTTTGGTGGGGGAGGAAGGTGGGACGACAGACAGCGTGACTGATGAATTGGGTCTTCTAGGCTATTATTGTTTTTTTTGTAATTCCAAGTTTTCATTTAATGTTTTTTCTTGGTACATGACAATCATTTGGTGCTTCTTAACATTAATAATCAGAGCTTTAATACATAAACGAAAAGTATAAATAATATTATATTAAAGCAAACAAAAAAAAACAAATAAGTATATTTACATATCTAGCCACACCATGAAAAATCCTCGCAGACGAGATTTACGCGTGAGCAAAAACATTTGACATATTTTAGTTTGCGCTGAATCTTCTGAATACTTTGAAAGCAAAATTTAGCGAGCACGTTTACTTTAAATGAAGTTTTGGTGCCAAATTTTTTTTTTTTTTTTACATAATAAACATTACCACAGGCTCACAGAAAGCTTTACCGTAGTATCATTTAAACAATAATCGCATTCAGGACATAAATATTAAATGAAAATATTCAAATTTTAATGTTAAATATTTCAATATTCAAATACTAAATTAAATATGAATAGATCTGACATCTGTCATCTGTGAGAGAGCTAAACACTGCAATACTATTTTTTTGAAAATTACATAAAAATTGAGATATCAAATTTTATGGGGAAAATGTGAGAATAAAAATATTAAATCAATGACTTGGGAGGAAAAAAGGTTTGGAATCATGGACCTAAGTACGTTTTGTCACAACACTGTTCTCATGTATAAAATCAATAGTTCGTACCTTATATTGGAATTCCTAACAGTCTTCACTGTATTTATTATGACTCAAGAGTGGTCACGCTCTGGAAACCTGTAACATTCCAACCGAATTTTGTTTTTCTTTGCTTGTACCTTTGCAGAAAGTATAGTAGAGGCTGCTTTATGTAAGAGCGTCCTGAAACCGCTGAGGGAGCCGATCTACCACAGCCTGGAGCAACTGCACACCAGCAACAACAGCCTGAAACAGCTGGCCCTGAACCAGGTGGGCCCATTATAAAACTATTAAAACATTCGCTACTGTGCTACAATGGGAGGATCATAGTGATACTAAGAGTTCTGCGTGCTGTCTTGGTTGTTTTTCTTCAGTCTGTTGTGCTGGGCAGCACCACCACAGCGCTAGGAGTAACCACCGCCATCCCCGAGGCCTCCGCCATGGAGAAGATCAGCATTAAACTCAACAATCTCCATCAGGAGTACTCGCCGCAGAAGAAGATCGAGATGCTGCTGAAGGCCTGCAAGATCATCTACGACTCGATGTCCGTCAGCAGTCCAGGTCAGGAAACGGATTTTAATTTTAATGACGCAACATGTGAACACTCCAGGGGAGGTCAAAGTTCATGGAAATGTTCGTTGTGCTTCATCTGCTGAAAGTGTTTAGGTTTTATCTGATTCATACAAATGTCATTTATGACACAAGGGTGACTTTTGTTACTGAACTTGCTGCCTTAAATTAGAGCTGTCTATACTATTAAAACATTACTGTTCACTAGGAAAGAAATTAACTGCAGCTCCCATTTCGGCCACTATGCCACTGACGCTTGTGAGCTGATTATAAAGTCTGACAGCGATGGTTATATGGCCCGTTCAAATGTAATGCCAAAACTGTCACAAAAGCAGGATCTGCTTTTCAGGTTTTATAGAAATTACAATACATTAAAATATAATAATAATAATAATAATAATAATAATAAAAAGTTAAATGGCATAAATGGAAAAACTCTAAACTGGCAAGAAACAAGCTAAGATAGGAAAAAGATGAAATTAGTAAAATAACTAATATTCAAAAAAGATGGTTTAATTTTCCAAAACAGATTAATATACACAAAAAAATTTAAGAAACATTTGCAAAAAAGCTAAAAAAAAAAAAAAATTTTTTAAAGTGAATTCTTTTAAAGTCTTTTTAAATCGTTTTTTAGAAAGTGAAATACAACACAGTAGATATGGCAAAACTTTCTATCTTTACGTGCTGCATAATTTGTCATTTAAACGGTTGAATATATTTCTTGGCTCCGGATTATTTCTTTTTTTTTTGTGCGTGGAAGTTGCAGACATTTGCACTCCTCCGATCAACACATTCCCTGTGTGTGTGTGTGTGTGTGTGTGTGTGTGTGTGTGTGTGTGTGTGTGTGTGTGTGTAGGGCGGGCCCATGGTGCCGATGACTTCCTGCCCGTAATGATGTACGTCCTGGCTCGATCCAATCTGTCCGCCCTGCAGCTGGATGTTGAATACATGATGGAGCTGATGGACCCGTCATTAACCCTCGGAGAAGGTACATCAACATGCGACATACTAAACAATCTCTGTTGGATCTGCTTGATACTGGTGTGTGACAGTATTATTATTATGTGTGTATCTGATGTCCATGTGTGTGTGTGTAGGGTCCTATTATTTGACCACCACCTACGGCGCGCTGGAGCACATAAAGACGTTCGACCAGCAGAGGTCAGCAACGCGGCAGCTCAGCAGGGAGGTGCAGGACTCCATCCACCGCTGGGAGAGGCGACGCACGCTCAACCAGGAGCGCCTGGGCGAAGGATCTGTGAGGGTACACAGTTTAGCTCGCTCCTACCCGAGGCCGCATGCCGACGCATGGCCCTCTGTTTGACTTGGAGAGAAATCTTGACAAACAAGGCGATAGGCGGAGGGTGAAATTAATCACTTGTGCAATTTTTGTGGAAACGGTATGCCGTGTATGTATTGGTCTAAAAGGGAGATTTAAAGTCCGAGTGAAATGAAAATTCGACCTCCAAAACACTCTGGCTGTCGCTTCTGGGGACATTTTTTTATGCCAACTGGTCCAAGGGTAAAATGTTAAAACACGGCAATCTGCGAGAAAATAGCCGATAAGCAGCGGTATTTTCGCTGCTGGGCGGAGCTTCTGACAATAATAGAGTGACATCACGAGTTGTGCACACGCCCAAGTTGTGTTTACATTATGGAGGATCAGAGTTTTGACGACGAAGAGGGCTGAATTTAACGATATTTCATCATCATCGGGCATTTCAAACCCAGTGATTGATGAAGAAGCCGCCCGAGCTAGCGGCTAGTTCCCGCTAGCGGCTCCCGCTAGCCGCGCGAGCTAACGGCTAGCCGCTCCCGCCGCCTGTGATCCTTTTCTCCTCTCTCGGGTCTCTTCCAAGCTCAATCTTTCATCAAGGCTCATAAAACGCCAACTATAACTTCAAAACACCGTTAAAACTTCGATATTTAAGAGGGAAACAACGCAAGTCCATGTAAACACAACAGATTGAGATATGCACATCTCTTGACATCACGCTCACGAAAAAGGATTCCCCCGACTTCCTCGGCTGGAGATTCAAAATTCAAATAACTTTGTTATGCGACAACAGTGGTGGGGCAGAGTTGGAGAAACCTTAGAAGTAGCACCCCAACTATCGTTTTTTGCAAAGTAGTGTTTTACATTTCACTAGGCCTTTAAGGCTGGGGAAAAAAAAAAAAAAGACAAAGAAAAGTGGCTGTGTTCACTGGCATGGAGAACAAATGTTTGCTTCACTCCGAAATCTTCTGATGACTCTTTTCTTTTTGCCCGTGTGCCGCACAGGACTTTCTGACAGTGTGTTGTCCCGAGGTCGGAAGCAATCCAAAAACTCTGGGCGTCCTCCCCACGACTACAATCCAGCAGCTGGCGGAGCAGTGTGCCGCGCGCTTTGAACAAGGTATATGTTTCATTAAAAATTACAAAAATAAAACTAATTTCCAATTTCTTTTTCTGAGGACTTTTTCTGGGATTAATAGTGATTAACTTGCCAGAGAAAGTGACCCAACAGAGGTTTGATCCTGAAATAGACACAAAAATGTCTGATCTCACAGTTCCCATGATGCATCTTGCTACAGTTCATCAATGTGGATATTTGTGCTGACGTAGAAAATAGCAAGAGAAACCATTTTCACCCTTCCTTTTAACAGTAATAATTTAAAGTGCATTAAAAATATTTTCCCAGACCAATTTCTTTTTTTTACGGTTTTAAGTAATAGTTTCAATGGCAGTTCCATGGGCCACTCTATAGTGCAGGAGACACCATTAATAGCTAGTAATAATAAATTATTATTAATAATTAATGGAAAATGTGGCTGCAGGTTGTGGGTTTTTAGTTACAATCTAAGAAATGAACTGATGAATCCATAAATAATGCACAACACAGTGTAATTTAAATACAAGTAACCAATTGTGCTTTTAAAATGTGCTGATCAATATTTATATAATTGATCAATTAGAAAACTGGAGCGACACTCGGTAGACTGCAGACCTTCGCCAACACCACAACTGAGTTAGCGGTAGTATGTTAGCCATTAGCTCATATCAACGCTAACTAGCCTGTCAGGTCGCTACATCACTATGTGAAACACGAAACAGGGAGCATCTCCATGGCAACAGACGCTGATCTCTTTTGATCTCCTCCATGAGGAGCCTCTCTCATCCGCTTTGGATGGGACTTTTTTTTTTTGCAGTTTCTTGGGATTTATTTGTAAACGGTGAGGCGTTAACTTCCCAAAATCCAATCGATTGGTCCTTGGATGATGAGAAAACATCCCTAAAGATTTCATGCAATTCGGGCTAATACTTTTTTGCAAAAAGTTGGTAAAATACATACACACCAACACCTTCTCAGCCAACGTTCATTGACAAAGGTAATAATCCCACCCTGGCTGTGAAAATACATCATTTTTGCGTTTTCATTTCAGAAAAGTTTCACGTTTACATGGCAACGCTTTGAGAATTATGTCATTTTCACATTGGGCCACACACACACGCGGAATAAACATTAACGGTTGCGAGGATACGGACATTCGTACGGACGGACGACCAAGTTGGTTAACGGTAAAACTACCAAGCATATGACTCGGAGTCACGACACTCCGGAGGCCGCCATTGTTATTGTCAATCGACTCGCACACGTGCAGGAGTAGTAGAGTGATCCGATTGCTCCATTCACCCTCCACCCGCGTTGTTCTTTCTCAGATTCCTACACCCTCGGCGTGTACATGGACGGCGCCCACCAGCTCCTCGCCCCCGCCCAGCTGGCGCTCAGCGTGAAGAACAGCTGTAAGCCGGGAACCTTCTGCTTCGTCTTCCACCCGCCCGGCCAAGTCTGTCAGCTGCCCGGCCGGAGCTGCCCCACCGACCCACCCCCGGCCCCGCCCATCTCACCCGAGGACTTCCTCCCGGCAGACGCTGCACCGAGTGATGGGGAGGCGGAGGTGGAGGCGGAGGCGGAGGTGGAGAAGGAGGAGGAGGAGGAAGAGGAGAGCCTGATTAGCTTGTAACCGCTAGAGATTGACAAGAGCTACTGCTGGAGGCAGGTTCACTTAAAAAAAATAAAATAAAATGAATTTAAGAATGTATCTTAAACTCAGGTCTCACTTTGAAAAGAATTCGATTGAAACGGTAGAGATGGTGAATACGAGTGTATTCAGATTAATCCAACACATAATGTGAAATGTGGAAGACACATTTTATGTAAATCACCAAATGGAGCATTCAACTGAGACCAAATATTAAAAAAAAAAACTTTCAGTAAAGGGGTCTGGAACCCTGTGTTTTTTTTTTTTTGTTTGTTTGTTTTTTTTAAATAAAATGTAACGATGCCCGTAATGGCAACAAATATATGCAACTCCACCGTGTTTATACTGTTTATACGCTTTGGCCGCAGACGCCATTCTGATGCTCAAGCCTTCCGCTTCAGGCGGGAGTGCGCTGTATTTTACCAGGACGAATGTCGAGTTTCTCTTATTAAAGTGGAGCACAGTTAAGTCAGTATTACTTTGTGGAAAAACACAACAAAGGAGGCTTTTTTGTTTTTTTTTTAACTTAAAAGTTAGGTATAAGGACCAAAATTTGTAAAACTCACTTTGTCCACCATGTAATAAAACTGATTGTATTGTAAATAAACTGTCTGTTGCAATTTGCTGCTTCTCCACTGATTAAACATTTCTGAAGAACAGAAGTTTCTTCAGTATATCCATGATTTTTTTTTTTTTTCGGGTTTTGACCAACCCGGGGCCCAGGTTGATGTCGGGGGTGTTAAAAACACTCGATGTGTAAACTATTGAACCGCCGAGATTCGCTTCCATTTCTCAACAATACGATTAAGTCTCCGATATCGACTGTCGATGAGACAATATGGGATCCAGGGGCGGGCGTTCGTTCGTTCGGAGGGCTGCGCGTCGTGCGGGGTGACTCAGGCTTCGCCACAGAACCTCATTATCCCCTGCAAGAGGGAGCTAGCCGCGGGGCCATTGTTAAGGCCAGCCGCTTCCTATCGGGCCAGTCATTATTTCCAACAGCGCCCGTAACAAGGTCCTTAAATGGCAAACAAGCTTCCTGTCGCAAACTTTTTCGCAGAATCTCCCTCGCTTCGCCCTTTGACTCCGCTTCCATCTCGGCGGACGTCTGTGGGCAGGAAGCGTTCCGTGACCGGGGAGCAAACTAGAAAACGCGCGACTTGTCAGATGGAGGGTTTCTCAATAACGACACACTAACTGGGTGCCTTTATAGAAGTGCCGACGTTAAGACTTTCACACACAAACACACATACAGAAACAAAACAAAAAAAAGAACGAGTGTCGGCGACTCGGTGATACGAGATGACACAGGTGAGCGTCGCAATAAAAGCGGCGGAACGTTCAGACTTAAATGCTGCTCCGTGGCACCGAGTGACACTCAAATGTGAGAATTGACTCCCGATTTTTTTGAGGCTACGCAATAACCGCCATCCATTCGTCCATCCATCTATACATCCAGCTTACAGTATCCGTGATCACATCGTTCTCAGTGTCATGAGCTCCATCAATAAAACACGATCCCCTTCACTGTCCACTCTTAAAACTAAGCTTAAGACCCATTTTATATTCCTTGGCTTTAAACAGTGTTTGAGACTCTGTGCCTGGTTTTATTGTCGTCAATCTTATTGTTTGTAAGTTTTATTTTGTCCATTATGTGAAGCACTTTGGCTTCAGCCAGGGCTGTTTATAAGATAAGAAAAGATAAGATAAGATAAGCCTTTATTGATCTCACAATGGAGAAATGTACTCGTAACGTTCAGCTCTTAAGGACACTCGTGAGGAAAGGAAAGACAAGGAATGTGCAAACAGTTAGGTAAGAATAGAGGTATCTTATGTACAATGACTATCAAATAGGACCAAAAATAAGATAACAAAATCACAAACTATAATAAAGTATAACAAGTTCTAAGGGGGAGCAAAATATACAGTAGTTTATAAAGTAGTTTATAAACTGCTCTATAAATTAAGGTGACTTGACTATTTGATTTCCCCTATTTTGTTCGAGGGTAAAATTACGGTTTTTTTTCTTCCCAGTACTATAAAATCCTCTCTTTTTATTTATTTGTCTTTTTTTGTACGGAGCGTGGTCCCGGTGAGAGAGAGAGAGAGAGAGAGAGCGAGAGAGAGAGAGAGAGAGCGAGAGAGAGAGAGAGCATTCATTGTTAGCTTCGCAGCCATTCATCTCGCCAGTGTATGAATGAAACACACTTGCACGCACATATACATACATACACAGCAGAGATATAATGATTTTTCAGTAATAAGATCCCGGGGATTCACGGCGACAGCTACATGACGTGGAGAGAGAGAGAGAGAAAGAGAGAGAGAGAGGAGAACAGAGAGAGAGAGTCTTTGAAACCAAACACTAACAAGCCAACTATCACCTCCACTAGTCGCCCATCTTGCAGGTTAAACCCAGATTTGGATTGATCTGGAGAAGGGTGTACACGCTCGAGTATACGTGTGGGTGGGTGGGTTTGGGGGGGGGGTGGGGGTGGGGGTGGGGGGGTCAGGAGTGGTAGCGTGGACTCGAATCCTCCTGTCCAGCATATATAAGTATGTAAGACAAGACGCTGCTGATTTTCAACCAAGTCGTGAGGAAGAACAAGTAAAGATTGTTCTCGTTTTTTTTTTGGGGATCCCCCCCCCCCCCCCACTCAAACTTTGGACTTAAACTATTTGTAGATATACCGAAAAAAGGAAGCACCTTTCTGGATTTTTTTAAATCTCACCTCGACCCCCCCCCCTTTCTTTGGCTGGTGCTTCATTTGACAGCTGACTTCTAAATCTGAACTGTGAGGAAGCAAACCACAGGTAAGGACTCGTCCAACTTCCAGGACAATTTAACAGCTTTGAAAAAACAAAACAAAAAACACTTGTCCCCCCCCCTACAAGAAGCCAATGGTTTGCTAATTGCCTTGTGCAGAACAGGTGAAAAGACCTAACATCTGTTTAAAAAAATCCTCTCCGCTCCTTTTTAGTCTAGTGCACACTCAGCATGAGCCAGCCTCGAGCAATCATTGAAAAAAAAAAAAAAACCCTGCAAAGTCACCTGGAATAGATCACAATGAGCTTTTTTGGGGGGGGTTTTAAGAAGTGGATCACAAATTAAAAGCGGAAACGCTCCCAGGCTCTGCAGCTCATTGAATGCAGTTTAAAGTGGCTTATTACAGCAGCGTGAAAGAAGGTGATGTACCGTTTAACATTTCTGGTTCCTTCTCGGGCCGTCGTTAAATTACTCCAAAGTTGGGATTACGTAGGAGGGCGATGGTTCGTGTCCCCGTGCAGAGAAAGTGCAGATCTGCCGCCTCAGAGCGTCATGATACGCTGCGACGAAACACAATGATCAAATCTCATAACAGGCAAAATGTGATTTTACCTGAACATATATGGAAGATGGCAAAGGTGCCGGTGGAAATTGTTTTATACTTTGTTTTAGGTCAGATAAGTTACATTTCCCATATGGACATTAAAATGTACAGTATTATTATAATTTGAATTGTTATTATTATTGTCGTTATGATTATTGTGCTGATTAATAATAATTTATTTTTATTTTTCATGTTATTAGCACTGGCATTATTGGTTCAATTTATTTTATTACAAAATTTAATTAAGAACACAATTTAAATTGAAAATAAGGACATATTACACAAAAGGAGTTCAGTTCTGTTCATGTTACGGAAATATAACTAATTTACATCACATTCAACTTTAAACAATCACAGTCATCCTGATTAAAACCGAGGAAACAACAAATAATATGAACTTGCATTACTGTAACTGATAATAGGGGAAATATACATATATAAATAAATTAAGATATTGCAAAAGTGTAAGGCAATATAAAATATAAGCAATCCGAGTGATAACGGTCAAATCAGGTGATTTTGATGAGTTGTTTTTATTTGTGTTTTTTTTTTTTTATGTACTTGCAAATTATGTGCTCAGTGACACTTTCTATGAATTCCTGCATGTGATCATTGTGGCATGGAGGCGATTCGCCTGCTTGAGGTGCTGGAGGAGCTCCGGCTGCTCTGGTTGTGAGCTTCACCTCATCTGGTTCCTTTAATCTCCTTCTTTAACACGAAGCCGCAGGTCATCTGCTGGCGTTTGAGTTCAGGCCGGCTGGGGAAATCACAGCTCTCCGTGTCCAGACTCCAGGCTCAGGCCACTCAATTTGCATGGCTTGACCATCATCTCCGGGCTGCACTTTGTATTCACGGTCGATTTTAAATCAGCTCAAGGCAGAAACAAGAGATATAAATGACGTATTCTCTAATTCAGAGATACAACTTTTTTTTTTTTTTTTAAATCAGCAACAGTCTGGTGAATAAATATGATGAAATCAGGCTGAAATGTAAAAAAAAATAAAATTTCTCTTTTCTTATTTGAAATACTCAAGCGGATGCCGTATTGAAAGCGAAAGAAGGTAAAATAAATCCGAATATCACAGAGAGTCTATTTCACCCCGAACAAGTCAGAGCAGCAGGACTGTGTTTAGTGCAATCTGTTGAAATCAACAACAACAACAAAAGTCAATTTAAAAGAAGTCCATGAAGATGAGCAGCCACTCCGGCAAAGAGCATGTTTAATAAGTGGATTCTTCTTTTTAACTGTGTAGGATGCCGGAGATTCCTCTGTTCCCTCGCCTGACCCGCCTGTTGTTCTGCATCCTGGGTATGACCCTGGTGACGTCCGGCTTCCCTCGGCCTCGCCTGCCTCTCAGGTGGCCTTTTTGTTTTTCTCTACATCTCTTTATACGTCCAGGACGGACTATTCAGAACTATTCGCCACTTAGATATGACGAATAACCCCAAAAAATGTGAATTTACTCTATTTCAATGCCCGAATTCCCAAATTTTCATTTTCAAGTTGGACCGTCACCTCTTGCAGAAATCCCCGCGACTCAGACGGACCAGAGCGAGACGACCGGGACGTCCGCTTCCCCTCCGTGTCCCTGCGCGACTGGAGCGTCCACATGATGTCGGCGCCCGCCGACAGCAAGGCCCGGCTGAGGAGCGAGGCGTGGCTTTTCGCCCCCGAGACGGCAGGAGTGAGGCGAGTTTTGCAATTCGCCTGAAAAGGCGAGAAGGAACCAAATTAAACTGGATTTTTAACCCACGTTTTGACTCCTAGTGCAAAAACAGTCCTTTTTTTTTTTTTTACTTACTCTGTTAACTAATCGAGAACGACCGTTTTCAGCCTCTTAAAGGGGAACACACCAAGTATTTTAATATTTCCTAACACATGTATAATAATTCTAACTAGAAAATTTAAGAATTTTTTTGTTTTTGTGCGAAATCCCGTTCACTGACTGGCAAATGTATCTTTTTGTTTTTTGAACGGGCGCCTATATAGTAATATTTGCTTCTTGTCAAACAGAATTAAATATGAAAAAAAGCAGCATAATTGGCTTAAACACGTGAAGTAACTAAGCGAAAAATAAACTTAAAAATGAGCTTTCAGACCATCCAAACATTCAGTTTTGGTCAAACATTCAAATATTTGTCTGATAGAGGCTCAGCAGCACATAATGACATCAGTGTCGGGAACAAAACATTGTGTACAAGCCTGCGGAATAACTGAGGCGCTGAAGGAGACTTTACATAATCCCGTACAATTTTATATAACATTATAGGAAACAGCATACAAGGTGATCTTTTATCATAAGTGCCCCTGAAGTGATGCAACAACACATTAAGTACAGTTCAAGTCATAAGTAGCACTCATACATAATTAAACAAGACCGTATAATATTGTGACACTTGTGGTTTTTATATTATTATTGTTTTTAATATTTATCATTAATGTATTATTCTATAGCCGCTCTTTTATTACTGGCTATTTGCTGCTGCAACAATGCAAATGTCCCCAATTGTGGGACAAATAATGGTCCTGTCCTGTCAGAAAGCTGACCTCAACCCCCTTTAACTGACCACATCTCAGAATAACATCATTAGCAGCAACTCTCACACATAGTTGCTCATTTTAAAGGTATATAATCCTCATAGATAAACATAAAAGAGACTCTTTTATAACTTAGTCTTAAAACACTGACATGATTTATGTATTTTTGCTCATTGAAGCTGAGAAAGTGGAAAAAAAAGGTCCATTTCAAATCATTTTAAAATGCATATTGAAGTCCTCAGGGTAGTTAATTCCCCAAAAAATACATACAAAATAACCTTAGGTCACGCTAAAGTGATTCATTTACAAAAGAATCACAAAAATCGGTCGTTTTAAGGTGAAATAATCTCAGTAAAATGACAAAACGTAACATCATGTGGTAGTAACTGGAGCCAAGTCAAAACCGTATTTTTGGATATACTTAATACGACCAAAACAATGAATGAAATCATTTCTTTATCACAGCGAGTGCCAGGTATCTCACCAGTATGTCGAAGTCATCATTGTGTTTTGTGTTGTCTCCAGCGTGGAGGGGCCGTGGTCGTCTCAAGCAGCCGGGACGATGAAGAGGAACATCGGCGTGGCCGACGACGCCGCCTTCAGGGAAAAGAGTAAACTTCTCACTTCTATGGAGCGACAGAAGTGGCTCAACACCTACATGCAGAAACTACTGGTGGTTAATTCTTCGCGATAACCGAGTCCGTTCGACTTTTAGACCACGAAAACGCTCCCAACTCTCAAATAACACAAAACCATACAATTCTCATCGATTTCTTCATTCATTTCGACACTAACTTTAATCACTTCTGATCCATGAATGTTTTCTCGTGTTTTGCTGAACAACACTCGGTGTGATTCAATGAGATGAAATCTTATTTTCAATGTCTTGTCGCTTGTGGTTAGATCGACATTTCATAGCGCTGATGCCGCAGGTGAATAAAAACTACCTGCGTGTAATTCAATTCCTGTAGAAACATTTTTATTATAGTCCTGTACAAAGTATGGAAAAAGTTGTTTTTCGCACATCAACCATGTGTTTTCTTTCTGCCCCTTTATCAGAGGCAACATTCTCAAGAAAACACACATTAAATGTGACATTTTGTATTAATTTTCAAAATGTAAATAAAGTGTAACAGCCAGACATGCCGTTTGTGTGTGTGTGTTCCGTCTTGCATCAGTGTTGTGAATTACTCAAATTAATTCTATAAGCTAATGTCACAGCTACACACGACTCTGTTTATTTGCCACAGGCAAACGGTACACTACTCAAACACTTCTATCTTAAAAAGAAACTATAAATAGCATCCTTATTAATACAAACATAATTCAGTATGATTCACTATTTAATACTACTGATGACCATTGACCCCGAATAAAGGCTCAAGGAGGCCATAGTGATCAGATGTTAGTTCTTCACTATCACAGTTACAACACATGTTATCGTTAGTATTTACCTGTTAAGTTTGATACCACAGAATGTCAAATGTTCTCATTTCAGACTACAATAAGTCGAACATTCTCACATCATCTCAAGCTCAAAGCCACTTTCATCAACTATATATATATATTTTTTTATATTCTCATATTTAAAATTCAGCAATTCCTCCTCACCATGTTTAAATACCGAAATATATTGAACTTCTGCCATAATTGTCTGATGTTGGGGAATTTAATGAAGTGGCCAATGAGCGTGAATAAACAGTAAACAGCGACACCTGCTGGGCGAAAGCGCACAACACCACAAAAATCAACGGTTTGGTCAATTAAAATTTGGTAACATGACTAATCGATTAAAGACAGGTAAATGAATTGTAATCTCATCTAACACAACTGACACAGCAAAGATAATCATCTGAATTAAATAATATATCAAAAAGTGATTAGCATCGATTAGCGATTAGCATCGTGACACGAGCAGCACTTGATCAATAAGCATTATCGTGAAACGGACACGTGGATTACTTACAATTTTTCTTAAGAACGTAGAACACTTGAGGTAAAATCCGGCATTGGAGCTATAAAAGATATATAGATAGCACAACTCGAGGAAACTGATCCTGACCGTTGTCGCGTCGTGTCATTCCTCCAGCCAGCAGGTGGCGCACTAACATGGAACTTAAACGTTTTACACAAAATGTGTTTGTATTTATTTTAATCGCAAAAACTGCCAAATAAAACAAACCAACACGAAAGAATACACTATTTTACTCAAAGTGTGTTTTTATTTATTCTTTTTAAAATCGCAAATGGCATTTGCAGACAAATCAAACAAAATAAAACTGTCGACTGTTACAGCAAATTGTTGATTGAAAACAAACGAAAGAAAAACACCACCATCTTTGGTTAAATTCTTACTGTGCACATTCACCCATTGCATTGCATTACTATTTTTAATACAGGGGAAAAGCTCATTTTTTCATATAAAGTGGCTTCTGAGCCAACAGCTTGACTATTTAAGCTTCTGAAGTGAGAGTTTAACATTTAAGCGTATGGAAAGTAAGTCCTCAACAAAAATGTTCCTGTTATTCTATTATTTCAAGAGTATTTGGCCACAAAGATGAGTGTCTTGCAGCTTGTGCTCCATCTGTTCTCTTACACGTAGGCATTTTGCCAAGACATTATTAGAAGATACACTTTGTTTCTCACATATCATTAAATATCTACAGCAGCATGTCAACACAAATCTACAAAAAGAAACCAAGTGATCGTGAATTATTTCCTGAAGATCCAAGCTTTTGGTGCAGCCTATGAAAAGATGCAACTTACTTTGGTCCTATTTTGGAGTGATACACATTTCTCTTTTTTCTTCTTCAATATACCCACACATCCACAGGACAGAAACATTCATCAATAAATAATTTCTTTATGTGCCTTGTGATTGTTTTATACATTTGTATTGCATTCTCATACAAAGCATTTGACATTGAAGGTCAAGTGGACTCAATCATTACAAAACTGAAAACACACAATAGGTTCATGGGGGGATCAACACCAGCTCATCCAGTCTGCCAATCATCTCCTGCAGCTGCCCCCTGTTGGCGACCCTCTGTCTGTTCCTCCTCTCCAGAAGCTGAGCCTCCAAACTGCGCAGCGTCTCTGCAGCGCGAGATGCGGGGAGGTGGTCCGGAGACTGAGTCGAGCCGGGGGGTCCCTCTGCTGGACAGCCGCCGCGTCTCACAGGCCTCTCGGTCTGGAGCCTGACCCGACAGACCCGAGTCGCGGCGGACAAGTCGAGGAGGGGGGAGGCAAGGGGAGGAAGGGAGCAGTCTCCAATGTTCCTTCCTCCAACACCCCCTCTGTCACTCCACTGTTCTTCCTGAGAGAAAAAAAGGTGGAATAGACTTTATATGTGGGTTCTGGCTCAACATTTGATTTAAAAAAAAAAAAATTTAAATCCTGCAGCAGCATAGATTATTATTTACTCACATGATCTATCAGAATCTGACAGCAGATTACATTGGGCAGTATTACTTATTTCAAAGTCACACAGAAGCAGTTTATTAACTCCACAGCAGCTGTCCTCCGTCCCGACCTTCAGCTGCCACTTTCACTGCTGCTTGACTTCAGTGAATGAGACTTTGTGCGTTCAAATCGAAGTTGTTGATATTCAGAGAAGCACAGGGGGCGTGGGAGACGATACACTCGCCTCAGAGTCAGTAGTGCATCTGTTCTTTGAACGAACTCATGCAACCTTGATTTTAATAGATGAGGCAATTTTAATAGATGAGGCAGGTAGGAATGGATTGGTGCTTTTGTTTACAGTTAATTCAGTTCATATACATAAACATAGTACAACTTAATTCTAAGAGGGGAATGTCGGAATGCTTTATTTGGAGTGACGTTCCAAAACTCCCTGTGTGTATGTGAGAGAGATACCTCTGCCGTGTGCAGTCTCAGTAGCATGTCTTCCAGTTTCTCCAGCCCGCGGTTTTGGTGGAGACACACTCGCGAATTCCCATCAAATGCACCTGAAGGCGTCTTAACCACTGACTCTGTCAGATGGCAGTCCATCACACTGTCCTATATGAACACACACACACAGATGGTCACATTTACGTCTGGACAAAACATTGCATGATGTAGAAATGCAGTAGTTTGGGGAGATTTGGAATAATAATGTCTGAGCGGGTCAGGACACGCAAACACTTTCTGCTGCAGATTTACTTTTTTTCAAAAGTTTACAATTTGTTTGTGGCAAGAAAAAATAGGACAGGTACAAGCAGAAATTTTGAACAAAATGAATACGTTAACTATCTAAATAGATTTACTACGAGGTGGGACAGTGTGGAGGGCTGTTTTCAGTCTGTCCCATCCGGAAATAAACGTACTCACTATTTTTTTTTTTTTTTTTATGTGTCAGATTGAGCATTGCAATGTTTCTGGAAGAATGCTCCACCGAAACATGACACTAAAATATATATCTCTTTATGAATGCACTGAATCAGTTTATTGACCACCAAATGCAGCACAGAACTAAAAGTCCAGTTTTACCGCTTTCAAATAAGGTGGCGGCACCATCATGCTGTGCGGCTGCAGTGGAGGCACTGACTCGTCTCAGAGAGATTATCAAGGCTTGAGACACCGTGGCTTTCTCAGGTGTTGTCGTGTTCTTGAACGCACCATCCACGTCCAGAACACTGCCTCCACCTGTTTCCAGTTCACATACGCCTCCAAGAGATCACACAGCTGCCGGATACAAACGCAATCCTGCAACAAAGAGGGGAAAAAGACAATTTCAAGGACATCCGTTACTCTGCTAAAGGATGTAAACGCTTACATATTGCTTTGCTGATTTGTGTTGCACGTCAAGCATGTCCAACAAAATTTATGGTATGCGTTATTTTTCGCAGGATTCGTGCTTTTATCAAAACAAGCCCACACATACCTGCTTCAGCACCTCGGAGGTTGCACCAGGAGGAAAAGAGGCATTGGAGGGAATACTAGCAGAAAGAACCTGAGAACAAGTTAATGTTTATTTTATTTTTTTTAGTCACAACTTCTTCAGATCATGCGGTTGATTCATTTCTCCTTTTTTTGTCACTGTTGCATGAATGTGTTTATAGTCATAACTCCTTGACAGACCGACCAGAAAGCAGAGAAAAACAGAAGATTCTCAATGACATCAAAAACTCACAGTAATATTTAAGGGAAGTCAGATATTGAAAGTGTAAGTCATCTAGGAAAATGGGCAGTAAAGTGCATTATCGTTTAATATTACTAAAGCCACAACATCAAAATAAATCCGGCAAAAATAATTAACCTTATAAGGTGAGATAACCCCATAAATGTCAATCAAATACCCTATGTTGTGCCAGGCATGGATATTTCTTTCTGACTCAAAAACATAAGTGGCACTCTATAAGTGAATCAGAGTACTATCCGATTAGTGTCTTTATCACGAACTTGTTAGGCCGTACAGAAAGGAGAGGGTTTCCTTACAGCGTGAAGCGTTCCAGTTCGCTCTCGCAGCATCGCCAGCAGTGTCCGTCCCTGATGTCTCAAACTCCCGGTGAGCCAGTGAAGTCTCCTCAGGCAGGAAGAGTCAAACCGGAGCTCGCTGGACGGATGAGGGCCCCGCTAAACACGCAGTGGCATCACAGATGTACACAAATAAAACAAACGATTTAGCAGCATATATAGAATTACGAGCACGTCCGGTGTTACCGACAGGCAGAGACACGAGTAGTGTCGCGTCCAGTTTCTCCACACGCCGAGCGACCAGCTTCTCCAGCGCTCCTGCGGCGAGCAGCCAGCCCAGTGCCAGGAGGAGATCCCTGCTGGAGAAACTCCTGCTCTCGTCTCCTTCTCCCTCGCCCCCTTCTTCTCCGTCACGCATCCAGTCAGCATGGTAGCCGGTCTGCCAGAGGCCCACTGCAACCAGTTTCCTGCGATCTGATACGCAAAGAAATCCAGTTTAAAAAAAAAAGCATTGTGCGTTCACAACTAATCACAGATAACGCCTCTGAGAGACAGTGGCACAGCAAAGTTAGGTGGGAAGAACAGGATGGGATTGCTCGTCAGGGAGGAAGACAGCAAAATATAATTTATAGTGCAAGGACAAGGCGGAAAACATTCATATAGTACAGATATTGTGGAAATAATTTGCAATGTTCTGTTGGACTTTCTCACATAAGGATGTATTAGATGTCAAGAAAAGAAGAAATGGAGAATAGAAAATCTGTAAAAACAGCTAATGACCTTGAGGTAAATCATTTTTTTAACACTGAGGCAGATGTTCTTGATCTCGTGTCGAGTTAATCAGATATTACCCATCCAATAGGAAAATATTACAAGTTTTGTCTAAAAAAAAAAATGAAGTTTAAGAAAATTGACTCAAATGAGCTCTTTTTGAGATTTTACCTTTGAATATAGGTGTTCTATAGTTTTCACAGTTCCTCTCTGAAAGTGCCAACAGACGATAACAACGTGACGAGGCCTTGAAAGCCTCTCAGTCACAACTGCTGCTGTTAAATGAGCTACTCATATGAAATCACAGCAGGGTGAGGAACCATTTAGGAAGGAGAGAAAAGCTTGATTTCATCCTAATTCGAGGCCACTTAGCTCTACTGCACCACTTTTGTTCAGATAGGCTTGATGCTATTATGTAGTTACATAATGCTGTAACACTGTGACTCCCTATCTTTTATTTCCCCTGGAGCCTCGGGCCTCAGATTACCATGTAAAAGAGCTGTACATTCCAACTCCAATCCGCATTTCCGACCACATTATATTGGGCAACACAAGCTTCGACATCTTCAGCATCAATATCACAGTAAACAATACAATCTGCCTTGTTTCAGTTTTCATTGACCTCCTCCAAGCCGCGTGGTGACTTCAGGAGTAACAACACCAGCTGTCAGAAGGATGTTGGAGAGAAGCTGCCAAAACGGATCCTCCTAAAAAACAAACAAACAAACACGTGGTGATATTGGATCAGGCTCAGCCTTCAATGTTTACCCTCATCAAATCCACGTGCAATCGCTGGGGTGACAACAACAACGAAATTGACCAATATTCAGATTAAAGACTCGATTTAATCGTTTGAGCTCAAGCAGAAGCAACCTGTGACCAACGCAACTCACCTCGCCTCTGCCTGCGAATTTCGCCCGTCTGAAAGTCTCCGGCGCGGGCACGGCGTCCAGCCCGGCGGCCGCCAGGAGCCTGCAGAGAGCTCCGATCACCTGCTTCACCTCCACACTGCTAGATTTATTCCGCTTCATGATATCTGTCATATTACGTCCACTAATTGCCCGTTTGGGCTGCTGAACAGATGATACTTCGCGGCAAAAACAGCAACTTCCGGGTACCGAAGCCGTTGTCAAGGAAGCTCGCGACGGGATTGTGATTGACATTTTTATCAGCCAATAAGAGTCGTGAGTTGAGAGCACGTGGTTTGTTTTTTTTACGTCAGTTCCTTTTCAAGCAACGTTAAACTGCTCATTGAAGAACACTTATCCACATTTGTAGAACTCGAAAATAAATGTAGCTTTTGTAACAACGAAAATGAATAATATATATCTAATATTAGGAAAAATGTAAACTGACAAATCTATTGAATTGTTGTTGCTATGGCAACCACTCCTGGGCTGGTAATCAGCTGGTAAAAACTTGCATTAACCGAAATGAGACAGATGTTGCAAAAAAATAAGAATGGAGAGTCGTCAAATAAATACAAATGTTCAAGGTACACAGAGACGATATCACGTTGCTTCAATAGTATTTATTTAAATATCTAAAAAATAATAATAACAAAACATACCACAATTAGTTGTACAAACATGCTTGAAATAACTTAAACATACAAATTACAAAAACATTAGTAATAAATGAGTGTGTCCAACATGTAAAATCAATTCTTTAAGAGTAGGAAAAATGTAAAATCTTCAGTATGAAATCGAGGACGAGAGGAAAACACTGTGTCAGATCGTTTCCCTTTCGGCTCAAAGTGAATATCAGCAAGTTCAGGCAAACACAGAGTCACTCCTGGAGAGACAGTAGTCAAACAGAGCTGAGTGTATTTTGGTCTTTTGGCTGCACTGTCTCACATGAAGCGTGTTGTAATGCAGTTGAAGTTCCTGCTCCTGTTTTAATACTCTCACGAGATTCCTTCAGCGCTGTGTTGTTCAATTTCAACGGCAGGATTGCAGCTGTTTACTGGATTTTTAACTTGGGAGTTGAAGCTGTGGCACCCCAGGTCACTTTTAACCATTACTGGCTCCACGGTTTGGTCCAGTGTGTGTAAGGAGTCTACACCCAACTTTAATGAGTACGGAGACGACCCATCGGCATATAGAGTTATTTTATCCAGATGCCCACAAAGATCTGTGCTACAATATGCATTGGTTTTACTTAGAAAAGCCCATCATCATGAAAGAAATAAAACTCACTCACAATTGTAACGATTGGCTTTAAAAAGAATCCTTCAAAGCAGTAGGAAAACAATTAAAAATCTTTAAAATACTAAAAAAAAAAAACTTCTTTCTTAAATGTGCTTATCATGATATTTCCAATCCCACGAGGCCAGACATGATTTGTCAATCATTTTGTGCCCTTATATCTACAACAGAGTTGTAAAAATCATTATTGTATAAAGCACCGCGTCGTAAGAAATCATAGGAAGTTTCAAAAAAGGGAAGACTTGATTGTTGGACATTTGAAAAGCAATGTCTTCTCAGCTCTCTTCGTTTGCTTCGTCCTCTTCTTGCTTGATGAGAGGGGTTCCTGAAAACGACCGGAAAGGCAGAGCAACCCAATGAGACCTGAGAACAGCAGTGGGAGTGGATGTTCGGCGCGCTCGTACCATCAAGCTTCTTCAGGTTTGGAAGTTGTTTAGAAGCCTCTGCCATCCAGGTTCCTTCGGTCGAGTGCTTCTCCTCCAGGGGATTTCCAACAAACACCAGATCTTCCAGGCACGGGAGGTCTGCCAGCCTCACAAACTCTACTGCACGGCATGCAAAACGAACAGCGCTTAAGTCAAAACTGCACTCATTCATTCAATTCAGAGTTCTTCTTTAGTTATAGACAACGAGGACATGTCTGTTTCAGATGTTCTCATGTTGACTGTGTTCAGGATCGTAACTTACCCCAGTCTTTGACCAGATTATTGGACATGTAAAGGACCTTTAGGTTCTTCATCCAGTGTATCCCCTTCAGTTTTTCGATGGCGTTATAAGAAATCCACAGCTCTTCTAATGTGTCTCCGACTGCCTCCTACACACACACACACACACACACGTACATAAATGAGTCAGAATAAAGCCCAAATATAAAATGTGAAACCACTTCTCAAAGCTTTAAAAAGACAAAAGTGAGTGTGAAAAGAGGACGATAACAAAATGAACTAAAACGAGTTTCGTTAGTAACTCACCAGTCCAGTGAGTGCCTTGATGTTGTTCCTCCCCAAGGATAAAATTTTCAAGTTCTCTGGAAGGACACAAGGCATCACATCACATTACAAAGACCACGAACACAGTGAAAGTGCATCTGTGTGGTTTCAAGTATTCACGCAGTGGCTACTCACTCAGGCCAACAAGATTGGATATTTTGTCAATGCAGTTTGTGGACAGAGACAGTTTCCTGTGGAGAATACAAGTGCAAATGAATGGATTTCTTTTATTCTGTATTTCTTTAATTTCTTTGTAAAGCACTGTGAAGTCTCTCTACATCATCCATGCATTCTTCACCTGGAGGCTGGAATACTGCACCAATATTGATTTAATCTGTTTAATTCTGTCTGTTGCCTCTTAAAGTGTCTTGGAATGTGGGGAAAAGCACAATACAAAGCAAACTACATTTACTATTCTTGGTATTTATTAGCACTGAATTTATAAGGGCTTCCAAATCCTACGACGCTGAAATAACCAGCATGCAAATGTGTAAATAATATGAAAATAATGTGAGAGTCTGCGCAGCAGGCTGCATTCATGGAAGCAAATTTGTCTCTGCGTATCAGTTTGAAAGTTGGTGTACAATAAGAGCTGAAAACTATGAACAAGCCACAAAGGGAAGAAAAACATCGGTGGAAAAAAAAGGAAGGCCATCTGTATTGGATGTAAATAATAACAATAACAACAATAACAACAATAACAACAACAATAACAATAATCATCATCATAATAATAATGGCATCTTTCAACACACCCAAGGTCACTGCACAGTGCAATTAAAAACAAGTTAAAAAAAACAAACAAACATTAGTACCAGTATAAACAAACACTAAATGTGGATGCAGAGTTTTGTCTTAATCTGATCTTGCCATGTCTTGCCTTCTCTGGTGCAGAAATGTGACGCTTGCCCCTCGTCAATGATGTAAAAGTGAGACGAAACGCGACACGGCTGTTCAGAATGAACAAAGAAAAAAAACAATCTGCTCCATATCACATTTGGGATGTCAAATACAGTCAGACGTGGGTCTCATAGGAGCAGAAACTCTGACTTGGGCCACTTTTGCCTTAAATGAGTGCTCGAAAAAGAGACACGGGAGAGGAGATCTTAGGTTAAATTCTTAACGAAGCTCAAGCTGCAAGAATGGTGAGTTTTGGAAAACAAAAAGCAGGAAGATGACCGCCTAAATCCTTTTGAGCGCCACCTTTGCAAAACAACAAAATCCTCCAGACACTGAAAAAGCCACACAAAATTACTCACTCGCAGTTGACAAGCGTGGCGACAGAAGGATCCATCTTCTCTATAGGAGGAATCTGACCATACAGTTTGATTTCCTTGGCCTCGCTTGCTTTCTCTCCGGATTTCTCCTCCTGTGTACAAAAAAACAAACAAACACATATTATGGTACAGTTACTTCTTCATGCACTCTGCTATACAAACACATACTTCTCTGTACTCTCATGTGTAACAGCTGCATGTGTGCACTACTCACCCATTTGGACAGTGCTTCTTTCACAGTTGTTGCTTTTGCCTGGGGGGTTTGGGGGGGGGGGGGGGGGGGCAGTGCATAACACTCAGTCAGACAGGGAGGAGCTGGATTATACTGAATTATACTGACTTGATCCAAAGTGCAACAGAAAACATGGCAAATCTTGTCAGATAAAACACACACACTCTTCAGACTCAAGAGTCTCACGTGCAAGGATGTTGATCAATAACACGTCGAGACGGGCAATAGAATCAAACACAGTAACGTGCGTTTGCCGAGACAGAGATAACAGACAAGAGTTTTATTCCTGAGTGGGCTATTTAACGAGCTAACTGGCTAATTAAAGTTAGCCTCTCTGCAACGCAAACAATGCGTGTCACGTGCGTTAAAACGCCCGTGAGGCGAATCCGTGCCCGTTCCCGTGGGGTTGTAGCAGTCAACGTGACACATGGGCTCATTGGCAGACATGAAATTATGAAAGAAATAGCGGTGAAAAGCTCACACACTCACCATGGTGCTGTCTGGTCTGCTCCGGTTGCTATGGTAGTGACATGCCAGCCGTCCGGCCGCGCATGCGCACCGTGACCATCTCTCAGTCACGCACAATAACACAGAGGCTCTTTAAAGTCAGGATTTAAATGTTGGATTGTTAGAGTTAAGCGGGGAAAAAACATGCACATAGTTTGAGATTATGCAACAATGTACCGCAGAAATGTAATTCAGGATATCTTTTATTGTTGTTGTAATTTGTAAAAAGGGTATAAAGACATTGGTTTAATTCACTTATTTTATTCACAATTAACTTTTAATTTTTAAATCTCTTCCAAACAGTAAGAATAGCCTGAATTTATTTGTGTAAAATCCACTAATTATTTCCATAATACTATCATATATAAATTAGTGAAAAAAAGTGTTTTTTGTTTGTTTGATTTATACAACGATTACTTTAATGTTCAGCTTTTTTTATATATATATGTCTGCCTCTCGCCTCACAGTGAGAAAATCATGGCTGTATTCATGTTTATATTAGCTCTACTTGATTGTACCTGGGTTGTACAATGTCCTTCACGTCATGCATTCAGTTGATATTCAATACATTTTCTTCAGTGTGTTGAGTTGCATTTGACAGACAGGGGTAGAGCTCATCTTTTATTCAGATTTTACACGTTTGAGTAGAAGCGTGCCATTGCACAAGTGTTGTGACGTGACAGAGAGAGAGAATAGGTTGCAAAAATAAAGCACTCCATTGCATCACTTGTGAGACATTAAACTGGTGCGATCCCTCTGTCAATTCCACATTTCCACAATTTCACATCGACTTCACTAGTGGCTGGTGGTCTTTAATTTAATAGTATAATATCGTCCTCTTGTGACGAGATTTTAGCATTGCATGTAAGCCTATTGAGCGCATGATGCTTTAGTTTCCTTATATATGCATTCCCATGACACATTTGTTTGCTGCTGTAACCCCTTGGAGCTCTCGAGCAGCCCATTCCACACATTACTATATCCATTGATTTAAAGAGACATGTGAAATGTCTGTTGCCTGTGTTGCACATCAGGTGGCAGTGTTGCGTAAAATGTATCCCCAGTCTGTCCGTTTGCATTGTTTTCACGGTTTTTATTCTTTTACGTTTTATCTTAATTGATAGTTGCAGTGGTGCAGATTGACAGTAGTGTAGCCCAGAGCTTGAACCATTACTGTATTTATTATTAAGCCTACTGTTCCATTGAGTGGCTCAGGAAACCAACATGTAATAAAAGACTAAATCAGAAAACTGGCTTAGTTTGGTAGATATGCCTCAAGAAAATCATAAAATTGTTTTTGAGATGAAATCATCTTTTGACTTATTGTCATTTATTTTATGTTCTACTAAATTTACATTAAACAAACATATTAAATATCATAGGGAATGTGTTTCTTAAGTGAGTAGCTATAATCAGTTTGTAAATTATCCTGATTTGGATCTAATTATTTGCTTTGTTGAAAAAAGATTCAACCTAAGTACTAGCAACAGTGATTTGTGATGATTCGAGTCATTTTGTCTCAAAAGTTTCAATTTACACCTTAAAATTGAGTTTAGAGAACTATTTTTGAACTGAAGCGTGAGAACGAAACTGATTTAAAAAAATGTCCTTTGCATAACACAAGCGATCATAGTCAAATGAAGTACATTAAGCAATGAAAAAACATTTGATTTATGACGATAAAATATTATGATTTTAGGGAGCGGTTGGAGTTGAAGTGACTGGTCAGGTTTTACAGTGAGAAAGTCTCCTGTCACACTCAGATAAACACATCCATCACCGGCTGTCGGTGGAAGAAGTGAGATCACCGGGCAGGTCGGCTGATCGGCTCGTGCAGGACGGTGTACTGTGTCACCGCACCAAAACATGTAGCTCAAACTATATATATATATATATATATATATATATATATATATATATATATATGTGTGTGTGTGTGTGTGTGTACATATAAATACACAGAAGGAATCTGCAATATGAAGACAGATCCAATTTGCCACAACTACATCAAATAAATAAATGTAGCTCCTCGTTCACCATGTTATATAGGACAGATCTTTAATTAAATGCAGTTGAAGTGGAGTGAGATGAAGTCACAGGGAAGTCTTGACCAGAGAACGTGACTTGAAACTGAAACCTTCGGTTTTGTTTTGCAGGACATGACAGTCGTTTCCTGTCTTTACTATACTTTACTCCTGTGCATCCCCAGTGACAGATCGAATAGCCGCAATTCACTGGCAACTGACGCAGACATTCCACTTCACTGATGAGGACGGCGATCAATAGAAATATAATTTCCAGGTGCATTTTTTGGAGGGGGTCCATGGTTGTTTTTTTTACTTGTAATTAAGATCGCGATGAAGGCATCTGATTGGTACTTTTATATTATATGTTTGCAAATCTGATCAGGACTGGTAAAGGTCAAAAATGCAATCGTTTGTATCAGTGCAATTATTGTTTTAAGTAAAGTCTTGTAAGTGAAAACAGGTCATGTTGGTTGTTGTACTTTAGAATCGTATTTTTGAATTGCTGTTGCTTCAAGTCTGTCTTACTATAAATGAGTCTTCTGGCTAAAGAAAAACTTGTCCCCCTCAATAAATGTCCTTTTCTTTACCTTCCACCTCATTTACAGCAGCAGCTACACTGTATCTTTGAATAAAAATTATTAATAATTAACTGATTTTTCACATTGACTCCAAGATGTGTTATTTTAGTATTCCATCTCAAACTGAAGAGAATTAGGTTCACAAAAGAAATGTTAGCAGGTGTGGAGGCCTTTCCTGGATTTTTTTCATCAACCATCTACTAAGGAGCAAAAATGACTTGTGTTATATAATATATTCTGGTTGACTTGGTTACTGAGGGTCTTTTTTCTGTGTATTTAAAGCTTCATTCTATTTTTGTGGTTGACGGTGGTCATAGGGGTTGTTTTCTCTCTGTGTGTGTGTGTGTGTGTGTGTGTGTGTGTGTGTGTGTGTGTGTGTGTGTGTGTGTGTGTGCATGGGAAGAGTTTGTTTTTCTGTGGCTTTGCCCTGTTCTAAAACTTGAATAACTACATTAAACACAAAAATGGAGTGATGCTATTCATTCTTTTGTTATTATATATGTTCATATTCGCATCTGATGATTTTCCACAGATTGTGATGCATGTATATTCAGCTCTGACGAACAAAATAGTAACCAAAATGTGCAGTGAAATTCGAATTCTGTTTGGATTTGCATTCGTTGTACTTCCCTTACAACTTCCAGGGATTATTTAAGTCGGTGATTATTTCCATGGAGCTCTATTTACCAAGATTGTTCTGTGAGCCTGACACGTGAACATACATAAATGATATGCAATTTCTACAATGCATATTTTACTTAAACCTTGTGAGGGAATTCTTAAGGGTATTTTCCATTTTCCTCCCTAAAAGATTTCAGATTTAACCAAGAAGACATTTGGAGAAAATGACGACATTCCAATTGTATTTGCACGGGTTATTATTTAACTGTGAGCAAAATTCATGAATGAGCCTTTATGAATCTATCCTATTCTGTACGTTGTGGAGGCGGAGAAAGAGGAGACGGACGAAGGAGTCGAGTCGCTTTTTCCTTTATTTTCTCCCACCGTCTGACAGTTCACCTGTCAGATAACCAACCCCCTGTGTCACCGCACTTCCCCTTATATCCCCTCCCACTATCAACACCACACCACGTGCCCGACACACCCACTCCATTCTGGTTGGGAGAACCTCCCTCTCAGGTGCACACCACAACGTCAATGATTTGCGTTATTACCAGCTACATAAAGCATATGTGCTTTGTCAGGCTATAAGTGTGCAACAATGAGTCGATATTACACTGGCATGCATCTCTGCAAGCCAATGAGCTGAGAACAGGCGCCTAAAATATCCGTAATATGTTGAATGTCTTTTCTTCACATAAAAGTAATGTAAAAAGCGAATTCTGAATTTTGCTTGTATCCATTGTTCAAAAATCTGTATGGATATATGGTTGTTTTCTGTTTCAGTTTATTTTTTAATTATTAGATTGTTCTTGTTGCCATTTTTTTAAGGAAATACATACTTCAGAAGTCTGCATTGTTTATGTTGACACTATCTATAATCAGTAGAGAGGAATGTATTTTCTGAAACTGTCACTCCTCCCGATTGGATGGTTCCCTTCATTTCTCACCAGCTGCGACACAAACTCAACTCTTGCAAAGACGTTTTGGAAGTTTCCTACAGCATGATAGAAATAGGAATGGGTTTCTTTTGTGTGTTGGTTCTTCATCAGCCGTGAGACCGTACGGGCCCTCAGCAGTAACCTATAAGGAGTACTGTTACAGATCAAGTGACAACTCGGGGTTGTGCGTATGAAGTGGGCGGCGTCGTGACATGGAACAGGCCGTATAAAAGAGGTTGACAGTCAATACCGAGTCATCAAGGATCACTTTGCCTGACAAGGTGTGTTGGCTGAGGCTATGAAAAGCTCCGACACGGCTGTCCACAGGAAGCCGGACTGGTGGTCGGGCTTGAACTGGAGCAAATCTGGACGATCGGGAGTGAATCCTTTGGAAAAGAAAAGCCGCAGTTGGGAATTTAACATCCAAAGGATTGCCAGACCAATGCGGTCGTTGTCTCAACTCCAAGTATCTGCAAAATTTGACCACTCCGTAAGGTTCAGGAATGCCATGGGCCAGTCCGGGCTGAGCCAGGCGGGCTTGAGCGCCCCTCTGCCGCCGATAGGCCAAACGAGGACAATCTATGGGAAGGTAGAAGCCCCTCGACCAGTGAAGCGAAAGGTGTCAGTCAGACCGAAAGGAAACGGTCCAATCTTGCCTGCTTGTGACAAAAACCCAGCGCTTCGCGAGTTCAATCACGTACAATGTGGGAAAACGCACCGGAAGAAAATCAGTGTTGCGCCTGCAGCAAGACTCAAAGAGCCCGTCAAGGATTCGGAGACTTGCAGCAGGCTGATCAACCAGGCCTTTGAGGATCAGCCGGCTACAGCAGTGACTCCAGAACCAGTGGACCCTCGGGGACAACAAAAGAAGAGTGACGCCACTGATTCCGGTGACGGCTGTACGATGATGCCAGTCAGGGTTAAACATGATGCCAGTGTCTGTGAAGGGACACAACAAAGAGCTTTCTGCTCCGATGACTCGGAGATTGAAACAGTATCCGAGGACTCTGAAGGTTATCCTGAAAGGCTGAGAGACGACAGCGGCGAGGAGTTCTACACCGATCAAAGGATCGCGGAGTGGGTCCTCGCAGTCAACTCAAGCTTCTTCTCCACGAAAAATGTTGACGTCCAGAGTGTGAAACCTGCAGAGGAGCCAAACATGGTCGCTATAAGGATCATCTATAGTGGGGAATGATCCAATCGTGTTTATCTCTTCGGGACATTATTTCAACTTCTTGCTGTAGTTTCTGTGTGCAAAATCTGTATATTGTAGCTGTTTTGTGTATAAGCTGCATTCAAACAAGTATTTCAACTATGTTTGAGTTATTATTTGCAATCAATCTGAGACAAACACAAATTTTGCCTGATTGTATTACATAGAAACATAAACTAATCCATGATATCTATATGTGTTTTATGCCACAAATATATGGGTTTTATTTTCCTTTGCAAAGCACAATCAATTGTGCAGCAGATTTAAAAACGTTTTTATATTCTCCCAACATGGGTTCGCAATGTGACACAGTTTCACCCAATATAACAGTATAGTGGAGAAGGGTCGAAGTGGGAAACCTGGCTTCTTTTGCGATGATCTGATACCTAAAATTTCAAGTCAAGGCAAGTTGAATTCTAGCGTTGAGGCAATTATTTTCTATTGTACGTATAGGAATCTTTACAATTGTCACCACTGTACAGTTTAGCTTCACCCAAATAACTTATATTATCTGTATTTAGTCGACCATCATCCAAGGCGAGAGCCTCACACAAACAAAGTTGACCTCAGATGAACACGAGCTGAAACATTATTTGTGCGTGTATGTGTGTGAAGAGCAGTACTTGTTGATTTTGCTGCCCCCTTGTGGACACTTTTCTATTGGGGTGGGATCTGAACTCCTGCAGAGAGTCACGTTATCTCTACTAGAGGGAAGAACTGACATGAACTTACACCAGGTCATAATCACTGGATGAAACATATAGTCCCAGCAAGTATTGACCTTACCAAAGGCCTCCTTCCTCCTCCTCCTCCTCCTCCTCCTCCTCCTCCTCCTCCTCCTCCTCCTCCTCTGCCTCATCTTCCTCCATAAGTAAATTGAATGTATTGTATCAGGTTGGTGTCAATCAGACCAAGTGTGTCACATCTGCAGACCCGCGGTGCATTCCCGCCATGATCTTCATTCATCATGAGCTGATTAGCCTGTTGGCGCACCACAGAGTCAATCATAAAGGAATTAAAATAGAGACAACAGCGAGAGACCTAAACAACACAGTTGTATCCACTGGGTGACTTTAAAACATATAGAAAAATGGGTATTATTCTGTGGTGGCAGTCACTGCCCAGGTCGAGGAGCACTGATTTGTTCACTGCTGCTCCTCAATTTGCAAATTAAAGCAATTCTCACATGTTGGTTAATTAATCAGAATTCAAGCAGTAAACACAACATCCAAATGTTTACATGTGTTAATAAACTCCGATGTTTTCAGGAAATCAGTTTCCTTAAATTGTTTAAATTTAACAAACTGTTCATAATTTTGTGTTGCAACGTGCTAAATGCATCGCCGTGGATGATCCCTATGGTGGAGGAAGCATCATGATTAAAGGCTTGCATGATTTAAGACAAACAATCATCACCACATCCATCAAGATATAATTTATTCACTGACTACTTTGGGGGCTTTCTTTTGGCCGAGAGATAACAATATATTAGAACCAAAGATGTAACTTTGTAATGGTACATCCATGAAAAGTAGTGAAATGGTAAATGTCCCACTTCACAGAGTCTCAGAAAGCTACTCAATATAGTAGCGTGTGTGTATCCATATAACATAGAACACTTCCCGATAATGCACTTTTTAATTAACAAATCCTATCGCAGTTGAGTGGAAATCTAATTACTCTGAAAGAAACTGTATTTTCCTGACACTTTTCTCCATTTGGATTTAATCAAAGTAAGCTGACCATAAAGTGCATTTGGAAACTCAATGTCATTATCTCCTGCTGGTGATGTAATGAGGGCTGTGACGTGTATTTTAGTGGACAATCTATTGAATCATTCTTGACCTTAAAGGTCGCATTTATTAGCTTGAGCCGTGTGATTAGCAAGGCTGATGCACAAATAAAATTAGAACGCTCAAAATGGTTATTTTCTTATAATTCTGTTAAAGCTTTATTGACCCGTGAGAGAAGGACCACATGCAGCTCCAGAGCCACAGTCCAATCGACACTATTAACATTGGTCTGGAAACGAAATACATAAATGATTGTGAATATATGCACAGAATTTGGACTGTTTTTCTACATTTATGGGTTTTTAATTGATGATATCAGTTATCATTAAACACAAATTTTTGGGGTGAACCTCTCATCTGTTAATTTGCTGGAATTTTTTACTGTCATTAGAACGCTTCTAAATTGGACATTCACTAGCTGGTCAAGTTCACAAGAGAAATTCGTACTTTAGCTGAAGGAAGCTTAACTTCAGAGAGAAAATGATTATCCCTAATTATGGTGTTTAGTATTGTATGCTATTAAGAGCTTTCTTTTGATTTTGTCATTTGGGGGGTTTGTTTATATGTTGCACATATTCTCGGTTATTCCATAGAATTTGTGGGACAGGTATAAATAAGTCACTGGCTTCAGCCTATTCATGCTCTCGGTCATTTTAAGTGAACAGTATTCATTGGTGTTCGTATTTTGTATTTGTTCATTCCACCCTTTTGCAAAATGAAGCTTTATCTGTGAAAACGTATATAAAAAAAGACATCAAATATAAGTGTGTGATGTTATATGTCAGCTGCACATTTTATACTCCATGCATGCAGAAAGGTAGGATTTTTTCCCCCCTCATCCATGCATGCAATATAAATGCATTTCTTTTAATGACAGTTTGGGAGAACATAGACTTTCTTTTTTTTTGGGGGGGGGGGGGGGGGGGGGGGGGGTGAGATGTCTTCTTAAAGGAGCACTGACTGACCAGACAATACTGGATGATCATCTGCACAGAGGTCACCTCACTCTTGTCCGGGGCTTCACAACATACCAGACCTGAGGCCGAGGCCCCAAATCTTATTAGTTTTGGAGGACATTTAACACTTAAAGGACACGAGTACACGCACACACACGTACACACACACACACACACACACACACACACGCATGCACACACTCCAGCCGTCCTCCAGAGGTGCAGCAGCAGCGGCAGCGGCAGCAGCAGCAGCAGCAGCCCGCACACCACCACCTCCACCTCCACCACACAGTTTCTATGTATGCGCCGTCACAGTGCAGACGGAGGTTGTAAACATGGCGGCGGACGGGATGGTCCTCACCAACCACGACCATCAGACCAGAGTGGGGATACTGACGGGTAAGGCGGCCGCCTGGCTAAATGCGGCAAAACGCCCGCCGACGGTGCGGGGCTCGGTGGCGTTTTGTCGTCGGTGGTTCTTGTCGCCGCGTCCGTGTCACGATACCGAGCCGTCTCCGCTGCGGAGCTAGCTGGCGGCTAGCCGCTCCGCTAACCGGCGCTGCTCGCGCCGAGGTGCGGGCAAGAGCGAGGCAGCCGTGACAGGTCGGACAGGTGTGAGGATCGCGTCCGAACGCGCGTGTGTGCACGTATATGTTCATGTTTGACACTTTTGCATTCGCACACGGGGCACAGCTGTCATAGCCTGGTTGTACTTGTTAGCTTTAGGACAGTATAGTGAGATTTTTTTTTTTGGACGTCAAGTCAGAGTCGACGGGAAAAGTCCCCCGGCGGAGACTTTCAAAATAAGCTTCGAGCCGCACGCCGGTGGCGTATCTTTCCTGGGATTCGGCGCCTCTACTGTGAAAGGAACACCGTCGCGTTTCCGGTCTGGCTTTGCCGCGTTCGCGCGAGCTTGACGCGAAGTTGAACGTTGTATTTTCCAGCAATGTAGCGTTACCGAGCCTACATGAGCTGCATTATTCATTTCCCTTTGCAGGTCCTATATGTTGCCCCCCGTTCCACGGTGTTTCCCCGATACATCGTCTCCCCGAAACGCTCTTAAGGGCGGCCGCGGCGTTTCACGCTGGACGCCCCTCGCTCCTGTTTATACCGCACATATCAGCATTTTATTAATCCTAAATCGTGCGTTTGGTCGCTTCTTTAAAGAGAGAGAGAGATAGAGTGAGAGAGAGAGGCGGCAAGGCGCAGCGCCACAGGGCCAGATGATGAAGGGAGCTGTGCGGTTTGTGGGAGCTGCTCCTCGGATTAGCTCGGCTGATGTTCGTCGGTGAGTCGTGCAGAGGAGGAGGAAGAAGAATAAGAAGATGATGATGATGAGGAGGAGGAGGAGGATGAGGACGACTGGGACCAGTGTGGCAGCCACCAGTTAGCACTGCTGTCTTTTTTTTGTTGTTATTATTTTATTTTTGCATTATTTATTTATTTATTCTTACCAAAGCAAGGAGGGGAAGACGTGAGGATAATGCTAAAAAGGACGGCAGCCAGCAGCTGGCTGAGCATCCGAGCTGAGAGCAGCTTGACCCCGCAGTCCGTCCAGCAGACAGCAGTGCTCCTGTCTGTCACATGCAAACACACGATACTAATCCATTCATGTGCTGCTGGGATCATCTCTCTCACGCGGACGTCATTTGAGGTCGAGCCAAAAGCAACTTCAACAGAAAATTATTGAAGCAAGAGCCCCCCCCCCCCCCCCATATTACTGACAAGATATTGGATGTTCTTGTCAATCCAGGTCCCTTGGAACATTTGAAGTTTCCTCCCTCTTCCAATATAAAAGCCATCATTTTGAATATTGTCAGAATTATGGATGCAGCTAAATGGTTGACCATACGCCCCCTCTGTAGTCGGGACCAGAGATATTTGTTCATCTGAATCAAGGCACATGAGGCCAAACCGGCCTGCAAGAGGCTCCAATCTGGTCCGCTAAAACCGTCAAGCAAGTGGTAAATGGATTTCACGAATATAACCCTTTTCAGCTGCTTGAGAGGTCCCAAAACCCCTTCAAATACCCATCCATACGCCAATGGAGGTGACCGCCACGCCAAGGCCTAATCCATCCATTGGGATCAGTGTCTTGCTCTTCTTTAACATGTGGACAAGCAGAAATGGGGAATTGAACCTGCACCCTTCCGATTGGGAGACAAGTGCTCTACCAACTGACCCGGAGTCTAAGAATTCATTGATTTCTTTTGTCCAGATAGATAAATTATAGATACTGCTTTATTGCGTAGGCACATACAACAACGTAATGTTTCTGCACAAGGATCAAAACTAGGCTAAAGGAAAATATTGGTTTTCTATCACCTGGTAACTTGATTATGTGTCTTGAAATGATTATAACCCATATTCATCACTACTGGTCTCTTGAATACACACAGTACAATATGCTATAACCATTAAAAAATAGGTACGACAGGGACGTTTATATAGACAGATGACTATTTTGGATTGCTCTTAGGGGTGGCACTCTGGACGCAAACCTTGCGGTTATTGTCCGTCTACTTATACGTGCGCAGAAGAACTATTCACTAGTGTGCAGTCGTGGCAAGTTGCATTTTCAGTTTCCAAATACATTTGTCATGTAAACGGGCACCTAAAATGCAAGCCAAAGTTTTCTGTTGTCGCTTGAAAACATTTTTAGTAAATATATTGGGGATAGCTGATGACCTCTGTGAAGTGGCTCGACCAATTTTCTATATCTTTGTGGCCCTCAATGAAATACTCCCCCGATGTAGACGAATAAACACTAAACTCGCCATAACCATAATTTACTCCTTTTACAATAACGGACCTTGCACAGAAATGTTTATCTAACATCTTGAGCCTTCATTCCAGTTATTTTGAAGCTCTAGTATGAACTCGATTGAATTTAAGTCCCAAAATACAATTACTAATTATGACGTGCCCAGTTTTATTCTTTTATTCTAGTGCGACGTTGCTAAATTTTCACATTAGACTTTAGCATTGCCTCACATCAGACAACCCGCAGAATTGAACTGTCAAAACCAAATTCTTGTGACGCCGACATGCACAATATACATACAGCAAAAAATTGTATTCATGTGTATTTGTGCTTTGTTTGTCATCCTATTTGGCCCGTCAGATGGCGCCCTGCTGGCCGAGATGCCCCCCCCCCACACCCACCCCTCCCCACCCCCCCACCCCCTCCACTGGGTAGATGGTGAAGAGAGCTTAGTGAGTGATGTGATTGCAGGAAAATGCGGATGCAAGAGAACGAGCACTGTTATGAATGAGAACCAATCGCGAAGCGAGAAGTCATTAACATCATATTTATTACACGTTACATCACAATCACAATTATGATTTCAGACCGCACTTTCACTTAATGTCATGCAGCCCGGTAGCCCTGGTTGTAATCTGATTAGAGCCGATGCCAGATTGCTTCTCGCTTTCGTAGCATCGTGCAAAAATGGCGATTGCAAAACATGAGCAGTCGTCTCAGAAGGCGATGCTTTACGATTTTTTTTACGATTCTGTTGCCTGTCACGTGTGGAGGAAATCAAGGTTTTACGGAGACGGCAATTCTCCGCCGATTTGTGGATTTCCGTAGATTTGAAATTGATGATTTAAAAAAAATATTTTTTTGACATTTGTTAAATTGTTTAGGGGGGTGTGAGGTCCTTAAATTATATTGCTATCATCAAGGACAAGGATAGATTGGCGCTAAATTGAATCAAAACTCAATTTTCTGCTACTGCCTCGCTAACAGGAAATGAAACGTATAAATAATTAGTATAACCGATCAGTGATCAGCTGAGAATTAACGAGTTCAACCCGTTAGAATGCTCGTTTCACTCTTAGTCAGACATACTGTGTGCGGCTTGTCAGATTCCAGACTGTTAGCAGTATTTTCCGTTGATATAATACATGTTTTAAAAAAAAAAAAAAGACCAAGAAGCATTGCATCAATGCAGAAAGATAGTGACTTATTTTAACCCTACATACTCTCACTTTTCAGCAGATATCCGAAAGATTTGCAAGATTTTGTTTCCATGTCTTATCTTGTACTTGTACAAAATGGGTAGAAATTGCTGAAAACCATTCGAGACCCTCCGGAACCTTCAGCTTTTGCCATCCCTGTGTTGTACCGTGAATGTTTCTGGACTTAAAGTGCCGCGGTGGAAACGTATTCAGAGTTTGGTCTGGTGTGACGTGTTGAAGGTGTTGCTTTGGTAGGAATAAAATGGGATTCCCAATACGTGTGCTGTTGGTAAATAAGGACTTGGTACAGGACTGTCTGAAATTCTTCTGGAAGTAGTCTTATTTTTCCAACTTACGAATTGTCCCAATACTCGCCATGCTTGTCTGTTTTGTAGTGTATTGGTGTAAATGGAGGCAAGGGCTGCTCGTGAGAGACTTTTACCCAAACACCAGAGTTCACAGTCGAGAGTGATTGTTCAATATTTGTGTCCTTGAACTCAGTGTAGCAGAGTTTACCCAACAAAACAAATAAACAGTTTGTAGATTCTTTTGTCACAGCGAAAATAGGCTACAAAATGGTTTAGAGGTGTGTGATTTTTAGTATTTACCTTGATTATTAGAAGGCAACCATTTCATTCTTTATGGGGTTGTCACTGCTGCCTGTTAAGATTTGACTACAAATCCACAATTTAGTTCTAAATATTGAAGTATTTGATGGTTTATCCTTGAATATTTTCTGTTCCTGAAATATTTGATGCTTTCCGCAAACCAAAAACCATAAGAACTGTCATGTGGAACAACGTTCTCATTTTTAAAAATGTACTTTTGTAGTTCGGTCTTCTAATCGACGTGAGTTTCTTATCAATCCCATGTTTCACACAACTCAACAGAAACGAGCCTAATTCAATAATTCCGTCTTTCTTTTAGTGTATTCATGTCCACGGCTAAAAAGCAACTGATGACTTAATCTGAGGAGAATAAACTGTGGACAGAAATATGTAATTATAAAATAAAAAGCACCAGAATCTATTCAATATCTCCCAAAATGCTGACGGAATTAGCCGCAATGAACTGTGTAACGACTCTTTTGAATAATTAAAAGCTTCTTTGAGTCTTTTTCAATGTAAAGTTCTGATTCCAGTTCCCTGAATTGTGACTCCTCTGGTTGCCGTAGTCAGTCAATATAATAAACAGTTTATTTTTTGGTTGAGAGTGGAGGACTTCAAATAGAATTTTAGCCTTTAATCTCAGGATTGGTAGAACATTTACTCAATTATTTCGTTGTTTTTTTTTTAAAACTGTGTCATCAAATGCGTCACTTGTTTCTTGTCTGCTCACCGGGACCTCTGTCCTCCTTTCAGTCAGTGACAGCTGCTTCAAGAACTTGGCTGAGGACAGAAGTGGCGTCAACCTGAAGGATCTCGTCCACGACCCTTCACTGTGAGTCCACGTGGGAGAAGCTCAGAGCCTCCACGATGACTCGTACTTGTGACGGTCTGATCGGATTAACCGTGGCCCTCGACTCTCTCTTGCAGACTCGGAGGAGTCATATCTGCCTACAAGATCGTCCCGGATGAGATCGATGAAATCAAGGTAACCCCTCCCTGGCTTTGGGTCGGTCGAGACATCCCGACGGAACGCTGCAGGAACACTTCGGACTTTTACACGCTGTCCCACTCTGACCTAGAAATAATAAACCTTCCTCCGGTTAATCAATCTCAAAGTCGTTGGCAGCAACTCGTCACCTGTTGGCGGAGAACTGTTCTTTCTTCTATTTGGTCGTTGTGGAGAAATCGGCTTGAGTTTGCATGCAAAATGTTTGTGGTGTGTGTGTGTGTGTGTGTGTGTGTGCAGGAAACACTTTTGGACTGGTGTGACGACCAGGAGCTGAATCTCATTCTGACCACTGGGGGAACTGGCTTCGCGCCGCGAGATGTGACACCTGAGGTACGCGCCTACAGTTGCTGGGCTCGACTTGACGGGGGAGCCATTATTCTTTATGACGCGCAGTACAAATCCATCTGATGTGTTTTTATATCGCCGCTTAAGTTCATCTTGTCGGCTCACGTGAAGGAAGCCATTTTAGGTCCTGTGTTTTCACCTCTTTTAAACAGCACTGGACCTGCGATTCTGCAACATTTCGGCCTTGTAATTTGACACCAACCTCACTGTCTTAAGGCTTCTACACGTTGTGCGATAATAACAACGTTATAACTTCACAGCTTGCCGCACTTTACGACAGGAATCGAGTAAACTTAGGCCACGACATGAAGTTTGTTGTGTGCGGTTTGTTGCACGATGAAAATGAGGAGGAGGATATGGTGACGCGTGGTAACGGCTCGGAAAAAAAGAGGCCCAACTTGGGATCCTCATTTTGGAAAGAGAACTTGTAACGATGTACTAGTTATCATCTACTAGCAATTTACTCGATTTTCAACAAAACACGCCGTCGATGTCAGCAGCAGTCACGATGACCCTAAATTATCTGACGCTGAGTTTTATCGCCGGTTGTCTTTAGTCGCAAGGCTGTGATAGCGGCCGTCCTTGAATCAATCTCACATTGTGACGTAGGGCCACAGATTTAAAGCCGACACCAAAGATATCGCCGCGATTGCTGTATTTCCTCTGAGACGGCGTGTATCGCCCCTTAAAAAGTTGTCAAAACTGAGTTAACATACACGTGTCATCAGATTAAAAAAACAAAAAAACACGACGTGTCCTCTTTAATCATAGCGAAAGAACATTTTCTCAATCAGAACCACGGCTCTTTGGGGACAAACGTGTTGGTACATGGTGTTAATCGGCCGGCGATTATGCCGCAGGCCACCAGAGAGGTGATCGAGCGGGAGGCTCCGGGGATGGCCCTGGCCATGCTGATGGGATCACTCAACGTTACGCCGCTCGGCATGCTGTCCAGGTGAGCCCCGGATAATCTCGCTGTTCTGTTGGGCTCGAGCCGCGGCGTTAATCCCCTGTTTTCTCACCAGATTAGTGCGCGTGATACCCGCTCCCCTAATCTGCTCTCTCCTCTGTTGTTTCCAGGCCCGTTTGCGGCATCCGCGGGAAAACTCTGATCATCAACCTTCCGGGGAGCAAGAAGGGTTCCCAGGTACGAGTCTTTGACGTTGCAGCTGCGCCGGCGTGTCCATCAGGGATTCTTCAAGTTAATCCCATCTACATATCGCGTTGGAGAAAAAAAAGTATATATACGGAATTGAGGTGCAATACAGTTTTCTTCCTGTTTTGACAAAGTTGTTGCTAAAAAAATGAATAAAAGGGAAGTTAAATAAAAAAAAAAATTAAACCTTTATTGTCTTTTTCTATTTATGACATGTTATTGGTTACATTTCAGAAACTATATGGTGATAATCATAAATACTGTGCCTCGTTGAAGTTACTTTTTTTTATATATGTATTAGGTTTTTGTCACGTTTACATGTCTTTGATACAAAAGATATACATAAACCACTCAATTGAAATATATGTTGGAGATATTTTAATCTGTATAAGCAACAATCTCTAGGCCACAAATTTGCACTATGATAGGCATGATTACTGTGAGTACATAAGTTAGACGACAGTTGAATAAACTTAAATAGCGCGATTAAGTGTGGGACTTAGAAATTCGATGTGATCCAAGTTCTATGTTTTGTGATCCTTTCCACCCACGTTGATTTAAGGAAGTTGGAGCTTTTTTTTACAGATACTGTAAACATACCTGCTTACCCGCAATTACAACGATCCACCTCACTCCGTGAACACTCGTCGTGTTTCTGAAAAGTGTTTCCTGAAAGCGCTTGTCCGTCTCGCAGGAGTGTTTCCAGTTCATCCTGCCCGCCCTGCCTCACGCCATCGACCTGCTGCGCGAGGCCACCGTCAGGATCAAGTCCACGCACGCCGCCCTGGAGCAGCTGCCCTCTCCCACCCCGCTGCTGGCCAACACGCACGCCAACATGCACGCCAACGCGCACAGCAACACGCACACCATGGAGCGTGGCACCCAGTGCGAGGAGGAGGAGGAGGAGGAGGAGGAGGAAGAGGAGGAGGACCGGAGGCGAGGGCGACACGCTCACAACCACCACCATCACCACCACCACCACCAGCATGGCTCTTCCCACATCACTGCAGCCGCCATCGCTGCCAAGGTAACCGGTCCGTGGGACGGGCGAGCGCCGCCGCCTCCTGAAAGTTGACAGATTAAATTTTAATGATCACTTTTGGGGGAAAATGGGTCATTGCAGCAGCAGGCTACTGTACTACATACAGTGCTGCTGCAGGACTCGGTACACATGGTGGTAGTAAGAGTGGGGGGGGTTTACAGAAAGTAGGGATTTTTTTTTATTTTTATTTTTTTAATTTGTCAAATAAACATTGTAAAGACAGAAAAGCAACGCACAGCGCGTGTAGTCAGATCAGGGCATTCAGCATCCACATTTGCTCTTCGTAATCTATGTATTTTATTATGGAACACTTTGCAGACGTAACATGATCGGATACTATTGCTTGCACTATTTTAAAGGTCAATTCAAGTGCATGTGTATTTTCAAAACAACCCACCATGTTTGTAGTTTAGAAACAGCAGGTCATAACTCACAACTGAAAGAATGTCGACATCTTTTTATTTTTCATTTGGGAGTTTGTTCTTTAAGTACCGCCTAAATTCACTTTTAAGTCCGACACAAGCCGTTTCTGCTGCAGTATCCTGAACCCTCTTCCGGTGAAAGCCTCCTCCCTCAATTTTTGGCAAACTTCCAGCTGTTACGAACCTTCCCCACGTATAGCATCGGATGCTTGTAATTTGACCCCGGTGTCATCCTCTCCCGTTGCAATTTGACGCGGCCCTTGCCATTTCATATTCGCCTCACTGTTACAAATCAGGGCGATTAAGGCGGCGTCGCGTTACAAGGTGTCGTGATAAAGCTGGAATCAAACTACAATGAGACCGGTGTAGATTTTTCAAGGCACCACAGAGAGGCTGGTGTCTAATTACAATTCAAGACAAAGAGCCTGCTAAAACGCTGCCTAAAAATAGACTTGGAAGCTTGCCAATCAGATGAAATTGGACTTTGAAGCTTGGGAGACTGTAAAGCAGCTTATAGGAGTCGGATTATTAACTTTAACTCAATGTTTTTTGTAAATATAAAAAAATATTTTAAGTTACCCTTGACTATGAGGAAAAATGTTGGAGGCATCTTTATTTATACCTCATAATGCAGCAACCAGAGGTCTATATATCATAAACAGATATGTGCAAAAGTACTGCTCTTTTCTGACAGGGGGGGTGAAAACACTGCGCATCTAGGATTTCTCTAGAATGTCTTCATTTTGTGACCTCAAACCATTTCATGTCATTCACATGGTCTGTCTGTGTCAACATGTGCGTGTGTGTGTGTGTGTGTGTGTCTGTGTCTGTGTGTGTGTGTGTGTGTGTGCATGCCTGCATGCTTGTATCCGTGTCCCATCAGACGAGCCATGCTGTCGTCATGGCTAAGGGCGCCCCCTACCTGCCCGGCAACACGCCCGCCCCTCCCTCTCATTTCACCTGCTCCTGTACTCATGACCAGCAGGTGAGGCACTCGCACGTACACCCGCCCGTCTCCTCCTCCTCCTCCTCCTCCTCCTCCTTTCTCATCGGCCAGTTCATCACATCCGTCAGTCACAGCGCCACTCGGCACTTCGCTCCCCACACTCTGGGATTACCTGATTTTGCAGTTTTGTGGGGAGTTAAGTCGGCTTTTGAGTTCTGAGACTCACACTGGTTCTTACATATTTCTCCCTTTTTAGAGTGGGACTGTGAACGGGTTGAATGTTTATCAAACCCGTGCCGGTAAACTACAGCGGAAGCCATCGAGAAATACTGAAACACATCCTGCCTTAAAGGGAGAGACACCCTCATGTCGCCTGCAAATGTGCAGCAGCCGTGTCTAATACAGCTTCCTGAATGAAGTCATTTCAACATCAACTTTCAGGTTTAGATTTGAGAATATGAAACACTTAACCAAAATACAAATTCGAATTTAGATTCTGCACAACATTAATTGCACAGTAAACACCGGCCTCTTCAGTGTATGAATATTCACTTTCTTATTCGCTTAATTCTTCCTCCTATTGCCCCCCATATTCAATGTTCATAATCGGCTTGTGTCAGTGGAGCAGATTTGTTTGACCTTTCTGAGCCGCCATACATTAGTAAAGTTAGTAATACGAAGGGAGAAGGGAGAACATGCAAACTTCACACAGAAAGGCCCCAAAGCCGTGAAGAGACGGTACTCATCGCTACTCATGTAGTCCTATTCGGAAATGTCAAATCACATTACGGAGTTATAATTTAACACATGTTCTCAATGCAGTATTTATTTATTTATTTATTTTCAACTGATGGCTTATACGCGTCAAGCATTTCCACATTTGTATTTTTTTTTTTTACGAACTGATTTCAACCTAAAATTTGCTGGAAGCTGATCTTTTAAATCCTGTTCACATGGGACTAGTGAGATCGATTTCCGTTTAATCCTACCTTAATGTTTCACTGTATGTATGTATGCTGTGTGTCTGCTATTCCCGTTCCCGACACTGAGATTTAGTCTCTTCTCATTTCTGTTTCTTGTTTCGATAATGGGCTGCAGCGAGATCCAATAATGAAAACTTTTGATAGTATTTCTTTTTTGGGGTGCCATTGAACGACCCATTGAAAGCAAGAGAGATCAAATTGTAGTCGGAGATAATCCCTTGCTCGGTAAATTTGAGCAAAAACACGGGCTTTGTTTACCCCAATGTGAATGTGCCACACACTGATGTGGGGGTGAATTGCTAAATCACATGAAGTCCTTAGTTCCCGGTGTCTGATCGGTTGCTTACAAAAAGCTGTTGTACACATTGTCGCTTTGCCTTCACGCCCACCGTAGCACACGCTGGTGTCATTCCGTGTCATACCAGGTGGAAAACCCCTTTTTCGTCACCCAATCTCGATCTTTGCGAGAAATAATTAAATGTCTCCTCCAGGTTGTGCATAAAAAATGTCTCTATAGTCTTTTTAAATTGTTTTTTTTGACATGTCTTCATGTATTTCATTTCTAACTTTCCCTCTAAGAGATGACGGAAAGTCCACACACAGCCACAAAGACAACCAGGATCTGCAGAATACCATCACTGAACTAAACCCTGGTCGTTGCCATTATAAGGGATTTACACTCTGTTCATATTCCGACACCGTGGCATAAAGCTTCAACGATCACCACACTGCTTTCTTGAACATAGCCGTGACTCCAATTACGTCAAAACAACCATGGGATCTTGAGAAGTCGAGGAGAACGCTTTTGGGATGTGTGTGGAACAGGACAAATCTATTAAATCCAATCGCCCAGGAAAACCTTTGACGGCTGTTCAACTATCAAATAAAACTCCATGTATAAAGAATTAAAAGTCTAAAGTTGAGAATAATATCACGCTTCTTAGTGCATTTTGCAAATAGTGTCGCACACTCCCTGAAAATATTATTCCTCAAACATGAATTCAAGTATTAACTCGTTTTGCAGCCACACATGTTCCGTGAACCTTCCCAATAGTTTGAGGATGTATTGCTATAGCTTGATATCGGCTGATAATATTTCTGCAATTATGGATATAAGTTCTTTTCAGCAACATTTTTTTTTTTACAGCTACAGGGTTTGTTTTTTTTGGCAAAGTCCAAAAAATAGAATTTTACACATGAGTTGTTGAATATAGTGACATTATATATCAGTTTGGAGGCTCTTGTTGATTTAACATGGAAGGATTCACACACAACCTCAAAAACCATTTATGTTTTGGTCTGTATAAATTAAAAATATTTATATTATACAGCCTACTTATCTGCCATATTTCTCCCCTCGGTGTCATTAATGTGTTTGCTTCCTAGCCAACACCAAAAGCAATCTTGTAGCAGATGATTTTGTCAGTGTTGTCATAGCTTGTGGACAAAAATTGTTAGTAAGTTTAAATCCAAGTATAAACGTCGGTAGCATGTAAACCAATGTCCCATCTCATTTATTCCCGATTTACTTAAGAAAAAAAAGTGACATTTTCAAGTTGTACACAAATAAAACGAGAATTCTTTGACAAGCATTCAAGTGTGTGTGCGTGTGTTGTGTGTGTGTGTGTGTGTGTGTGTGTGTGTGTGTGTGTAGATCCCGGACTCGATAATTTCTCGAGGCGTTCAGGTGCTTCCTCGAGACTCTGCCTCTTTAAGCTCCACCCCTTCCGAGTCACCACGGGCAACACAGGCGACATCCCGCCTTTCCACCGCCTCATGCCCGACACCCAAGGTACACACAAACCTGCACGCACGCACAAACCAAAACAAATCGGAACCGACCAGAAATCGGGCGCCTCTCTGCCAACGAGAATCGATCCAGAAACCAGTGTCACTTTGCTGAAGGGTAACAAGTTTCCTCTGTCTATGGAGCATGCCGTCGTAGATGTAAGTTCCCCTGCTAACAGGCGTAGACAGGTGCCCCACCACTTCCCCCATCAATCACACTGGCAATGGACAGTTCCTGCATAATTCGAGTTCCTACTCCGCTCAACGAGTCCTCCTACCTTTCACCGTCGGTTGTTTTTTTTTAATTCATTTTGTAACGTACTCCCCAGCGACAGAAAAGCTGCAAATTTGAATCCTCGGCGCCAAAATTAAGCAAGATGTCATCCACTTCCTTGTGAGAGAGCATCCAATGAGTACGCCAACGATAAGACGTATACCTCCCAGCGCTCTGGCAAATTCAATTCCTCATAGTTTCTCGACGGATGTAGTCATCCTGACTCGGCTTTTCAACACTTAACAACTGTGTCCCTCCAAGTCACGTTCGAGGTTTACAGTCTCGGGACTTGTGTGTTGTTTGGAATTGAATGGGAGTGAATGGGACTTGTGAGATTTGGCGCAATCGCCACAGAACGATCCTCAGTTGTGGTACATTCACAATTAAAAGTGGACGGTGGGATTCAAAAAGTGGAAAGTACTCAAATTATGCTGGAATTGTTGTTTTTTTTTTGTTGCTGCTGTTGTTGTTGCTGCTGCTGTGTGTATGTGTGTTCACAGATGGAAGGTTTGGTAGGATTAAGAAAGTCTTTTGGTGTGAACAGGTGAACTACGGGTTTTGGTCCAGCACCTGACGGTTCAGACTTATTGATGTGGCTCAGTTGAAGGCCCAATGCAGAGCAATCGCACCGATTTTCTTTTCGTCAAACCTTGCAAGTGTGAACACAAGAATTTTAATTTGAAGTCTCTCGGAGGGCGTTGGAAAATGTAAAAAAAAAAAAAAAAAATGTATTTCCGAGTTCTGGCTGTCACATAACTGTCACTCTGATAAAATGGTCGTTATAGAAAAATCTGCCCCTCGTCTTTGAGCGAGCTGTGACTTCTATATCAATTTTCCTTTCAATTTGAGGCGACCAGACATAGGAGTGACTGATTTATTGAAATGTGAACAGATGTGATGTAAAGAAGAGTAAAATGTCATGACAGCTTTTTACACAGTGCTTTCAGACATGCTTAGCACACATCGATATCCGAGGCGTGTCGGTTAGTTTGAGCTCAGCCATTCAGAATAACCTTCCCCCCCAAAAAATCATGCATTTTTCCCTCTGGAATCAGATGAGTCGCCGCTAAAATCCATGTTATTGTTTTCACCTCTTGCGTACGAGACATGAAATAAAGCGCCCGGGGCTGTCCCGTTGCAAAGCGGCGCCGACTGAATCGACTCCGTTACAATGCGTTTCCATCGACCGATGACCAAATGCAGAACATGTGTCTGTCTCTCTGCAGGTTCAGTCACGATGTGGCAGTAATGAGAACATTCTGAGAGCCAGTAAGTTCTCTGTGTCTGTTTGTGTCTCATTAACATGCCAAAGCTTTACCCAAAAAAAAAAAAAAAAAGGCAGTTTGCATCACTGAGGAAAGTGTAGAAAGACACTCTGCGTGTTGTTTACTCAAGAGCATGTCTTCACCGTCTGTCCACTCACGCCCCGTCCTTTTTCTCGATTGTGTTTGCGTGTCCAGGCCACAGCGCGGTCGACATCAGCAAAGTGGCGCGTCGTCATCGCATGTCCCCGTTCCCGCTGACGTCAATGGACAAAGCCTTCATCACCGTTCTCGAGATGACGCCTATTCTGGGAATCGAAGTCATTAACTACAGAGGTGAGTCCTCGGAGCAGGACACCGTGTGACTCACGTCTTATTTTACCTTTTTCTTTTTTTTCATTTGAACAATTCATAAACGTCACTGGTCTGAAGCTGTCTGATGCTTAAAGGCGTGATTGGGGTGCTCTCACGCATATATTCGATCGGTAGCGTCGCGTTTACATGTCTTGCCAACCGAGTAAAAAAACGGTGTTTTAAGAAGAGTTTACAGTGGTGCTGGACACGATGTTTTACCTTGTCTTCGTTTTTCATGCAGTCCGAGCGTTTGGATTATGCACGCTATCGGAGCGGAACTGGACTTTGATGTTAGTGGTTGGTTGGTTATTGTCTTAAATAGTTTAGAAATGCAAAATGAGGCCCCCTAAAAGAGGCATCATCAGTTAAGATTTAAAGGCCAGAAAGTGATACCGTAATTTCCAGACAATTGAGCGCACATGAATGAAAGCCGCACCCGCGACATTTAAAAACAAAGCTCGGCGTTTCGTGACGCACCTGAATGCATCGGCGACGTATCTGTGGCATGAAGATCATTAACACGTAAAAATCCCTAAATTCGCCGTGTCGTGGTTCAAAGCGTGTGAAAAAAAGTGTGGTTTATAGTCCAGAAATTACGGTAAACTACTTTAGCGGTATAATGGACCTCTGTTGATTCCCTGCTCACCCTCAAAGGTTCAACCATAGACTTTCATTTATTTATTTATTTATTTTAATTTACCGTTAAAGTAATAAATACTTGAATCAGAAATTTGAACTTTGTCATGGATCATCAGTCAACTCCTGTGATTCTCGGTATTTCATCACTCGAGTCTCGACAAAACTGCTTCAGTAAAACTAAATATTGACACCCTGAAGTTCATAATGAACATTAAAGACAAGTCTGGGTTTGTCCGGTTCCTAATATCCTTCCAGTGTAGTTGACGGATCATGTGCAGGCTGGAGTTGAATCGTATCTTATAAATGAGCAAAATTGGCCATATAATGTCTTTTTCTGACACTTTCTTTCCAGCAATGTTCAATATTTGCCACAAAAACAATTTGAAAACGATTAGCTCCGGTAGAATACGTCGCTCTTTTAACTCATCGGGCCAGAACATTTATTTGTTAGGTGAGCATTAAATGAAATCGACTAACAGCTGTAAATTAAGTAAAAAAAAAAAAAAAGTTGACTCCTTCACGATCAGTAAAAACACCGGGATTCAGACAAACGTCACGTGTTGCTTCTTCTGTTCAGTTGCTGAAAGCTTCAAACATTATTTACAGTTTCATCTGCAGTGTCATTAATAGCAACTGTTTTTTGGGGGGTTTTTGTTTTTTTTTTCCTCATTGGAGCAAGAACATGCAAAACACTATCTCTTAAGCTGTCCCACAGTTCTTTGCAGTCACTTTTTTTTTTTTAACAATCGTATATACCAGTGAAGTGCAGAAGCTCTAAATTGAATTGGTCAGTGCTGCTTTCTGCAGATGGTTTGGGTCGAGTGCTCGCTCAGGACATCTATGCCAAAGACAACCTTCCTCCGTTCCCGGCCTCCGTTAAAGACGGCTACGCTGTACGAGGTGAGATCGCCGTTTCCCACGTGAAACTGGGACCCACGAGGTTCACGCTAAACATTTGCTTTCACCCGTTATGAATTCATGGGTTCGCCGGCAAATATATTCACAGGTCAACCTCCTCGCAGAATTTCACGACATTAAACATGTTCTTTGGCGGTCCTTAAACAATTTGAGCTGAGCCACGGTGATCTAATTTTCATAATTAACACAAACGCCATCTCTGTCATTGACCTGTAGCTGCTGACGGCCCAGGGGATCGCTTCATCATGGGAGAGTCCCAGGCTGGACAACAGGTCAGCGCTAATACAACTAACACTGTTAACAACACTGTCACTACCTCAAGTTGTCTCAATTTAACCCCTGGTCGTCACACTGCTGCATAAATACTGTGGATCGACCAGTTCCAGCGTGACAACAGTCAATTCCAATGCTCCTATTAAAAAAAAAAAAAAAAAAAATGCCTGGGACGCTTTCTAATGGTTTGATCAGTATGTGTGCAGAGTGAGAGCTCTTTAAGTTTTGAAGTAAATATTGATTTTCTATTAAAACTGCAAACTAAAGAACATTGTCTTATCTTTCCAGAGTGGTGCAAACCATTATTTTACATAAACAATACATAAATCCAGGTTCAATGCGATCTCAATACGACAAGAAATTTGATAAACCCCAATAAATATATTTCATGTTGTATGAAGAAGCTGTGGCGAAACACTGAATTGCTAATTGTTCATAGATAATTAGTAAATAAGTAACAAGCCGATCATTCGGCTGTTCCTGATTTCTTTACACATCAACATTGTTTATTTGTTTTTTTAAATGGGTTCTTTCACACATAGTGTGAATATGTTATATATATTATGTCATTGAGATATTTTATTTTTTTCCCCCCCACACAGCTATTCTGAGCTTTCACACTACAAATCAACACATAATCCAGTCACAGTGAGAAAAACAGAACGACTCGCGACAACAACCATGGGCAGCCTGCTCCTGGTCCCTGCGCGTCTGCCTCTTCATTTTAACCCAGTGAGCACTTTGCGTGTTTGTGTGCATGAACATCCGCAGCCCACCCACACAGTCATGCCGGGCCAAGTGATGAGGGTGACGACCGGGGCGCCGATCCCCTGTGGAGCCGACGCCGTGGTCCAAGTAGAAGACACAGAGCTGCTGAGGGAGTCGGAGGATGTAAGAAACAGCGCGCCGCGAGCCACTTGCGTCTTGTTTTAGTTCGTCTGACGAGGTTCTCCCGTCACTGCAGCGTGGAGGACGAGGACGCGTGTTGCGTTTTGCAGCTGGGGTCATTTTTGAAGGCTTGTTTTTATTGCAGGGCACGGAGGAACTGGAGGTGAGGATCATGGTCCAGGCTCGGCCCGGCCAGGACATCAGGTACAGAACCGAGTGGGGGTGGGGGAATCAACTTTTCAAAGATCGCGTTAGAAAGAGAATCTTGAGTTAAAAAGTGTCGTATCGTTGTGTACTTGCACAGGCCGATCGGTCACGACATCCGGCGAGGCGAGTGCGTGTTGGCCAAGGGAACACACATGGGCCCGTCGGAGATCGGCCTGCTGGCCACAGTGGGAGTGACCGAGGTCAGCGTGCACAAGTTCCCCGTGGTGGCCGTCATGTCCACTGGCAACGAGGTAAACAGCATGCAAAGTACTTTTGGAACTTTTTGGGGTTACTACTGAATCCACAGACCAGACATATTTTGAACAGTTTAAAGTTGGGATTAAATCGGGTGACGTTGTCGTTATCGTGTTTGCTCCTGTGTGTGTAGCTGTTAAATCCAGAGGACGATCTCCACCCAGGGAAGATCAGAGACTCGAACCGCTCCACCCTTCTCGCCACCATCCAGGAGCATGGATACCCCACCATCAACTTGGGCATTGTGGGAGACAAGTGAGAAGATTTTTCTTTTGTTCCCTCATTTGACTGTCACTACCGATCAGGTGGATCAGTGGAAAAGGAAAAAGTGTGAACTTAAGGTACACACAAGGACGAGGCAGAGATCCTGCAGGATTTAGATTCTGTCTTGAGACAGGAAATCACAGGACACAGAACGGAAAATGTACCATTAATAAGTTTATGCCGATGATTCACTTTTAGGGCACAAAAACTACAATCCCAGACATTCAATGCCCAATGAGGAGTCCTGATTTAAGGTCTCGTCAACATTGGTGTCGCTTCATGTTAGACGATATCCAACAGTAAGTTCTCACTGCTCGAGCGTCTTCCAGGTTACACAGAAACAACTCGCCACACAAATGCACTCTGTCTGTCTACTGCAGACTCCAACAAATATAAACTGACCCGGAGTGACTTCTGCAAGGCGACGCACTGCCACTTTGTTTAGATCTCAATGACCAGAGTTGAACTTCAGAGTGCAAAAACAAACAAAAAAAAAGAAGCACTAAATCCTTCACACTTCATAATGTGTCTGAACACATTATCCATCAACAATGTCCAGTTAATATTGTAATTATGATGACATAACGTGGCTACAGAGACAAAGTGACCTCCTCGGATGTGACCGACGTCCTTCACAGCCCAACAAGGAATTCAAACCGTTTGCTTCAGTAACTCCTCCCCGGCGCTGTGTTGTGTTGTGTTGCAGCCCCGATGACCTGCTGTCGGCTCTCCACGAGGGAATCAGCCGCGCCGACGTCATCATCACCTCAGGGGGCGTGTCCATGGGCGAGAAGGTGAGCGTTCCACTCGCGGCCTCTTACAGCTGACATGTCGAGCTCCCAAAACCCATTTTAAATGAGGATTCTCGACATTAGCTCATCAATATGGGGCTTCATCAGACATGTTGAGCTCTAAAGTGTATTTTCCCCGTGTGCTTTTTGCTCATCAGGACTACCTGAAACAGGTGCTGGATATTGACCTTCATGCTCAAATCCACTTTGGACGAGTTTTCATGAAACCAGGGTGAGATGCGAGACGGGGGGGTAGCTTATATGTTGCAAGTGCTAATATTGTGCCTCATACGTTATGAAATATTAGCGGAGCGATATGGTGGGCGTTGTGGTTTCCAGAGCTTGATAGTGGAATATGTTTGACCTTTTTTAATGAAACTAGTTCCCCATAATGTTAATATATTGAGTTGAATAGAATAGTTTTGGATTTCCACAACAGATTCTTTGTAAAGTATCATAGTAAGTATAAAGCACAGTGAATATTAATACTAAAAAAATAGTTTGTATATGTTTGAAATTTATGCTCTGACATCAGTGCTGTTTTTATTTCCCGGTGCCGGTCTACCTTTTTCACGTGTAATGTCGTTTGTGTGATTGTGTATTTGTGTGCTCATTTATTAGTTTTTGTTTTAGATTTTCCTCGGGGTTGCAGTGGCGATTACCGAAGCTCCCCGTTAGCACTGTGAACACCGTGACTCACGACCGCCCCGTCTCTCTCTCTCTCGTCTCTCAGTCTTCCTACTACCTTTGCCACTGTCGACATCGACGGGACGCGGAAACTCATCTTTGCTCTGCCAGGTGCTTATGCCGCCGCCTGTGGAGGAGGCGAGATGCAGACTTGAAAAAGACGAGCGCCCCCGCTCCGTTGGGAGTTGACGCCAGACAGTTTTTGTTTGTGTCGTCGGTGGTTTGGGACGTCGATCAAGACGCGCTTCCTCACGACGCACAAAAGATCAGCTCAAAGAGTCTCGCGCAGATATCAGCTGCTAAACACACTTTCACACGCGCCAGACTTGGATTAGATTCAAGTGTACATTTATAGTCTGCTTAATCTCAAAATTTCCAGCCGTCAGTCTTCCTTCATACGAGCCCTGTGCTGTGTTTTTTTTTTTTTTTTTTTCGTAGGTAACCCAGTGTCTGCAGTGGTGACATGTAACCTGTTTGTGATTCCTGCTCTGAGGAAAATGCAAGGCATTCTGGATCCTAGACCTACAATTATTAAAGCTAGGGTAAGAAATGCACACATATGTGTACAGCACCTCTTCAAATAAACCCTGTTGTGTCTCTCACTCTTTGTATCTTGGTATAAATATAACATGAGTGGGGTTTTTTGTTTTTTTTTAATTCTTTTTTAATAATACACATATTGTTTCAGCTTTCCTGTGATGTTAAGCTGGACCCCAGACCAGAGTACCACCGCTGTATTCTAACCTGGCATCATCAGGAACCACTGCCCTGGGCACAAAGCACAGGTACAAACATGGACTCATTGACATGACGCATTCCCCAACTCTAACCTCATCCGAGTGAGTATTCCGACCCTTTACCCCGCGATCAAGCATCTCCACTAACCGCATTCCATTGTGTCTTTTCACACGAGTCCGAATACAGGCGCGCGACGGAGGCTCGGCTCGACAGATGTGCATTTGAATTGCCTCGCGCTCGGCGTGACGCTCCGTTTCCTGTCTTCTCAGGCAACCAGGTATCCAGCAGGCTAATGTCAATGCGTAGCGCCAACGGCCTGCTGATGTTGCCTCCCAAAACAGAGCAGTACGTGGAGCTGCACAAGGGAGAGGTGGTGGACGTCATGGTCATCGGACGGCTATGATGCAGGTGTGTTGTTGCAGCAGTGTCGCCCCCCCCCTCCCACCCCCCCCAATCGGCCGCACTGTCTGGGCTTGACTCACTGGCGTCTGCTTCTCCCTTCCAGACTTCATTGTCACTCGCTACCGATTCACCGTGGCGGTGCCAGGACTTCTTGTCTGGACAAGGAAAACGGGCGAGGGCAGGAAGTGGTGCATGTCTACCTGGTCGCCATTAGCTGTGATGTCATATGCAACAGCCAATCGGAGCCAGCGCAGGCTGAGTCCTCATTGGTCTGCTCTGAGGAGATCACTGTATTTCAATGAAGAAGAAAAAAAAAAAAAAACGTGGAAAAAATATATAAAATATGAGATTTATTCTGTAATATTATTATTATTATTATCCTGATGATAATGATTATTAATATTCTTAATTAATATTCTATTTATTATTATTATCATGGTTCTGATTGAATATTCTCATCTTAGTAGTATCCATGCCCTCTTCTCTCCTGTTCATTTGCTTTGTGCGTTTGACATTTTTCCCTGGTAGATATAGAGAAATAGAGACTTGCCTCATCCTTCCCCCACTCCTCCTAACCTTTTTTAGCCCTTTCTTGTCATCCTCCTCCTCCTCCTCCTCCTTCTTCTTCTTCTTCTTCTTTTTCTACTTCTACCTTTACTGCTACTCTGTTCTGGCGTCGTCTATCCAGATATAGAAAGTCCTTGATAACCCGTCCCTGTCGTATCAGTACTCCCCTTCTCAGATACCACATACCGACCCCTGACATCAGTAGAGACTGAAGGGGAAAAAAAAAGAAAAAAGGAAAAATAATCGTTGGGGGAAGGCATTGAAGCTGCTCATATAGTTTGTGCCAGTACAGTCACTATTGCCAAAAAAAAAGGAAAAAAATACAAGGATTCTTTGTATTTACTACTTTAAGTTTAGTCTTCACGTATGATGCTTTTGAACCACACTAAATCTCATCATGACTCTCAATGAAAGCCATGAATTTCTTCTTCTTAGCTGGGTCAGCGGGTCACGTTTAGGGAAGAAAAGAAAAAAAAAATCAACAGCTTCATGAGTCCGATATTGAATCAAAAGGAAAAACACAAGACTTTTGGGATTGTTTTGTACTGCTGCCAATATTGTTTTAACCCTGCATTCAAGTGGTGTTTTACCCACAAGTCTCAAGTTTACACCATTGAGAACACAAATTGAAATATTTAGACTTTGATGAAGGGAAGGTGAGAGTAATGTCCTCTTAGCAGACCACTGGTTCTCCCAGAAAAAAAAAAACGACAGTTACTTTAAAAGGAATCATGTGGGATTTCAATAAGTTGCATTTCTGTCGCGGAGCTGAATGACGAGATTAATGTCTCCTGTCTGTTTCTTTCGAAAGACCGGAAACAGTCACAGAGGCTGTGTCCAAAGCGAACCAAATGAAATATTAAAACTAAGTGTTTGTTTTACTCGTTTAGTTCCTGATCTGACGTGAATCAGAAAAAAAACTTCAGGTGGACTTTCTTACTGCCAGACAGATATTAACACAGACGGTTTCATATCCGGGACATTGATGTAAGAGTGGCATCAATATAAGAAAGTGTTGACTTAAAGCTGTGAAATGTTAATAAACAGTTTACATGTGTAACAGAGTTTTGCGGCCAGTTCAAGTAAATTCAAATATGAGCGAGAGTGTTTGTTACGGACAACGATATAAAAATTATTATGAAGTAACTACGAATGAAATGTTCAGACAAAAAACAAAAAAAGAAAATTAAGTAAAAATGTCAACTATAAATTTTGAAAATGTTAATAAATATTGGCTGAATTTAAAAATGTGAGCGGTTGAGATCAAAGTAAAAACTTCCGATGGATATAATATTTATGAAAAGGGGGAAAAAAATCTTCCTGGAGAAAATTATTGAATTGAAAAATGTCAAAAAGGTTTGAAATATGACAAATGTAGGAAAGACCGAAAAACAAAAATTGTTTACAGTAAATACAACATGCAAAAACTCATGAGTATAGTTGGAAAAATAAGCTGGCTCAAATCCGAATGGTCACAAATATTTGGAATCACGTAAAAAAGTAATGAGCGATAAGGAAAACAACCTCGTTTAGATATTAAAAGTAAAAAATTCACCAACAAGATGTAAATGTGGTCAAGAAACACGTTGACAATTCAGACAAAATCAGCTTTTAACTTGACAGTCATTCTTCAAGCTGCAATTTGGTTTTAATCTCAACATTTTTGTACTAAATCATCAAAGAAAAGAACAAAAAAAAAAAAAGAATTTCCACCGTTAATTGGCTCTCACATGCAACCACATCGAAAAAGTGTAACTAACATGTAAAAACGACATTTATGTTGGGATCTTTCCAGCTCTGGATCCATTATTTGGTGCTTCAGTGAATATTTCTGGTGACTGGATGGTGTGTGTCGAAGACAAACAAGCAAACAAACAAACAAAAAAAAAAAAGATCTAGACTGTCTTAATCTGTTAAGGAGCCAAAGATTATTGTAGTTAGTTTTGAAGGCTAGCTTCTGTTTGGCCAGTCATTGGCCTCCATATCATTTATTTATTTATCCGTTTATTTCCTTTCTCAATCATAAAACTGCTCCAATCATCCAAGAGTTGTGACATACTTGATTCCCAACTTTCCAAGGAAGCTCTTGACCCGGCATCACTTGAAAGCAGGGTGTCACATTCAGGTGCTCGTAAAACTGCGCTTATTATCCACCAACGGCGGTGTTAAGGTGCTCGATCAAAGTCAAAAAGAATCAACACGGCTGAAGGCTGTCGATCAAGGCGTCGTGCGACTGCTCGTCTCTCTTATGTACTGTACCTAGTCTGAGCGTATAGAAAATCTCGTTTGATATTCAGCCCGCTGCGACTCCAAAGTTCTCCTCCCGGCGCGAAGTGGAAAAAAAACAAACAAAAAAAACAACCTGTTTACCGATCGACGGAGGCCACTGGGATGCGTTACGCGTGGGCCCGATGCACCGTGTTAATTCCTCTCATTGCTGTTGGCCTCGACACGACTTTGTCGACACGGTCAAAGGTCGGATGCTGCGTTCAGGTCGTATGTATCGGATGAAACTGCCACTTAAAAATCTCTTTTTTTTCTTCTTTAAAAAAAAAAAATGAAATTAGAATTATACTAAAAAAAGTCACCAAGATGATAATAACCTATATGTCTGATAAATCTCCGATGGTCGTCTTTTAACTCGCAGAGATGCGGGGCGGACCGTGCACTCTGCTCGCCATCTTTCCTCCATGACTTGAATGCAGCATCAGTCAGTAGTTTTCGAGCTCTGACCGCTCTCCTGACCGGCCGACACTCTATTCCGTCCCGCCCTTCCTCTTCTTCCTCATTATCCTCTTTTTTCCTTCCTCCCCTCTTCTCACTTGCATGCCCATAAAGGGGGGCGTGTCTTCCTCTTTGGGCAGGTGTTGTTCTGGACCAGGCCACCCCCCCCCCCCCCCCCACCCGGATCTGACTTAAAACCTTACGTAATGGAAATGCGATTACCAGTGCCAACAGTTATTTATTTATTTATGTTGTTGCTCCTTCATGAGGTTTGGTTCTTAGAAACCAAACAGAAACCGGTATTTTCATCGTTGGCTCATGCTGCGTTCATTGAAGAAAGACTGGAGTAGAAAAAAACCAAAACAAAACAGGGTGATATTTTGTAAAGGCAGTCGTTAATGCTGTGAATACCATTCGATTTACATTAAGAGTATTAAAATATTTCCATCTTCATAGGTCTTTTTTTTTTTTTTTTTTTCTCCCCTCCAAATTTGACAGCTCACATCAGCGATATATAACTCGAACGCAGCATCAGAGCGTGTCCCGGCACCTGCCCAAGGAGGACCAATCAAACCCAGATAGATTCATTTGAGTAAGAAGAAGCAGGTTATTGTTAAACTGCCTTTGTACTGAGTGATTCGTAACACTGGACTGAACTCAGTGTCACACTGCACACACTATAAACTATGACCAGCACTTGTAATGAAGCAATGACACAGCATTCTACTACTACTGTATAAATATAATGAAGAGGATGTTTTTTCTGTAATGATATTATTGAAACTGAAGATGAATTAATAAAAAATAATCCTGATTATTCTGTAACTCGTGGTCGAGTCTCGTTCTTTGTGGCCTTCCTCATGTGTATCGTTCGCGTTGTTAAAGTTTTTTTTGTTTTTAACACTTAAACTACAATAATGGGAGTTTATTCCGGAGTTCATCAAACACAATACATCTCAAGCTTTTAGAATTTTTCCAGCTCCAAGTTCTGAATCTGCAATCATTTAGTTTTGTTTTTCCCCCCCATTTGGAACTCGTAACTTTCCCACTTCCTAATTACTCATTAATACAGCATACGTACATCAAAAATGTAGGATTACACTATATTGGTGTGTAAAAAGCGTGAAATTCAGTTATCACAGCAGCTTCTTATTGCATTATAATATGAAGAAATTATTATTTTTAAGAACATATATTGAAATTAGGATTTTTTTATATTTCTAAAATGTGTTGATAGATAAAGTATTACACAGTATAATGAAAACAAGAAACCAATACAATAAGTAATTGTAATAAAAACACATGTTCATCATATATAGTTTATTTGCATTTAGTAACAAGTGAATGATTGACACACTAGAAACATTTTCAAACGGCAAGAAAATACATATTTAGAGTGATTTATAGTGGATTATGTTTAGTTTGACACATAAACCCACAAAATAACCTAATATATTGTGCTTGTTTATTTTTTTATTTAATGTAAAATTTGTAAGACTATCACTGACACACTGGTACACAAGCAAACCAGTTTCTTTTTTAATGTTAATATGCAGTCAGATTTGATTTAATTAGATTTTCCTAACCTAAAGTAACTTTAGTAGTCCTTCCAATATAATATTTTTTTTCCCGGAACACTTGTGGAAATTATTGTAATAAATGTACATTTGTGGTGAAAATGTGGATTTCACTGGCATTTATATTTTATCAAAATCCTAAAAAAAAAAAAAATTTGTAATTTTTTTTTGCATCTTTTACACGAATTCGGGATCAAACTGACTTGTCGTGCCCTCACGTGCCGCGTCCCTTGTAGCGACGTCACCGATTCGCTCAGAGCAGATTTCTTTAACGGCCTCGTCCAATCAGATGCGGCGTTTCATAGCCCTTGCGGGGCACGCGCGTTCCTCCCCCCCCCCCTCTCGCCTCAGTCTGGAGCTGGAAGTGACAGTCTGAGCGGAGCGGCCGGAGGAGGAGGAGGAGGAGGGAGAGCTCTCCCGACGAGCAACAAAAGTCTGTTCCAGCCAAACTGTGAATCACCCTCCGATTCGCGCCTGCTTGCGACTAAAACCGGGAACTCCCGGGCGGATGTAGCAGCGTGAGAGGGGCAGGCGGTGAGTCTGTTGTGGGGTTTTTCTCTCTCTGTCTCTCCGCTCTGAAGTGGCTTTGTTATCAACAGGTGCCGCAGCTAGCAGTTAGCCGCTAACGATAAGAAGCACTTAAATGTGTTTTCCAAACTAAGAGCGTCTTTTTGTGTGTGTGGCTTGGATGGACTCGTATTTATAGAAGGGGGGGACGGGGGACTACTCTTCTGCAGAAGAAGCAGTGGGGGTAATTGATTAGTTTATAGCCGCCCAGTTGTTGCTCTTAATGGGACCAAAACAGTCATAATTTGTGTGAGCTAGGCTAGCTAGCTGTCACTCCACCCTGAAACTGCAGCCCACTAAACCTTGGGTCAATTTTTAACTATTCCTCGTGTTAATAGTTCACAGAGGCTGTGCTTGACATTCTCTCACAGATCTTGGATTGAGGTTTTCGTCACTACAAACTTCCTATAGTTAGGCTGCTTGCTTGTTTTTTCGCCCTCCCATCACAGCTGTTACGCGAGTTTCTGGATTTTGTATATTGATAAGGTGACTGTGCCCAGTATTTGCTGCTAAACACCACATGGATGTGACATTAAACGTGGTTTCTGTGGTTATTCGTACAGATTAAAGTATGTTGGATGCTCTCTGTGGTCGGTGTGAAGCGGATTGGACATGTTGGACACCAGAGGATCGTTTTTGTTTCACTATGTTGCAGATAAACTTTGTTAAAATGCAAATGTGTGCTTGTTATCTCGGTAGAAGATGTGCCCACTTCAGATAACTCCAGCGGTACTGTTGATGGATTGTGTTGTGCTCTGATTACTGTTTTAAGCTCATTCCTGATTGACAATCTCATTTGAGATTAGTCACTATTTTAAGATAATCTGATGGTCCCAGACATGTTCTTTTCTTTTCTGGTATTATCATCGTAGTTTGGTTAAAATCAGCTGCTTTAAAAAAAATCTAATTTCTAATTATTAAAAGTAGGATTTGTAGTTGTTTCTGACTTTATTTCGATTTGTTGAATAGGTGTGAGTGTTTACTGATTCACTCATCATACTAAATTATACTAAACTAAACCAATACCAAGAAAAACTATCAAGCCAGATACAGCTTTATTGTCATACATACGCACCATAGGAGCATGCTCAACTTAGGCTTTTAAAAAGTGTCTAAAAACAAATAAGAATGATAAAAGTATAAAACCACACAGTAAAAAAATATAAAATCACACATTTAAAACAGTGATAAAGTGCCAATGATGCATCACAAAATCTGTAGTTGCACTGAGAAACTATTGCACCGGGTTTATGATACATTTTAGAGATTCTTTCACTTGATTGATAGATCAAGCTTCAACCCTATATGGTTCTCATTGAAATCCCAAGAAGTTGTGTGTTATTCCAAACGGTAAAGCCAGAGATTACAGTGCTATTTTTATATCATGAAGAGTGTTCATGAAGATTCACCATTTCAGCCTTATAAAAAATTCAAAAGATAAGCGACATACTTATGAATGCTACTATTCTTCCATGAATTGTCCTCATTTATAGAGCAAATGACCATTTTTAGAAACGTCATGTATCATCAAAGGTAACGAATGTGAATTATTTCATCTGATGGACAAAGATGTGCAGCTCTTCACATGAATATTAGTGAACTGTTAAGTCTCGACACGTGTCATTGGCCAAGCATAACTCTGAATTCACTGTGCATGGTGTGTGTGTGTGGGTGTGTGTGTGTGTGGGTGTTTCACACACAAATGGAGAATGAGGAGTCGGACGGCAAACATGCAGCTCACCGAGAGGTGTGTTGATCTTTACCGATACTGTGGCTGAGACTAGCTCATATGAGGAAATGCAACGTCATGCACTGGGCCTCAGGCTGTCATGATAATAGTGTACCATGCTGCTGTGGCAGTTTCCTCAACACGTGGTTATACTAGCCACTTTTTTTTTTTTTTTTTTTTTTTTAGAATTTGACCGAATGACAGTGTCAGCAAATGAGATGCCTCAAGGTAAAAAAAAAACCAACAATCATATACTAATGCTGACGCTGTTTATTTTTTTGTTTTGTTTTGTTGCTGATGATAGCTGAGGGTGGTGCTTTAATGACAGTGGAAAAAAGTGTGATGGGTGAAATTAGTGTGCTAAAGATCGGCCCTGCAGATTCTCTCTGTTGCTCATGAAGCCAACAAACTAAATGACGTGGTCGAGTAAGTCTGTGATGGAAGAGGAGCACCAAGCACTGCAAACAGTTACTTTGACTTTATGAGACACTCCCAAGCTGGTTCGCTTGCTTACTTGAATGTTTTGCTGAAGTCCAGCGTTTCAAAAACTCCACTTAAATAAAAATGTGTTGTTATATCGTTGCTATAGTCATGCTAGTACACTTTGTGTTCGTTCAGTTTACACAGTCGTTCCGTGGTTTGCAATATTTTGTTGTGACGATGAATACAAGTCGTCAATCTGCCATCAACACGTTTGTACCTGACTTATTTTTTTTGTTTATTTTGCTGGAAATGACAGCTGGGGCGAATAATTTATGTAACAGGCCTTTGGAATGAGGTTTCCCCCCCCCCCCTGATGTATGTGACAATATGAAATGAGCGTGCGAGGAGGATGAAACTCGCCACCTGTAGGTGTACTCCCTTTAAAAGTGATGGGCTGTCAGCTGAGTCATTGAAGCTGCAGGTGCATGCAGTTGATTTTAACCCTTTGTAGGACATTCACTATAGATTTTTTAAGACTTTAAAGCCAGTTAAAGATTGTTTTGCATTCCATTTGCATAGAATAAAATAGAAGTACTATAGTAACCCCAGAAGTAAATTCTTCAAATTGAAATCTTGATATACTTATATTATTAGTTAAAAAATATTATACTAAAATCACACACATTTCACCATTCCTGGCTTCAAAAAAGTCTTTGGATACATTTCTCAATGCTTTTGTTTTCCTATAAAATGTATCCTTAATGAAAGGATCAAAGGGCTAAAACATAATTTAATAGTGTGTTATATGATCATCAGCATTGATATTTGAGTATTACAGGATTTAGCAGATAAAGGGTTAAAACTGTACTGTATATGTGAAGACCAATATCCCCCGAAACTGCCAGCCGACCTTTAAATGGGCTCTGCTGCCAGGTAAGAGGTCGTGTCACCATGGCGACGGGGTCAGAGCCATGCTTTTACGTCCACCCGGAGTGAGCTGGAGGAGCGGAGAGGTGAGGACAGGCACGCCGGGCCGCTGGCCAGTGAAATACAGCAGTCCTCTGTTCTCTGGAATGCTCTCTCTATTTCTCTCTCTATCTTTTTTTTTTTTTCTCTCTCTATTTTTTCCCTCTCATTTGCTCACTCTGGGTCTCTGACCCGCTTGGAAGCCGGAGTTCAGCAGCTGTCAAATCCAAATGCCACAAAGGCAGGGTTTGCTTTCCCCACGGCTGACTTTTTACACCGGCCGGGTTTCAGCCTCAGCCTTTGGTGAACGATCTCTCTGTTTTTAAGCTCCAGGTACAGAAGAGGAACTGATCCTTTGGAAAAGATAACGCCAAATGATTCGACGGCTCATTGCAGACATCTGTTGCTGATAATCGACTGGCCTCACCTCAGATTGACGAAGTGCAGCCAAGTCCTGAGAATGTTCACAGGGTCGGCGGGTGGAATGAGGCCGCATGGGATGCTTCTTTTTCTTTTAGCAAGTGCCACTGTTTCGAAACCATACGTAAAAGCATCTCCTGATTTATTAATTTTTTTTCTAAAATGGTCCAATCTCCAGGTTAAAAACTGCTTAATAAGGTTGAAAATCCAAAACATCCAGAATAGCTGGAATTGCTAATGGACAAAATAGTAAAAATCACCAAAAACAAATATTGGGGGAAAATTGCAAAAAAAAAAACAAAAAGGCACAAAATGACGTAAAAAGAAAAACTGCTCGTAACCATTAGGAAGCACACAGCACCTATAAACTGAAGAGATTAAAGTAGCCAAGATGCATAAAATGACTAAAGTGGGGGGAAAAAATCCACCTTTAAATCTTTAAAAATGGCAACAAAAGCTAAAAATATAAAATATATTTAAATTGTATACAATACAAACTATGTGTTTGCAATGACAGCAATTTCTATTTCTTCAAACCCAATAACTGACAAGTTTTGTGGCAAATTTGATTTGGTGGAAAATTGTGAAAACGTCGTAAAGGTTTCAGAGCCCTTTTCTAGATGTTTGACTCAAGATACTGGAGCTCTTCATTTTCACTCGCTCTACTCCTGGCGCCTCCACCTTCCCACTTCCCCTCTTTGTCTCTCCTGCCCACCTCTTCCGTATTTATTTCATGCCTTGTTTATGTACAGCTATGTTTAATATGTCTTTATCCCAATATCCACATGCACAATAATTACACTGCAAAACGCTGACGAGAGCGCCGCAAAATCACAATGGCAGAAATTTAAGGATGAAAACGAAGCGTAATTAACTTAGAAAAATTGTACAATGAACACATTTTAATTTCAAACAGTTAGCAGACATACAGTAACAGATAATCAATGGCTCGCTGGCGTCTTCGACTGACGTTGGTAAAAACACGCAGGTGTCGACTGCAGGAGCTGCAGTAGCTGCTAAAGCATTCTGACATCCTGTACCCCAGTTTCTTCCAGTCTGAAATTGCTCGTTTCTATTCGTATCCACTTCACAGAAATCTTACTGTCATCTAAAGCACGTTTGATGCCATCAGGCCTGCTTCCTCTCATCAATCGGAATTTCTGTCTGTACAGTTTTTAAAGCCACCCTGTTGAAATACTGTCTCTGTCTACCTAATACAATCTGTGCTGGCTTCCTTTAAGCCACAGGAAACTGTTGCACAAGACCTTATTGCTTTAAAAAAATAAAAGACATGCTGATCCTGAGATTTACCCATTAAATAAATAAAAAATGCTGATAGGAAAGTACCAGCTAATGGGTACACTCTTTAGCAGAGCAGGCCTGTGTTTCTGTCAGGCCGGAGGGACAAATACATGAAATGTATGTCACTGATCAGTCCTCAGATGTGCTCCCATTGTTGTTAATTGCAGCATGACTTCACAGTTGAAGGATCAGGCCTCTCTCAGTGGTAACTAACATGAAAACACTGTGAAGCAGCCTCTTTACGTCCCCTTTTCTTTCTCTCCCACTCTTTTCCATGCCGTTGCTCGTCGTCTGGTACGGAGCGGTACGGCTTTTTTAGCTGAGGCATGTGTGTGTGTGTGTGTGTGTGTCTCTCTCTCTCTCTCTCTCTCTCAGAGTGAACTGGCGAACGCAAGATAACAGTCCAACTCTGCTTCTGCTCCCGATGACCAACTTGCATTTTGGGTTATTTTTTTTAAAAACACTTGTTAAGTCGTAGGCCATTTGTGTCAGATGAGTTGTCATGCGATGTCGGTGAAATGAGAGAGATCCAGTGTGACAAGCTTGTTTTGATACAACTCAGTGGGTGTTTGACAGTTTGTGGCTGCAGTCGTGCCGGAGCTTGTGCTCAGGAAAACAGAATGCATCTTGGCTGCAGACGACGTCTCTTTCGCCCATTTTATTTATTTATTTTTTCCCCCCCCTTCCTTCTCAGTTTTCCACTGAAAGTTCTGCTGTTCTGCTCTCACTGATTATATTTGGGAGGAGGCAGTTTGTGTAAAATAACCTGAGGTTGTCAACTTTAAAATCAGAGATGTGTTTTGGAATACACTATTAAGGCTGTGAACTGTGTGTTTGAATTCTGCAGTTGGATTAGTAAACATCCATCCATCTATTTTACCTCTTAATCCAATTTTCTGTCTTTGTAGATTGTGTTGATGGTGTTAAAGTTAGACGCTCTTAAAAGGATGAGTTGAGGATTAGGCGCTACACCTTTAATCAGCTCTGATGGTGACTGAGATCATCTACTTTGGTTTAACATGGTTTACGCTGCTATGAAGCATTACGTTTTTTTCTTTTTACATTTTGAAATGATTTGAACATGTCTTGGGTGACGACACTATTACATCAATTTCCCCTGCTGTTATAGCCAAGTTAGGTTTGTGTATTAAACACAAAGTGCTGTTTGAGGAAGTGTGTAAACCCCTCAGCTCTGTGCTTCCATGTGTTGTTTAAATTTTTTCTATATATGCTTTTAGCTTGAGCTTCCTCAGCGGTTAACATTTCCTCCGTTTCAGTTTGGAAGTGCTTTCATGTAGCTGAATGGCGTTGATCGCAGTTTTGCCAGTGGAATCAATTCCAACGTGACTTCGTGCCAACAACAACCTTGTTCTGACAGTTATTGTTATTGGCACCCCAATCGACTTTTCACATCCTCCACATGTTGACCTGCTGGGAGATCAGTTTTTAGACGTCCTTGCTGTGGCTGCGTCTCTGTCGGTAAGAGTTCATTGTCTTCCAATCGCAGTGTTTCTGGCTTGATCTCTCGTCTGTGTCGCGTCCTTGGCCGAGACACTGAACTCTTCAGTTGCCCCCAAGTTGAGGTTGAGCGCCTTACATGACGCCACCTCTACCAGTGTGAATGTGACTGACTGTGACTCAGTACTTTGAGGTCGGTGAAGCGATAAAAATGTGCTTCATAAGTGAAGTGCGTTTACCGTTAAAGATGAGCTTGCAGATCAGTTTCACGATATGGGTAAGCTGATGTTGAGATTTTAACGGGTAATCATGTGCATTCAGATTGTTTCCGAGGTACAACGCATTAAACGTAGTCCAGTAGGTGCAGATTAAGCACGTTCATGGAGGTGAAGAGCTGGATCACATTTACACATCGTCTTAGGGCGTGTTCACATTCTCCTGTTTGGTCCGGATCAGAGTTCTCTTCTGGCGGAAAAAAACGTTTCATTTGAGTGACGTCAACACACCCAAACAAGAGATCTCTGGTCCCCTTGAAAACATGGGTCTCGGTTAGTTTACAAACAATCTTTCTCGTGGGCGGGGTGAGAGGATGTGATGTGTGCAATGCATTCTGGGTAGTAAAAAAAACAACAAAGCGAGTCGCACGAATCAGAAGAAGTAGGCGCAGAAAGAAAGGGTTGGAAAAATATATCTCGTTCAGACGTGGAAGAAGTCGTGAGAAAGATTCTCATTGATGTCTGGTCTGAAGACTATAAATCACCGTTGTTTGTGGTAACCCGTTAGCCACAAGCTAAAGACGGGCTAAAGTGGCGGGACTTGGTTTCAGGCGACTAACCCAAACCCCCAAACCAGCAGCTGTTGCGATTGCGTTGCTTTTCCCAGGGGGTTTGGCCAGGTCTCAAATGTGACTGTGAAAATTCTCGGCCCGCCCTCCCTCCCAAGAGAACCGAGTCCCAAACCATCCCAGTGTGGAAGCCCCCTGAGACTCTCGCCTCAACCAGACACACATGCATATACACATTCATGCACGCACAGCAGGAGGTAGACGACGCTGGCAGATGGTGCTGTTGTGTGTTCGGAGGTTGGTGAGGGAAAGGCGGGGGTCTCCATGTTATGTATGTTCAAGCTCATGAGCCCTATCTTAAAGTGCCGTCAAGCAGGTTAGAAGATAAAAGCTTTTACGCAGAAGTGATTGGAGTGAGGGCAAGGGTCCTGGAGGAAACAGCAGAACTTCATCACCCACCACGCAGGCTTTTCCAGTCAAACTGGGTGTCTTAACGCAACCCCCTCCCCCCCCCACCCTTTCCACAAACACCGACTTGGGTGCCTCTCGCTCACAAATCTCCACCTATTGTTGCTAACAAAACTAGTAATGAATACAATCCATAGATTGAAGCCGTGTACCACAAAGACGACACGGTGCCCTGTTTATTGTTTCTGCTCTGATTTGATTGTCTTGAATCCAAAGCAAATGGTTGGCAGCAGTGTCAGACGGCAGTCTGGCCTGTGTCCAGCAGGAGAGACGGACCCAAACCTTTTTTTTATTCCTGAGCGGCGTCATTGTGATGTTAATGTAGCGTGTGTTAATTTCTGCTCCTGACCATGTTACTCAGGTAACCCATCTCATGAGAACCAACGAATCGGGAAACAGAAAATCTCTGAAAATCAAGTTTTCCAGTCGGGAGCGTCGGGCTTCGATTTGCTTTTGTCTCCAGTTCTCTCTGCGCCACAATTCGTCTCCGTGTACAAGTTAGTTGTTTAACGCCAGTGCCATTTTTCTCTGATCGATTGGGAAAATGAAGTAAAATGGGCCAGTGTTCCGGCTACGCGCTCACACAGGTGGAACCGAATCCAGATGTCGGATGTCATGAATCTCCTTACGTGAGAGACGAGCAACTCATTTTAACTGACCAACACTTTACATGTAGTAAAAGTTTTTTTTTCTTTTCTTTTCTTAGTCTTGACTTGAGTTTTTCCCCTTTCCTTGAATTTGTTGTCGACCTCCTGGAATCCTCGTCTCCCGTCTCGTAACCCGTCAGACTGATTTGAGTTTGGGTGGGTGCCGACTCTCGATTTGAGACTCATCAAATAAGAAAAACAAATGTTCCCCTTGCCAGAGGGCTCTGAGAGAGTTTGAACAGCCCTAATTTTGATCCTTCGCTCGTCCAGTAAACCTCCCAGTGAAGTTCACAGCTTAAGGCTTGTTGTTGTAGGGGGGAACCGGAGCCCTCCATTGGGTCAATCTTCGGCACTTCTCTCCACTCTGTTACGTCTCAGCATCACTGACTAACTGCCGTCTTCATGGCTCCACTGGATCGTACCAGTGCTTGCTGCACCTTGATGTTCATGCTCGATGCCACCAGTTTTGAGCGAATGAACATTTGTAGAGTTTTGTTTGGAATGATGCCTTTTAAATTTGTCTCTGAATTATGACAGGTGGCTATTCTCCAGTTATGTTTCTTGACCATTATTTTCAGAACAGTTCTCACTACATCTGCAGGCGCTGCGTTGACCATCCCTGCTCTAAAACCGTCGGCTGTGTTGTGGTTTTCCAAGTCTTGACACCAAGACGACTGGCGATTGTCCGCCTTCGTCACGTGATTGATTTGAGTATTATCAGCACCTTGTCATTACGTTAATCTTTGTAATGACTGTGTTGGACCGCAGATCAAATATACCTTTGCGAAGGTCATGTGGTTGGTGATTTACTAACCCGGTGAGTTCTATGTTGACCGATCAGTCCTTTATGACACAAGACCAGTAAAATGCTTGTGTGAGTTCAGGAGTGTCCCAAGTAATTTTGTTATTGTCTGAAGAAAAAACTCTGACTTGTGTCGAGGGCTGGACTCAGTTCTTTCCTTAAAAACATAATTTTACTCTGTTTTTTTTCTCTCTGCATAACATTTTTCCTCCCGTGATTCAAAATGTGATGGATTTATTTCTTCACTCACAGCTGTACCTTTGATTTCAGTTTATCGGCACTTAAATATCCACTAATTGTCAAAAACACTGGTCTTTCTTTCCCCTTAAGAAAGTCTGTCAGTAGTGACTGGTAGCTCTTACTGATAAACTTGGTAAAGAGGTAAAGATGATCTATTACTGTTGGTTGGATTCAGCACTCGGGCTGAACAAATCCCTTATATCTTTCTCGATCATCAATTGTTCACCTTAATTTGTGTTGCAGCAATTTTTGCTTTCTATTTTAAAGCTTCTCAAACTTTCTGCAGATGCTCTATAGATTTCTGTGCCAGTCAAGTGTTCAGTGGGCGAACATGATGGCTCCACACTGTGTTGCGTGTGGATCATGACTTCAAAAAGGTCTGTGTCAACAATCTGAAATAATAGAGAAAATGGTTCGGTTGTGTTTTTTTTTTTTTTAAAGTGTGTTGGATTTTGTTTTGTTGCACTATTATTCATCATGTTTTAAGGTCAGTGCAGATGAACTGAGAAGGCGAGTGGAGTGTGTTTTGATTGCGTACACACACACACACACACACACACACACACACACACACACACACACACACACACACACACACACACACACACACACACACACACACACACACACACACACACCTTCCCCCATCCAAGGAATTTTGTTCCCAGGACTGCCTGGCATTCCTCACTGCTACATCATGGGACCTCTGACTGTGTGTGTGTGTGTGTGTGTGTGTGTGTGTGTGTGTGTGTGTGTGTGTGTGTGTGTGTGTGTGTGTGTGTGTGTGTGTGTGTGTGTGTGTGTGTGTGTGTGTGTGTGTGTGTGTGTGTGTGTGTGTGTGTGTGTGTGTGTGTGTGTGTGTGTGTGTGTGTGTGTGTGTGTGTGTGTGTGTGTGTGTGTGTGTGTGTGTGTGTGTGTACACACATGTTTACAGTCCTGCTGGTAAGAGATAACATATCAAACCTGTTGTTGTTATTGTGGCGCTGACAGATAAGACATCCATCCATCTTTATCTCTCACAGGGTTTATTTTTACCTTCTCTCTCTTCCTCTCTACCTTCCTTGCCATGTCTCATCCCGCCCCTTTTATTTTATTTTATTTTCTCCACCCTCCTACCCACCTCCCTGTGCCGCACGCAGGACCACCCGGTTGCTGACAAAGCCGTTGCCATGGTTACGTGTGCCAGGTGGGGGGGGGGCGTCTGCTATCTGTCATGATGTTGTCTTTGAGCGACTGAAAAGAGGGACGTAAATGCGGGAGGAGGGTTCGATATAACATGACCATGTTATATTTCACGTCTCATCCACCTGTCAGCGACACGGACAATCACGTGCCTCGGTGACAGGAGGGCGGGCTTCGACGCCGCCGTTCACGTGAGCTGGAAAGTTCCAGTGCAGACGACTGGTCACACTGTGTCAGGTTTTCACTCTGTGGGGTTGGTCAGGTGCAGGAGGTTTTACCGAAAGTCAAGATAAGTTTGTTTGTGTCGCCTTGATTTGGGTTTCACTGTGTTCCTTTTGAGTTTCTCTTCAGTGCAACGCTGAATGAATGGAATTCCTTTTTTTTTTTTTTTGTTACAGATTAGCATCACAAACTGCTGGAGGGATTATGCAATTCTGCAGGCCAGACTTGACCTGAGCATTACCCTGGTTTCTTGGAGGAACACCAAGTGGGATTTTTTTTTTAAATGACAGTTTTGGGCTATTTTTTAATTACATTTTTTTTTTTTTTTTTAATTTAATGTTGTGATGCATATCACAATACAGAGTTAATAGTAATATGTTGCTACACTGTATATTTTGTTGAAATAGATATTTTATTGTATAGCGATGTCTGATAACATAGCTTTGAAAATGCGACTTGTACGTTATCACCAGATACCCACTAATAATATCCAGTATTTACATGCGAGTGTCATGCTATAATATAGAATGTGGAAATGTGTTGGTTTAGGAGATGGAAATTCACAAATTGGATGAAAAATGCAGTGATGGTGGTAATTAAAACTGAATAATGGAGGTGTAGCCGTTCATTATACGTTATAGACTAATCTCCAGCTTTAATCTCCTGTGCATGTATCTTTACACAAAGTAACGACTAACACAATAATTTCTGAGAAACGTGGCTCAGCGAAGCTGATGAAAGTAAGACTTCTGCTCTGTCTGTTCACTTCAGGGTCTTATGTCAGTTATTTTCACTAAAACACTAAAATCATGCGATTATCCTGTGGACAAGTCAGCAGTAACAATCACTGTTCTGTAATGAAGGCCTGCTTTGGCCCGCTGGTTGTACGTTTAACACCCACATCTATATTAACCCCCTCCCCCTCTTCTCTCCACAGGTGATGGTATCATGGCTGCTGCGTTCACCGAGTTGCCGTCCTAGACTTCCCCATCACACAGACATACTTTCACCTGCACTGCCGTAGGATCTGCTCAGACACCAACGCTCGGCGCCCCACGTGTGTGTGGGATGACAACCTCCCATCTGAACGGCCACGTCGCCGGAGAGGGGGGAGGAGGAGGAGGAGGAGGAGGAGGAGGAGATGAAGAGCTGAAGGGAGGACAGCAGCATCGGGAAATGGCCGTGGACTGTCCGGGAGAGCTGGGCAGTCGGACGCTACCTGTCCGAAGGTCGGCACAGCTGGAACGGATACGGCAGCACCAGGTTTGTGTACACACACACACACACACACACACACACACACACACACACACACACACACACACACACACACACACACACACACACACACACACACACACACACACATTCTTTTGTCTTAAAGTCATCCCACTCTGTTAGCGAGTTAGTTCTCCGCTATCGACACAGCAAGGAGAGATAACTCTGATTTTTGATTTTATAGGATACATAAATATGTTGGGTTTTTTTAATATATAGAATGGGGAGACTTGCGTGACACAGACTTGAAATTCAGATAAACAATCAACAGACAAATGGTCTTCACAACAAAGACATGGTATCCGGAAATCCACGTTTCCAACTATGCTACCAGTCTCATGCTCACCCACCTCTGATTAATGTCACTGTTTATCTCATTTCATTTGGATTATCAAATTGAAATAACGTCACATCATCACTGACCAGGAAAATGTTGTATTGTGGTCGCAGACAGATTTGTTGACGTTATTGCGTCATGCTGTACATTTCGGTTTCATTTATGGAGCGCCAATAAAAACACGGGTCTTCTCGCCGCAGCTTGAAATCGCTTCAAAATACAGATTAAAACACAACAATCCAACGTGTGCAAGAATTAGTGATGATGGAAAGAAGGAAAAAAAACATGTAAGCGATAGAAGGCTCTACTGAATCACACTCGCAGGTTTGAGTTCTCGGAGAGAAAATGATACGACAGAAGCATATTGCAACAAACAATTAACTGGCTGCAGACCTGATGGCGGCAGGAGACACAGGTCAGGACCAGGTCAGCGCCACTGTCTGAGATCCTGCGCAGAGACGAGAGGCTACAGGAGAGGGACAAATAGTTAGTGGAGTGTGTATGGAAGCAGCGGGAAACATAAAGCAGCTTCACTACAAAGTTGTCCAACGTGACCTGATCCAGCTGAAACAGTAAACTTTATGAAATATGATTTTTAAATTTTTCTTTTTAAGCCCGAGTTCGGAGTTTATGGTAAAATAAGTATTTTAAACTCTGTTGGAGACGTCACAGGAAGCCACTGAAGGGAAATATCACTCGTGCGAGATCCTGTTGACACTTAAAGGGTTATTTTTATCTCGATAGGATAGGAAGGAATCCTCATAGTTTAGTGTGGAAATAACAAATGCATGGTTTCAGCGATACTTTGAGCCAGTGTGTGTTCCTGACTGCACACAGGTGAAAGAAAGCAGTCCCGCAGACTTGTTTAACGTGGGAGGATGGGAAGGATAAGTTCTGGTCAAAGAAAACTCTCAAGTAGTGCTGGAGGTCAAAGTCATACCATCAAGAGTGAATATCTGCTCATGTCTGTTTAGTCTGAATTCAGGATGAGAAAATGTCTTTGGGTTGGTGCATCATATTTGTACCTGTGACTGATGATGTAAGTGTGTCTGACTGCCACTGGGTTGAAAAATCCCATAAATCTTTTGCTTGTTTTGGTGTTTTCTTTTAAAAATGTTTGACAAAAGGAAGAATTAACAAGTTCAAGTAATTGTAATGGCGTTTATATAATTACTTCATAATGATAGCCACTTCCTACAGTCGCGGCAATACATTATCTCTGAGGCCGCGTGCCGACGATGGCCTTTTAATCCGCGTGCGTGTTTTAGGAGGACCTCCGGCGGCGGCGAGAGGAAGAGGGCCGCCAGCTGGATCTGAACGCCTCGCTCAGACTCCGGAAGCTCGCCCAGAACCCTCAAATCGGGATCGACAACCCCACATTCCTGCAAGACGCATACACACCGCAGCAGCCGGCGCTCGGCGGCCAGCAAACGCACCCACTGCCGGGTAAGGAGAAACTCACACACACACACACACACACACATATCGGACAGTTTGTGGAACAGTAAAGATGTTCGAGGAAAAAACAAAAAAAATGGAAGAGGTTCAAGTGCAGGAGGAGTTGGGGTTAAGAAATTCAAGAGGAGACTGAAGAAAGGGTGAAAGTGAGGAGATGAGAAGAGAGGGGAGCAAGGAATGTGAGGAGGACAGGTCTCCCGTGAGGGAGGGAATTCCTCAGGGAGGGGGGAGGAGGCACTCCAGGGCGACTTAATTAAAGCTCTGTTTGCGGGGGTGGCACTGTTGACACACACAAACAGGAAGACACGGTGCAGCATGGGGAGGAAATGAAAAGCAGAAAGCCGGGACGGGCGGAGCAGGCCGCCTCCCGCCGCCTCCCTCTTGAGCATCTGAGACGCGTCCCATTCCGAGCCCGTTCACCGACTCCTCCCCTGGCGATTCCCGAGCGTGTCCCTGTTTACTGATGCGACGTGCGTGTGTCTTTGGCAGAGGTGGACGAGCTGCTGCTGTCGCTGAAGCAGATCCGCGGCTGCCTGCCTGACCAGCAGAGTCAGAATGACATCGAGCTGGTTCTTGCACTACTAAACAAGGTAATTTAGAAGGAATTAGATGGAAGGAGCCTCCAGTCACTCTGGAGTAATTCTTTTTTTTTTCTTCTTCCTGAAACTCGCCGACCTCTGGAGGTAGAGGAGATTTAAAAAAAACAAAAAAACAAAAGGCATCCATGACAACAGTGGCCTCAGAGGCTACACAGAATATCTTAGAAACAATGCATGTCACATATACTATGTTATAAAGGTGTGGCGGAGGTGAGATTGCCTTTGCTTACAATGGTAACAATGATTTAAACACTCCCATAAAACGATGTCTGCTCCCAGCAGTGCCAACCAGCCACACGCACTGTGATCCTGATAATGAAGATGTGCTTCTTACTTAATTCTGAAGATAAACCGGGGAGTGAATTCAATATGTTGGGCCCTACGGATTTTGTGATACAAAAAAATTCACTAATTATAAGTGCAAATGTGGGTGTCGGAAGGGAAAACGTTCCCAACACTATGACCATGTGAACTCCATTTCTCTCTCCCGTCTCCAGTCTGACTTCCAGTCGGCGCTGAAGATCCATAATGCCGTGGCTGCCAGCATGCACAGGCCCTCTCCCCCATACCCACACACACAGCAGGCACTTCCTCTGGCCATGGAGGTAACCTATATTCTCATATTCCCTTTAATTTCACTTTTTTTTCCTTTTTTCCTTTTTTTTCATTTGTCTCTTGCTCGTCGTCTGACAGAAGTGCAATTACACAAGAGTGCGACAGTGTGTTTGAATACAGTTTGAATACAGAGCAGCTCTGTTCAGCATCAATTATGTCTGAAACACTCGTGATCATAGCAACACGCGCAACTTTTTGCAGTGGGGAGTTGTTAAAGTGACTGTTTAAAATGTTTCAAGGCAAAAAAAAAAAGAAAAAATTGAATTCTGCTGACTGGCTGATGACGAGTTGTGGAAAATAGGCATTTTCCAGTCAAGCTATCGTCCATGATGCTCATATGATCACAGCCGCAATTATATCCCGGCTCCTGTGTGGAGTTGGCGAGCCGTCAGAGCTATTCATGGCTCATTTCAGTGGAATCTCATTATAGGCAGCACATTATTTGTGCCCTGCGCCGGCATCTCCGCCCCCCTGCCCTGCATTTGGCTTCAAAAAGAGAAAAGCTCCCGGTTCACACTGTACTCCGAGAAACACGTCCCTTTGTCACGCTTAATGAAGTGGAAAAGTAATGAGGAGGAATATAAACTGCCACAACGGGCCGGATTATTCGAGGATCTCTCGGTTTCCGATGCAGCTCGCCGCCGCCGCCGCTGCCATCACACTCTTGTGTTTTTGCAGAACTTTCCGGGCCAGGTACCAAGTCAAGAGAACTGAAATCTAACTTTGAATGAAGCTCGTTTTAAGTGAAAAGCGTATTTTATATCTCTTCATCATATCCATTTCTAACATAACAAGAGCAGAAAGCAGCAGTCTTTCTCAAAAGGCCTTTGTCTAAATACATCGTTATTGTTGCTGCAATTTGAAATCCCCTCCTGGGCCTGTTTTAAGAGGTAACTACAAAATTGGAGTCATTCAGTTAAATGGATGGTATGATACTTTTGGATTTAGTCACAAAACGGCAGCAACAGGAAGGTTTGGCATTTTATCGTGGGAACGTGTTTTTTCGAGATTCGGCACGTCAGTGCTGGGTGGAGTACATTCACAGTCGGTGATGAGATTGATGTCAAACTTCAAGAGCCTGCTGCTACATGTTGGCAGACAAAGTGCTGCTGAAATCGCATTCTGTGGATACGAGGCGATCGGGAGAAAGCAGCGTTCACGGGGAGGGAATAAAGGAACGTTTAAAGGAGTAAATTAGTAAAGATTTTGTTTGCAGGAAACCCAGAAACCCATGAAATCCAGCATTTAGAGTAGGAATATGTTTTGAAGCCTTTTAGAAGATGTTTATTCTTAAACTGTGTGGAGTTTTACACATTCCAGGTTCAAGTTAAATCTAAATGTGGAGTAGTTTAACAGGCAAATGCGACTAAGACAATGTGTCACGACTGTAAACTGCTCTCCTGTAACACACCGTAATGTCATTTGTTGTTGCCATGGTTTCAGGTCAGGAATATCATCCAATCAAGTCACAATAAAGAAGGACTCGAACTCCACAGCCTGCTGTCAGACACGCACATCCAGGTACACACACACACACACACACACACACACACACACACACACACACACACACACACACACACACACACACACACACACACACACACACACACACACACACACACACACACACAACACGTAGTTGCTCTTTCTGACTAAGGAATCCCAAACATTACCGTTGATCTCTCAGTGGTTTCTTGCACATGATCCTATCTCACAGCTGAGCGGTGTGTGTGTGTGTGTGTGTTTTACAGTCACTGCTCCTGGCCCATGATGGCATAGCAGAGACGGAGATGCAGCCGGAGTCGCTGCCCGCTGAAGGAGAAACCCTCGCCCAGTGGGGAGGGGAGACGGTGAAGATCGTCCGCATCGAGAAGGCCCAAGACGTTCCACTGGTGAGACTCTGTCCGTCACGACGTCAGCCTCTTCTTCTCCTTGATGCCAAAACTGCGACGTCTTTGGATCTCTGTTTTGTCTTTTCTCTGAATATCGGATTCCAGCACGAGCCAGTTTCCATCAAAACACCTATTAGACACAAGGTCCTGATAGGATATTCTGTAAATATCAGAGGTTGCCGTGCCCCGCCGGAGTCGAGCTGCTGATGAATGACGCGCGTGATCTTTCGTCATTTTCCCTCAATGTTTAATTCTCTTCAAAGCATTAAAAGCTGTCCACTAATTATAACTTTGGCAACACGTTATGCGCTCATATTGGATCTGCGCTCTTGTTTGTCCTGCAGGGGGCGACCGTTCGAAACGAAATGGAGAGCGTGGTGATCAGCCGAATAGTCCGAGGGGGAGCAGCCGAGCGGAGTGGGCTTTTGTCAGAAGGAGACGAAATACTGGAGATAAACGGCATCGAGATCAGAGGCAAAGACGTCAACCAAGTCTTTGATATTCTGGTAAATAAGAGTCTTTTGGAGAGCGGAATAGTTTCAGTGTCGCACAAGACTTGCGATCATTATTGGAGACCAGTAGTTTGAGCTTTTTTTTTTTCTCTCTGCTGGGACACAGTGTGACGACGTACGACGACTCCTCAAGTAGAGGCAAACGTGGAATTTAGGACTTTTTATCTGTTTGTGAAAAGAAGACGATTGCTGTTTCCCGTCATTTGTAAAGTGTAAACCAGGGGTGTCCAACTCATTTCAGTTGAGGGGCCACATTCACCTAATCTGACCTCTGGAGGGAACAGAGGAACAAGTCAAACATAACATATTAAACTGCAGCTACGGACAAATGCAAAGTCTTTCCTTCTTTTGATCCTTTTGTAACTGCAAGAAATTGCCAGTCTATTCTGAAATTTACATATTAAAGGAAATCAGATATTATTATATTGCAAACATTTTTTATAAACACCTGTCTCTGGATATCGTATTCGGGTTTACTACAATTTGTCATCTTCTGGAAATTGTTTTGAGTTTACGTGTCTAAAGTATCACTTCGCATAAGTTGGACTTGTTTTATTGTGAAAGTGTGTTGCGTTGTGTGACCTCCACAGATTGCATTAATGTCGGGGGTCAAATTCTGACCAAGGGTGGTTTTGAATGTCATTTTTGCCGATCTAGTCTTTTTAGATCAGCCTCTTTGTCAGTTTTCATTTTTAATACTTCACACTTCAAAAATCCCATGGCAGGCCGGGTTAGATCGTCTGGTGGGCCGGTTCTGGCCCCCGGGCCGCATGTTTGACACCCCTGGTGTAAACCTTCTGTGTGTGTTTGTGTGAATCAGGCGGACATGCACGGCCTCCTGACCTTCGTGTTGATTCCCAGCGCTCAGAGCAAACCTCCTCCCGTCAAAGAGTCTGTGGTGAGCGCTCGCTTCTCGGCAAAAAACCCCCCAAAAACAAACGCCGCCTTGTGCTTTGTGACGCCCGGGGGACTTAAGAACTTCCTTTTTGCCTGTTTGTTGTCAATCACTCCTCAGGTGCACGTCAAAGCACATTTCGACTACGACCCCTCGGATGACCCTTACGTCCCGTGCAGAGAGCTGGGCTTGTCCTTCCAGAAAGGAGACATTCTCCACATTATCAGCCAGGCCGACCCCAACTGGTGGCAGGCTTTCAGGGACGGGGATGAGGACAACCAGCCGCTGGCTGGACTGGTACCAGGTACGGCCGCCGTACCGGAACGGCCCCCAGCCGCTCTCCTATTGGCCGATCGGCGAGCTGATCAGCGTTTGTCCCCCCCCCACCCCTCAGGGAAGAGTTTCCAGCAGCAGAGAGAAGCCATGAAGCAGACGATAGAAGAAGACAAGGAGCCTGAGAAGTCTGGTCAGTTCCTCCACAAGCTACAGTTCCAACTCGTGTCGCCGTCATCTTAATGACCACATATATTAAAGTTACTTTCCCAGAACAGTTAAAAATGTAGGACCCAGTTTTTTTTTTTTTTTTTTAATACTCAATTTTTATTGAACAGTTTTCCACATAACAGTTACAGCAAAGCATATAAACATTGATCAACATTAAGCAGCATTCATGTAACAATAATCTTGTATCTGTTGTAATGAACCGCTATGGAAAGTAAATGGTTAATGAGGTGCCAGCATACATCAGTTGTCTATACGTGATAGCGATGATTTGTTCGGATACACTGTCCATTTTGTCCATTTTAAAGAGTAAATATCAGTCTGCAATCTTAAAACAAAAGTCAACCTTTCCATCTCATGTATGTCCTTAATGATTTCAAGCCAATCATCCACTGTGGGAGGGGGAGGACCCAGTTTTAGTTGTTGATATATATATCTCTAATACTACAATTTCTGGTTTGTTTGTAAACAAATCAGCTCTGGTGTGATGGATTTGGGCAACTGCGTGTTGGAAATGTGCAGAAATGAGTGGTGGTGGTCTTGTTTTGGTGTATTGGAAGTACATTTTCTAGATTTTTTTTTTTTTTTTTCCTGGTGGAGTAACTTTAAGACTGGGGAAACTCTCCAGTATTTGATTTCACAAATGAACGTCACTGGCCATGTCGTGTGCAGGGAAGCTGTGGTGTGCAAAGAAGAACAAGAGGAAGAGAAAGAAGCTGCAGTACAACGCACACAGGAATGACGGTACGTCCTGTTTGTGATTCTAACAAACATTAAAAACTGACGCTTAAAAAGTTCCTCTTGCATTTTGTTTTGCCCCCCTGCCCTCCCCCCCTCTCCTTCCTCTACTTCTTCCATCATGTTCTCTTTGTATCTCCCCGGCCTAGATCTGGACAACGAGGAGATCCTCACCTACGAGGAGATGGCGCTGTACCACCAGCCGGCCAATAGGAAGCGTCCCATCGCGCTGATCGGCCCGACCGGCTGCGGGCAGGCGGAGCTCCGGCAGAGGCTGCTCAACAACCAATCGGATCGCTTCGCCGGGGCCGTACCCCGTAAGCTCACCGAGACACGCGAGGGCGACGGATCGTTCCCATCCAGCCTGTCGGCTGAACTCGTGTGTGTTTTGGGTTTTTTTGTCGCAGACACCACGCGGAACCGCCGCGACGGAGAGCTGAGCGGTCGAGACTACCAGTTCGTTTCACGTCAGACGTTCGAGGCGGAGCTGGCGGCCGGTGAGACTCGTCGCGTTATGTTTCGTGTCCGAGGAGCAATGCGCCCGGTGAGGGAAATACAAACGGGTTTTTTTTTTTTTTTTTGCTGGGTTTCCTCTCAGGGAAGCTGATCGAGTCTGGAGAGTTCGAGAAGAACCTGTACGGCACCAGCACGGACTCGGTGAGGCAGGTCATCAACACTGGAAAAATCTGCGTGCTCTGCCTGCACACACAGGTCTGTACACACACACACACCACACCACACCACACCACACCACACCACACACACACAGTGTGATGACAGTTTCTCTGCGTGTGTGTTCTCAGGCTCTGAAGGTGCTGCGGGGTTCAGACCTGAAGCCTTACATCATCTTCATCGCTCCACCTTCCCAAGAAAGGCTACGAGCTTTGCTGGCGAAAGAGAACAAGAATCCCAAGGTTCCCATCTCTGCCCACCTCCGTCTGTGAACACAAAGCTAATGCATGCGGCTGAGATTTGACGGCGTATATGTGCATATCGCGTACAATCTGCTCTGTTTTTACTGAGTTTCCTTCATATGAAGCTTTGGGGGTTTTTAGTTTGCCCTCATAGTGTTGACTGGCAGGTTGATTTAGATATATTTTTTTGTTTGGTCTGCGCTGTGCCTCGTCAGATCTACGACATTTTTACCACTGGGTAGTAACTGTTTCGTTCAGCGATTATACAAAGTATAATAGAACACATAAGCTTGAATAATGTGAGCCCGTGAGTCCAAACTGAGTTTAAAAACTGAGTTTAAACGAGCCCTTCTGTTACAAGTGCAACAACACGGGCAAATCTTTGCAAATATAAATTTTAAGTGAGCACGCACAAATATCTGAAGTGTATATAAATGCCATTGCAGACAAAACGAATCTCGCGACAGACGCATCAGTGTAGACCCACACACGTAAGATATCGGTTGCAAAGAAATTCTCCCTGCAGACACAAAAACATCCATATATAATTATAGGCACTATTATTAAGCGCCTACACGCAATTATACTTACACACTCGCAGCTCTCTTCATTGTTAAAGGAAATAAATATTGGAGGCGTTGATGTCACTGATGGCTCACGCGTGTGTGTGTGTTTCCGTGCAGCCCGAAGAGTTGCGTGACATCATCGAGAAGGCGCGGGAGATGGAGCAGGGCTGCGGCCACCTGTTCGACGCCGTCATCGTCAACATGGACCAGGACAAAGCCTTCAACGAGCTGCTGCGGCTCATCAACAAGCTGGACACTGAGCCCCAGTGGGTTCCCTCCTCCTGGCTGCGCTGAACGGACCCGACGCACAGTCGCACGCAGCGGCGGTAGCGTAGAACCACAGAGGCCCCGCCCACCCACCCACCCACCCACCCACCGCCAACACGCCCCCCCCCCTCCACAGGTTAGAGAACCCAGACGACGAGACGCAGGTTACAACTTGGGGAAGGAAAAGCTTTTGAGGTTTTTTCTGTGTTATTACACTAAAAAATATGTGATATTACGCCTCATCCTTTGAGAAAAATATCACAGTCCAATTTTCTGCAGTTAAAGAAGCAGTTTTTAAAAGAAGCGTCTCCAGAATAAGTGAAGCCAAGAAAATTAATTATAATTCCAATGTTTAAAAAAAAAAATGGTTTCACATCACAGTTGAAAAACAACAGCTGTCATACACTTCTGTGACAAAAAGTAGATTATTATTACTGAGCTTTACTTGGATCCCCCCCCACCAAAAAAAAATACTGAGTTTCACCATTAACTGGCCTGATCCTGTGACCTTTGACCTTTGTCTTCTGAGTCTTTTGAGAGAAAAACAGAGTTGGATCGATCTCCCGCCTCAAAACTCGTCCGTCAGGTCACTCACACCGGCTCAACGCTTTCGTTTCACCAAACTTAAAAAAGGCAACTATGCATCCACTTCTTGTCTTTTTAGTCCTCCAAATATGACATTATAAAAAAACAAAAAACAATTATATAGATTTTTATCTCTAAACATTTGATCACAGGATGCAACATTTCATTCCTTGACAAGATTATCCGTTTGATTCACTGATTTCTCTCTTAAAATGATACAATTATACTTAAATTGCACAAGACGGAAAAGGTGAAAGTTTCAGCACTTGAGATTTTTGCTAATAATCCTCAAATTAAAACAGTGTATTTACAATACCGGTTGATGTGTGTTGCACTGGGCTTGGTAATTGGACGCCAGGCTCATCGACTCCCGTTTCGTCGGATGATGTTACTTCAAGATGATAAAAACAAACAGACAGAACTTGTGGGGGGGAAAAAACTAAACTTTTAAGATTTTTCGGTTAAAAAAAAAAAGAAAACTTGTGTCATACAAATCCAGCTTGACTCTCCTTCCATCACTTCCTAAAGTCTCAGAAGTTCCACTAACGTGTGTTGTCTCTTCACACACTCGGCATCTCGTCGTGTTCCCACCTGGTGGCGCTGTGCCGCATCCTCACGAACAGTGCCTGACTGACCTGTGTCGTTTTACTGTAGCTGTCACAGCTGCAACATCTGGACCTGGATTACTCGTCTTTTTCTATTTTGTTTTGTTTTTTTGTTTTTTTTTAAAGAGTTGTCAGTGACTTTGGGCCTTTTGGGTTTTTAACCCTCTGATCATTTCAACCGTTAACATTCAATCCTCTGAAAAGTTGTTTGGATCTGCGTGCAGCGTTTGTTTAGATTCACGACTCTTTAATTGAGCTTTTTATGGTGGATCCGACTTCCAACAAGTCCTGACCGCGGATTCATACAAACCAGGCGCAACACCGAATGCAAAAAAAAAAAGCTACAACACGAATCGACTGCCTTTAACATTTACCCGTCTGTGCCGCCATGTTCGTCCCATCAAAATAAAGGCGTTAGGCCTCTGATGAAGATAAATTGTGACGCTCGCACGCTGTGTAGTGCACACGTAGATACACACACACACACACACTGTGCCTGTTTATTCCCACGAACACTCAGTACCTCTGTGCTTTCGCAGTGGCTGACTCCCTCCAGCAGGGGGCAGTCTGCTGAAACTACAGGCAAATGAACACTACGACTAAAGAGAACACGGACCTGCTTCTGTTGGCAGGGCAGGTAAAACACTAGCTGTAGTTTATTGTTGTTGCTCCTGATGGCCTCTCGATGCTGAATTCATTAAAACTGTGTGAATGTGTGTGTGCGTGCCTGTTTGTGTGTGTGTGTGTGTGCGCGTGTGTGTCTTGTCCTTGAAGACAGCAAAGTATTATTATTATGACCTGAAGTAGACCTGACACCGTATCACTGTCATCACTGTGTAGAGCATTTATATATTTGTAATATTTAAAATAGATTTATGAAGTCCAGAGTGCACCAATAGAAGAGAGGGGAGGGGAGGGGAAGGGAGGGTTTTTTTGGGGGGGAATTAACTGCATTGAATGTAAAGTTAATTGATGCCACTTGAAGTCACTTCTTCCTGAGAGAAAACTTCTTTTTGTATGGATATTCACAATGAATAAAGAACTAGATGATTGGTAGAAAGTCGGTGACTCTTGTCTTCTGTTTTTGTTGAAATGCTGAATATGTGGGGAAAAAACCTCCCAAGAACAACTTTAAAATGTTGAAAGTAGTGTAAATATTTAAAATATTCAAATTATATATTGAGTCTAATGTTAAATGCCAGAAGTAGTATGTCAATAAATATTGATCACTTCCATTACATTTACATTAAATGTAAACAATACCATTAAAACAATTACATTAAAGGTCAAGAATCTTGATTAATAGTAAAAACATTGAAATATTTTAAATTGCTTCATATCTCTATTGCATGAAGCATTGAGATCATTTTAATCATCGCAAATATCCTCCAAATCATTGAGAATAATGAAAATATATCACAAATGGCCTGAAATTGGCTTGAATAAAGTAAAAAAAAAAAAAAAAATTACATGTGCAACAGATGCCTTTTAAATTTTAGTATTACAGTCGAAATGCTTAAAATAACATTGCAATACAGTTTCAACATTTAAATTTGAAATATTCGGGAATAATATACACATTTGAGAATTAATGTTCTTATGACAAATCTGTTGCATTTCAGGAATACAATGTTGAAAGTGAATTTGAAATGCGGATATGCTTTATTGCTTTAAATGTGAAAAATTAAGTCCTGAAAAATGAATATAAAATCTTAAAAATGAAGTAAAATGCAAACTCTAACTTGTATTTACTTGAAGGAAATGCAATTTTTCCCGAATTGCATTAAAAATGTTGAATATAAAGTTAAGTTGCATTGGAATATTATAGAACTGTATAGAATAGAATCACATTAAAACAGTTGCAAATAAAGTCAGACTGTAGAAGATACATGAGCAAGTACAATTCCGATAGTTGCATTAAAATGTGAGAAAACGGTTTGTATAAAACATTGTGGAATATCAATGTCTCTTTTCAATTGGAATAAGCATAAAAAGAAAATGTATTCATTAAAAAAAAAGTCTTGAACTATTTATTTTGTTGTGTGCTCTGAACGATGTACTCGGGTAGATGTAGTAACATCCATCCACCACTGAGGGGCGCCGTTCTCCACATTATGAATGCAATATGCGCGATCAGGTCAGAGAAAAGTTTGTACCGTCGTCTATCGTTTTTTTTTTTTTTTTTTTAATGTCTTCAAACTTGTGTGTTTATTTGTGATCCTGCAGGTTTATATACGGGAAACGTGCTCATGTTGAATCTTTTTGCACACTATGGATTTGAAAAGACAAATAAAATCATAAATGTTTCAGGACAAACATACGGACGGTTGAAAAAAGCCACATTTAAACTTCAATTAAGTCACGGTTGAGCTTGAAGTGTCAAATCTCCTCCTCGTACCATCAGATCAGTCTCGACTGCTTTGCATGTGAGCTGATCTTTAGTTTCCCTTTTCAACTTGTTTGAAGAGCGATCAAAGACGATACAGGTGGAGTGAGAGTGTTCCCTCCACCTCATGTCTCTGTTGGCTTTTAACGAGCCACGTTAAAACATGACCCGAATAACGTTGAGTTTATGTACAGACGCGCATATCTAACCACACACTTATCGCAAGTCAAATATAAAAGCCATTTGTAAACGAAACATAATTCAAGGGCAGGAAGTTATAAAAAGGATGTGACTGCCTTATAATAACATATATTGTCATATTTTAAAATCAACTCAAAATTCCCCATCCCTTGTTTAAAGTGAAAATGTAAACAACTCCCAGTGTCAACAAATACAAAAAGAAATCTGTTCTGCTTATGTCTTCATTGCTTTTCCTTTGTCACTTTATTGTTGATGAGATGTTTGTAATGGAGGCACATGTACGACAACAAGAAAAAAAAAACGGCCCCTTCCTCAGATTTTACAGAAAAATAAAGCAACAGTTAAAACATATTACAAATTTGTTGTGCTTTGAAAGGTGAAATTGCTCAAATGAAAACATGATCGAGCTAACATTGGGACAAAAACCTAAACATATTACACTGCATGTGACACCATTTAGTGCTGCAGGTGTCATGATCTCGCCATGGTTAAATAGCTACGCAGCAATATATTGGCTTCTTCAAGAAAGTCAACATATTCCAATATAAAATCTTTGATTTAATTTAAATTGAGTTATCTGAGCCATAGTAAAAGCTTGTTGGATAAAGTTGCAATCTGATAAAAAAATGTTATCTGATGAAGATTAGGAATTATTCAACCCTATTCCCACAATTTTGACCGTAATTTCTAAACATTTTGTCAACATTGTGACTTTATATCAATTTCTACTAAACTCAACAGTTAATATACTAAATATTTTAAAAATAAAATAAAATAAAATAAAATAAAATTAAATTAAATTATGGAGCGTTCTTATCTTGTCTCTTCTCTCCTCTTTGGCTGTCTGTCGTTGCACGGTGACGTCACAGGAACCTCAACTCCTGCACCATGATTGGCCAGTTCACACCAAAGGCGGGACCAACGTGGCTGCGGCTCCGGATTGGTCAGCTCTTGCTGTCAGTCATTCGGCTGGCGCACACTCCTCCCCGCCCCCTGTTCAGTCAGGTTGATGGAGAGCGAAGTAAACGAGGGAGGCAGAGAGACTCTGAGTGGATGTAACAAATAACTGGCATAACTTTTATTTTTGACGTCTTTTTTTTTCCCTCGCTGGTGCTTTTTTATCTTCTCCTCTTGTTTTCTTTTTTCTCCTTCGCTAATTTCACGGCGGTGTGGCCGCTTTACGGTCCGAGTCGTGTATCCCGTGGCAACACGATCAACTGTCTCTGAGAAGTTTTGGATCAAGTGTTTCACCGACAGCCGGAAATTTTCACCGGATATTTACCCGCTTAACTCAACGGAACCGAGTCAGCGGGGGCGACGCGGCGAATGTGGACGTGGTTTTTCTTACTTTAAACTTTTTTCTTTTCGTTTCCCCCGGAGTTCACGCCGAGTGGGAAACGGGACAGCGCGAGACAATAGTGGTGCGTGAGGGAGAGCGAGCTCGTGCAGAGGAGGAGGAGGAGGCGGAGGAGGAGGAGGTGGGGGATCGATGCCTCGCGGGGGCTTTGTTCTGTCCCGTGTGGTGACCTCCCGCGAGCCCGCCGCGGAAATCCACTCCATCGATTAGATGATCGATTCGTGATCGAGCGGTCCGTCGGAACCTCACAGCATGGACGTGACTGTGTCCGAGTTGCTGGCCTCCTTCATGGAGTCTCCGCTGGTGGTGTGGGTGAGTGCTGCAGGGGGTGGGGTGGGGGTGGTGGTGGTGGAGGGGGGTTGTTGTGCACACCTCAGGTGCATTAATTCACCTTCAACCCCCTCCTGCCCCCCAAAAAAGGTTTTATCTTGTGCACATTGTCAATAAACTCAAATTGCAATCATGTGCAAAATACACAAACACCTTCCATGTTGGATCCAGGAAATCCCCCCCCCCCTCCCCACACACACACACACACACACACAAAAAGAAAGTTAAACACAAGATAGAAAATGTTGCGTAATGCAAAAGAATAAAGGTCAACTTTAAAAACTGCAACATTAAGTGTAAAATCCTAAAGATTGTGCACCTTTCATGAGGTATGATTGAGGAGAATAGCAGAATATCTGCATTGGGTGGCTGTAATCCAGCTCTGGGGGTTGGATTGCAGTAATAAACAGGCATGAATGTGGAGTGGAATCCACTGCATGGACACAGTGGTACATCTGAAATCCACTGCCAGTGAACACAGTCCATCACAATGTCCAAAGGTTATGAATGAAATTGGAAACCGGAGCTGTGTGAACCTGAGCATTTGGATATATTTCCACAACGATTCCTGTACACGTTTAATTTTTCCAAGTTGTTTTAATCTTATTGATTCCTTAGTAAAGTATGAGGATATCAGGTTATCATGCTGTCAGATCAAAACGATAGTGCAGATCAAATTTGCAATAAATACAAACACTTAGTGGGCTAATTTATGTTTGTTTAGGGATTTGTCCTTCCAAATAACAGTGTTTTCTATCCCGCCGGTCACCCTGACTAATCTCTCTCCCCGCGCACCGTGACCTCTGACACTGGCGTCTACCTCGGAGGCGGGTATCGATGGCAGATCTCCATCTGATTGGCCAAATATAGAGTAATTGATCACTGCTCACACGATAGCCACTGATAACGGTAGTGGGAATAGTGGGGCATTGCAGTGAAAAGTAAGAGTTATACAGTAGGTGTAAATGTACTGATGAGAACTGCAGTAACATTTTGGATTTTTGCATTCCATCTGAGTAGGAGAAATAGTGACGCTGCCGCCGCTCTGTGTCAATTTCACCCGGGAAATTCAACAAGTAATTGGGGGGGTGATAAGGCCAGAGAACAAGTCTTGATATTTATGTTTACGGCGCGGCTGAAAACGGTTTCACCACATCTGAAGAACTGCGTCAACCCTCATACACGCCTGCGTCTCGTTTATCAGTTCTAACCTTCCCGCGGCGCGACGCTGGCAGTCGACGGGTTATCGGTCTCGGGCAACGTCCGGTTTCCAGGTGACCTCACATCCCGCCGACCTGAGCGGTTTGGCCTCTCGGAGCAGCTTTCACTTTTTTTTTTTATCTCTCTCTCTCTCTCTCGTTCGTCATTGCACATCCAGATCACTCCAAGGTCAGAGGTGCAAAAACCTTTGTTGGTCCCTTGAGGCCGATCAGACAAAGCGTCTTGTCTTCGATAAAGGGGTGGAGGGGGGGGTGGGGGGGTGGAGGAGAGTTAAGTGCCTTCCACCTAGCGTGGAGCAGCCGCTGTGGTCGCGCTGGCATCTCCCCAGCTGAGCAGGGCGTTCCTCACCAGAGGAAGAGGGAGAGCACAACTCTCAGAAAAACCCCTCGGAGTAAGTAGAGGTTAAGGGAAAAAAAAACATGCTGTCGATGGCATTTTAACTGCGGCATATGTCAAATTTGGCATGTTGTAATGCGTACCAACGCTCAGTCGGGGCTCACAACCGCGCTTTGGTGTCGTTCAGACTCGAGTTTCGATCATGTGATCACGAGCGAGCGTCCCCAGTAGAGAATTGTGTTTTTGTCACTGTGAACGGGGAATAAGGAAAATCTAAGGTAGTGTTGCGTGAACGCCCTCGAACGCCCACCAGGTACCGGCCTCTTGAGAGCATATATCCGCTGCATTGAAGTGAGGAGTCATCCTCCTCCTCCTCCAGGGTACCTGGCTGCTTTTCATCTCTCCTCTCTCTCCTGGATGTTTCTGACTGAAGCTCCACGCGGGTTTGAAACGCCGAAGCCCGCTCCCTCGCCAAGTACCAGTCCGCTGGTTTGACCCTCTCATCAAATCCTTTGGTCTGGCTCGGAGCGGCCGTGCGACGCTCAATGTCGTGCTTTGTCCGACCAAACGGACCACGACTCTTCTGATTTGTCGTGCAGCGAATCGTTTTTCCTCTGAACTAAAGTCTGTTGTTTGTGGGGGGAAAAAACAAGCTCCTGACATGATCACAGACGTGGGATCCAAGCTGTTTTCTCTTAGAAGAAACGGTTATACCTCAGTTCAGGGTATCGCTGTTTGTTAAATCACTGTAGGGACACCTGTTCAGGTATGTAGAAATAATCAAATCAAGCTTCAGGATAGAATATACAGTGACGTTTGTTGCCGTTTCATGCTAGAGGTCACATGGAGATGTTAAGATTGTTTATCGGTACGTCCAAAAGGAATCAAGCAACCACCTGTTACATCCGAGGTGCTTCAAGGGTCAAACTTATTGAAGCTTGACCCTTGACAGCGGTGCCCATTTGTGAAAGGAGCTCCCAGTGTGCCTCAAGGCCGATTCATACTCCATAAGAATAAGAAGAAAGTTAAAAATGATGTCATTTTCTTCTTCTTGGTTCCAGATCAGTCACATTTTAATAAGGTTCAGCATGTAACCTCGCTACTGTACGAACCCCGCAGCTTGTTAACATGCCGGAGGGCGGAGTTACGCGATGCCCCCGAACGCATCACACAGGGCTGTCAGCTCCTGCGGTTAAAACCGGACCAACGTGACACAAACTTTCTCTTCTCAAACAGTTCATCGAAATGTATTTCTGAAAACATTTGAAGTTTTTAGAACTTCTTCACGACACAGCCAAACTTTTCTTCCTGTTCTTATGCGACTATGCAGGGGCCTTAAATCCTAATGGGCTTGTTTGTCGTCTTCACACCCAAAAAAATGCTGGAAGGCTGACGTCATGGACCCGCCTCTCCCTTCACCTGCATGTTGTAACCTTTCTACCCAACAGCAGTGGCAGATTACAGGGTTTTTGCTCACGATACAGAAAATACCAAGGTTTTTCGACAAAATCCTCCTCTACTGCCAGAGAAACAAGTGAGGACAGCAAACGCCACATGAGGACTCTGTCTTGACTTTCTCTTCATATCTTCTTTGGTGTATTTCTACACCTGCTACAAAGACAGCAGAGTTCTCGTCGGGCACATTTCTTGACGTGATGTCTCGGGTACGGAAAACCTTTTCCTCTCGGACGTCCCGCATTTAGTGGAAGCGACACGCCAGCATGGATCCATCCTGCAGGATGAAGCTGCTGCTGGCGTGAGGGAGGTTCCTGGTCACTTTTAAACCCCACTGATTACCCGGCGATTGTTGTGACTATTTACCACTTCCAGCAGGATGATTCAGTACGTCAGTGGTGGAAGTTAAAATCGAACGCTACCAGTTACTGGTGTGTTCAGATCACGTCCGACTCCAAACAACCGCGACAGTGCAAGACGGTGAGTTTGTGTTGACGTCTCACACTTTGTTCTATCTCCAGGTGCGGACGCTGGGCCCGTTGAGCTCGCCGGACGACGCGGCCTCCGGGGACCGGGTCAACATGTTCATGGAGCTGGTGGACGGCGTCTTCCTGCACAAGATCATGACGCACATGTGAGTGGCGGCGCCGCTTTTCATCTCCCTGTGTGTGCTGTCTGGACTGGGTATATAAAGGAGCCAGGTTGTGTGAGTTAATCCAGTGTTTCCTGTGCGTGAAGTGTGTGTCGGCCCAACCACATCCTGACTCGCTGGTTTCAGGTCGTAAACGTCACGCGGCCAGATGTGCCGCTTCAAAAAGTGGCGCGGGGTGAAACGGAGCGGGGCAACGCCAGGCAGGGAAAGCAAGAGCCAGCCGAAGCCACTTTGTGGTCAGGATTGTGTGGAGAAAAGAATCTGGACTCACCTCCTGGTCGCTTCGTGTGTAACCATAGCAACTCCCACTCATTACGTAAGACTCCGTTCATCGTGGCGGACGGCGTTCCTGGGAACTTTCGCCCGTTTATAAATCAGTCGTTGCCGTAAAGGTGTTGTGCTGGATCCATCCACGCTTATCAGACCGTCGTCAGGCCGCGGCTCAGGTCATCCACTGGCTCGTCGCGTGATCTCGTTGCCTGGCAACCATCACCACCGGGTGTGAGAGTGATTGTGTGTGTGAACAGGTGAATGTGACTGAACTTGTAAACAAGAAGCTAATAATCAGATCCTGTTGAAGGCGCCCCGTTTACATGATGACGGTGCCCGGAACCGCTGAGAGCGCAGCTTTTTGGAAAGGTGGAACTTTTCGAAAGAGTCCATCTCCATGTAAATGGGGGGAAAACGCAACTTTTTTTGAAATGCTGCTACTGCGCATGCGCACCACAGTCATAGTAAATATCCCTTCTGCACATGTGCAAGGAGATGAACAATAACGACAACGGCAGCATCAAGAGTGTCGTGACTCCCAGTCAGTTTTCGTAACAATCCAAGTTCGTCGTCTGCCCATGCGGATGTCCGTGTGCCCGCCATGTTTAGGGCGTGTTGTTTCTACCCGCATGTTTTTGTGGTTTCATTGCAAAAACAGCCAACAGCACCCACTAGTGGCTCAAAATTAAAACTGCATGCTTTTGTCGTTTTCGTGTGAACAAACATCTTTTTCCAAAAAAACTTCTCTGAAAGGAAAACACAAAAAACGATGTGTTTCCACTATTAAAGAGGGCCTTAAAGTTACGTCACTTCGTGAGCAGCAACTTTCCAGGCTAACATGAGGTTGTTCAGTTGTTGATGTGTTTAAAAATTCTAAACAAATATCAAGAGGCTGCAGGGCTCAGCTGCCATTTCCAATCAGAATGCGATACTTTTAAGTGGTTTCAGTTTTCTAACAGAAGTCATGAAATTGTGTTTTAAAGAAGGAACTTGGCTCCTTTCAGTCATGCACTTTATTCTGGTGAACAAAAACACTGAAAAGTGGCGGAAAAAAATCTTTTTGTATCGAATGGGCCGTGTACAGGAAGTGATGTATGAACATATTTCCTCCCGTTTTGTCTTCATATCCACGATTTGTTCTTACTTTATTTTTTTTCTTTCAAAGAGAGAAATTTTATGCAACATTGTCGGAGCTTATCTCGTAACAAGATAAGAGCGAACATCCTGTTTTCACAGCCCACTGATTGTCCAGAGGAGGAAAACATGAGTTTCACATAAAGGAACGCCAAAATATCATCCAATCAAATGTCGATTTCTACATGTTTCATGTTTCATTTTAACCATTGGATTATTAAATTAGTGAATTAAATGGCTGCTGATTCGAATCAAAACTGTAAATATCCCTTTTTTTTTTTTCAAATTATGGCGTGTATTATTTTTTTTTCTGCCTCTATGCTGCTGTAGAAGCTTTGTGTGCAGATAATTGAGAGATTATACAGATTTATTTGAATTATTTCATGTGCTGTTCTCTCCCCGTGCTAACAGCTGCATGTTCTCTCGTCTTTTTTTTTTTTGAGTCGTATCCTTCCATAGCCGATCATCGGGCACACGTTCCACAGTGTTGGTACACACCCCGCTCTCAGACTGATTTTCATGTCTGTTACTCGCGATAACAACCGACGGTCTGGCTCGTCCTTCCGACGTGTGATAAACCTGCGGTCGACCAAAGAGGTGATAAATGAGCGCGACACCTTCTACTCGTAAAAGGTCAGCTCCTTGACATGTTGCTTTCAGAATAATTAAGAAATTCAATAGAACGCCGATGAGATTCTTCCCGTGTCAATTATTTCCACATCGAAACAGTCAATTCTGACAGATTAGAAGTCTACATATGTATCAGATTATTATTAACATAATAATTTATAGGAATTATTCGACAGTGTGAGTCTCTCTGGACTTGTTGATGGAAGCTGCACACTCTAATGTCACCACACTTTTGGTATTGTTAAAGTTTAGAAAAAAAACAAAAAACTTTTTGGAGATGGCACCATATCTGGCCCCATTTCCAACATAAATGTGTTGAATCAAGTCCCATCCAGACAACCTCCCTCCCACCTTCGCGTCCCCAATCACACCACATGTTCAAATGTTAGTCATTGTCTTCAGAAACAATGATAATCTCGCTATTGTTCTCCATGCTACGGCTGGCTGAAGTGGGGGGGTGATTAGGACCTGTTTGGGGGTGGTAGTACAGGAAAGTGGGTTACGGAGGAGGAGGTCAGGACAGAAGAGCCATGAGGAATATTGGAGGAAAGCCTCTCAGGAAGCGTTTGCGGAGAAGTCAGTCAGGGAGGCGGTCAGCTGTTAAAGCAGCGCCGCCTTCCAACAGGCAGGCATCAAGCCGCTTAGGAATTTGCACTATTTAATGTGGCTGTCCAACTGACTCTTGCATGACATTTTAACTGGGACTGAAGCTGGAAAAGACAGACTTTCCCGGAGAAGAACGCTGCTTGGCTGCCTGCTGGTGTTCAGGCTTTAGAAACCAGTGAAGAGGTGAATGAGGCACAAGGAGGAAGCTGGAACTGGAGCTAAAGAGGGACGAGAGAGCACTGAAAAGTTTCTTTTTGATAAATCTGAACAACTGAACCACAATGTCAAACATGGCAAAGAATATAGCTTACATTTTTAACAATGTCTTTCTTACAATAATCAAGCCTGTAGTCCAACAAGCGGAACCGTTAACACCAGCAGCTTTTCAGCGGTGGAGCTTTTTTTAAAGAAAATGTATTTTTTTTGCTTGATTTTTGTACTTTTCAACTCAGTGTTCTTTGTCATAAATAAACTTTGAAGAGATTTGCTTGTTTTACCAGATGCCAGTATCGGATCAGGACCAATGTACGAATCAGGGACCACAAGGCCCATATGTGCTCTGAATTACTCGAATAATTTACTGCAAAAAAAAATGACAATGAGCCTGTGTACTCACCATTGTTTTTGTGGAAAAACAAGCAGCAGTGCCAACTTGTGGCCTGGCATGCAAACTGCATCGTTTTCAGCGTTTCTCTGTGGAAACGGATATCGTTTTCAGAACGTTGCCGTGTAAACGTGAAACTTTTCTGAAACGAAAACGCAAAATCGGTGCCTTTTAACACTTTTTAAAAAAAATTTTTTTATTTCTAAACTTCATTATGATGGAGGTTGAAATATGAGCTGAACTCTAAAGAAGAGGCGAAAGCAGCGAAGTGGCCGGTGATCGGTTAGCGTGCGGCTCTGACCTCTGAAAACACCAGTGCTCTTGTTTCAACAAAATCAATGACTTGTGTAAAAAGAAAAAAAAAAAAAAGTTGCTGAGAGCATGCAGGGAATGTCTTTGTCGTGGAGCCCCCCCCCCTCCTCCTCCTGACATCAAACTGACGTCATGACAGTCACAGTGCGTTGGCCAGACAGCGCTATACACACACACACACACACACACACACACACACACACACACACACACACACACACACACACTCACTCCTCCCCCCACTGTTCACATGCAAATCAGTCTGGCCCAGGCTGACATGTGGTGATGTGGGTATAAATCCTTCTCATGCACAATAGTGACTCTGACACACACACACAGTGTGTGTGTGTGTGTGTGTGTGTGTGTGTGTGTGTGTGTGTGTGTGTGTGTGTGTGTGTGTGTGTGTGTGTGTGTGTGTGTGTGTGTGTGTGTGCGTGTAACGATCGCTGTCCTAAATAGCCTGAAGCATCGGTCTAAGCGGTGTGTGTGTGTGTATGTGTGTCTCCATAGTGACCCCAGCCCGGCCAATCAGAGGCTAAACAAGAACATGAACAACGACGTGGCGCTGCGCCTTCACAACCTGACGGTTCTCACCAGACACATCAGAACGTACTACCAGGTATGTATATGTATACCACACAGCGCCTCAACAACACAAACAACAACAACAGTCACAAGCCACAGCTGCTCCTGACCACTTGCCCCTTACGCTGCCGCGTAATCATTGTGGTGAACCGTTGGGATGCGGTGTCGCCGTAACCTCAGCTGATAAAGTTGGCCTCCGGATGAATGTTTGGCTGTTTCGTCTCATCTCTTCGCCGTCGACGGGTTTGGGCGCCGCGCAGACCCCCCCGCAGGCCAACATGGAACAACAGTGCTGTACATATTCCTAAACCGCTGCAGTTTGAGTGTCATTTGACTGCCGGCTTAGTGATGAAGGGTTGTGGATATCCAGCAATGTGCTGTAAACCATACTGGCAGGAAGGAACACAATTCTCATCGTGAATCACTGGGTTAGGGTCACACTATTTGACTTTCAATTCGATTTCCCGATTTTTTATTTTTTTTTTGTCAGTGTAACTTAAAAATGACTGCAGCCATCAGATTTTCCCAAAAGTGCTGTGATTGTCCTCAGAACTAAAATGCATAAATCTGAAAATAATAGATAAAAGAGGCTTTACCGTTCGTTAAATTCAAGCTCTAGCCCACGTTTAAGCAAAAGTGTAACAGCAACTACGGAAAACTACAAGGTACGGTAGAACGGAATGCCAAAAATGCAGAATTTGCAAAATATAAACCCTTTTTAGCTACAGAGTTGAGAAATCGATTAAATCGTCACTTTGCCCAGCTCTAACTCAACATTAAAAAAAACAAAAAAACTTCGTGAAGGTCTCTGGTTGTGACCTGTGTTGGACTTGTGGTCTTTTCTGTGTGGAGATTGCATGTTTTCCCCAGTGTGTGTGTGTGTGTGCATGTACATGCGTGTGTGTGTGCGTGTGTGTGCGTGTGTGTGTGTGTGTGTGTGAGAATCAGAGATAAGGAGCTCAGATGCAGTTGATTTGGCTGAGCCGCTCACACACGCACACACGGCTTCCTGAGCTCTGGCTCCATACACCCCCGATGTATTGCTTGCATGTCGGCCTGGTTGTTGGTACACAAGGAGGATTAGTTGATATTTAGTTCAATAAACTGTATTTTTTAATTTTTTTATTTATTTTCTAACTGGGTAAGTTCAGGCCAGTTCACGTTTTGCTGCACGAGAGAGTTTTACACGAGCAAAAAAGAAGAAGAAAAAAAAGCATGTGAAATCTGACTTTTTGCATGAATTGCTTGTAAAAGATCTTTGGATTTTCTTTTGAATCGCACACATAAACACTATATATCACCAAACACCTTTATGGTTGTAATATGTAATATTCGAAAACGTGAAATCTGCTATGACATTGCTTGTGTCCCATCCAAAAAAGCGGATTCTCTTATTTTGACGTCATTCTGTGGAAGATTTGCTTCTATTCTTTTTTTTTTTTTTTTTATCATGTGTTTTTATCAGGTGTTCTGGAATGTTTTATGTATGATTGATCAATGGACGGAGGCGGTAATCAGTTTAACTGGACATCCAAAGGTGAATTTTCCTCCCCTGAACCTGAATTTTTACATATTGATCATCTCCCGATACTTCCTTTGTAAGACATTTGATCGTAGAGGTACGTTCAGGTTTTTTTTTTTTCCCCCCCTCGATGCCTGTAGCTGCATTATTATCAGTGTAATCCCGTTTTAAACGGCCTATTGTTTGTCACTCACTTTGCTGAAGCTCTTGTGTGGCGGAGTGTTTTTAAACACAGTGTGGAGATAGCAGGTCATGACCCCGATTCATTCTGTCAACCATTTATAATCTATGGTGGCGTTCACCGGTAGCGGTCGGACTGTTTATTGCTTTCTAGTTTGATGTTGTGTTGTTTACAGCTGATATTTCGTAGATTTTGCAATCTTTGTCTTGAAAATAGTTCATTTGTGCTCAATCCAGTGTCATTTAAGACGATTTTAATGGTTTTCAATCAAGTTCTGGATTTGTTAGATGGAAACTAGTTGTAAAAAATATTAAATTATTAACATTGTGAGACAATCAAATCAATACAAAACATATTATTGGTTTTAAAATGCTACAATCAAAGACTAATACTATATTTATTGTGTGTAGCACGTGGAGGTCACGCATAGTAAAGATCCTTACTGTTGTGGTGTGTGTGAGCGTGAGCGAGTGTGTGTGTGTGAGTGAGTGAGTGAGTGTGTGTTTACTTTGGGTGAAGTGGGTCATTCTGGGCGGTGGAGAGTTAATCTGCCACGATGGTTAATCTCCCCAACCTGAACACACACACACACACACACACACACACACACACACACACACACACACACACACACACACACACACACACACACACACACACACACACACACACACACACACACACACACACACGTTTTAACATCAAGTCAGTGAGGTATGGCTGAGCATGTTGTGGGATTGGATTGGCTGCAAGGACCATGTGTGTACACACACACACACACACACACACACACACACACACACACACACACACACACACACACACACCAGCAGACCTCCAGCTGTTCATACGGAGCCAGGCGTTGGCTTTCTCCTAATTAGATGATGTCCCAGCAGACACACCGGCTGGTCTGATGAATCCTCGCCGTCTCCCCAGTGACAGAGCCCCTGTGTGTGTGTGTGTGTGTGTGTGTGTGTGTGTGTGTGTGTGTGTGTGTGTGTGTGTGTGTGTGTGTGTGTGTGTGTGTGTGTGTGTGTGTGTGTGTGTGTGTGTGTGTGTGTGTGTGTGTGTGTGTGTGTGTGTGTGTGTGTGTGTGTGTGTGTGTGTGTGTGTGTGTGTGTGTTAGTGTTGCATATGGGGATAGCGTCTGTCACATCCTCTTGTGTGTCCTTTCTATTGTACAAGCCGCTGTAACCTGATCTCACAGGCGTGGACCAGCGAGCCATGTCTTTCCACAACTCCTGCTGGGTCTCTCGCTAAGTAATTGATGAATTGATCACTTTTTCACTGGGAAATAAAACCGGCGACGGCCCAGTCAATGGAAAGGCCATTTATCGGTTGCGTAATAGCAGCTTTCCATTGTCCTGCCTCACACGTGGTTTTGGCTGCAGGCTGGACAAAAGAGAACTGATGTCACAGTTGAACTTTGGTCACTTTCTTTGGGGGGGCAGTTTGAAGAATAACAGTTGGTTGTTCATTAATTGACGCAGCTGGTAGTTGTCGCCATTCCTTAAATGCCAATAACTTTACCAGCTCAAATCAGATTACTGGCCTCCTTCGGCTCCGGGTCTGTAACGTGTTAAAACTCTTGGCTCTTTTTTTTTTTGTGAGAGCAGTTTTGTCGTCGTGCAGTAACTTAAGCGGCGGTCTCCGTCCCCTCTCCCCTCTCACTTTACCCTTCCTTGGTTACCGTGGGAACTGCAGAACAAAGCCTACATGGGATGTTTTGAACTTCGTATCCTCTGGCCTACTTTGTACACACTCACTCACACACACACACACACAGGCAGACACATACACATGCATTTTTTTCCCATGCCTTTTGTGAACATTGCATTCACTTACATTAATTTCCTGTTGATAAATTAAATCTTTACCATAAAGCCTAACCTTAAGCCTTCATCTAACGAGTTCCTATAGGAGGCTGCTTGCTACAAGTCCCAATAATGTAAGAGTATAATAACAATATCAGTGTTCACACACACATAAACCTATTCTATGTCTTCTCATATGTTAGTATGGTCACCGGTGTGCTGGTGAGACAAGTCGACAGGGTTTTATTGGGCCTGAAGAACTGCCAGTAAACACTGCTGTCGGTGTGTTGTGAAGGGGGTGAGGCTGGACTTTAGGTTGCCTTTAGATTTTTATCTCACTTCCGTCTGACAAAGTTTTGTGCTTGAACCTCGTCGCGAGCCCGTTGACTCAATCACAGCCCTGTGCTCCGTCTTATCTCCACATTAACCCTCTGTCATCCGTGCAAACAGGTTATCTGCGCCCATCCCAGCGCCTGTTACCACCGCCAGAGCAAAATAATTGGTTCTCAATGGTAAACTGGTCACAACTGGTCTCTCTGGGACTTTTCATTCTCCTCTTCTCAATAAGTTGGACGAAGAGCGGGTCCTTAATCGGGCCCCTTGACTCTGCCGGTCGACAACCAAGAAGTGTTTTTGTCGCTCTAATTGGTGCCAAAAGTCCACGCATGCCTCGCCAGATACTCGTATAGAACAAAGTCTGGTACAAAGGACAGATTTAGCTTGTGAAAAGTGTTTATAAACATAATAACTGAATGAAATCAGGATGCAGTTCTCAGAGACCTATAATTGATTCTGTTTCAGCATCAGTGGGGAAACAAAAAACGTGTACTGTCAGACTCACATCGACTTAAGGAGTCAAAAAAATATAGTTTACACAGAGAGAACCACTAGCAAGCATCAATGAAGGGATAACCGGATGAGCAATTTGCAACCAGTGATATAAATTGTCAATCTTCGAGGTGTAAACAAGCCTGCGAATGCGGATCTGTCGTTGAGTTTGCTTCATTGTCTTTGTGCTTTGTGCTTTGTAGTTCAGCCTTTCATCCCTCGTATACACGAGAGGAAAAAGCCTCTCTTTTAAAGATAGTTTTCATCCTCTTTATGCCTCTTAACTCGTCAAATAGAGTCGGGATTTCCTTTTTATGCAGCGAAGGCGGACAATTATGGGTGAAACGACTCCAGGATTCCACTCGAAAGCAGCCAAGGAGTGAAACCGTTCAGCCGCAGCGAAGCGTCGGCGGCGAAAGCAGAAAGTAATCAGAAAAGCAAATACCCGGCATCTCTTCTCTCTTTATTTGTAGAGTGTTACTTAGCGCGTGTGTGTGTCGCGGATCGCCAAAGGGCTTGGCGGTGCAGAGTAGTGGCTCCAGCGCACGTGAGCGGATCCAAGGTCTTAAAGTATTCCAGTCGTTATTTTTTTTTTCCATTAATTTTACCGCCGGATGACAAACGGCTGCTGCTTTTACCCCCAGAAAGTGATATTTTTGATTAATAAGAGTGAACAGAGCAGTGTTTTACTCATCCGACTATTTTTTAAAATGAAGTGTGAAAAACAACAGACAAGACTAGAAGCCTTTTTTTTTTTTTTCCGAGCTTTGTTGTCACTATAAGTGATCCAGATCAACACTTGTGCGCTCGGACTGTTTTGGCTACTGCGTACAGCTTTTACAAGGTCTTACAGCTTTGTTTTTTTTTTCTTCATATAATTGTTGTGGCCAAAACACATTTTTGTTTTGTTGCGTGTGCTTTTCTTTAATCCTTCTTGTCAAAGTAAAGCTTCCTAGAATAGGAATGTGTTCTAAAAAGGTCCGTTTGTTTTTTGTTGTTGTACATTTTTAAAAAAGAAATCGAGATTTGAAATGAGTAGAGCGTAGTGAAGACAAAATAAGACATAGCGTATGACAATTGGTAGCGCGTACCTCAGGATGGGCCTCTTTCCAGAGGGAACAGAGACGAATGGTTTTGGGCTTTGTACTCAGGTTTTGGAAAGACGGAATTAATTTCTTAACCTAAAATCCTTTAAACCGAGTCTTTCCGATTCGGTTGAGACTTGTTGCTTGTTTTTTGGAAACGTCTCCCGAGTTGGAACTTTTTGAAAAAGATTGAAGTGAAGCAGATTAATTATTTTTTGGTTTATTGCTAGAATGTTAAGATTTTATTTATTTATGAATTTTTTTTTTCGTGATCTCTGCATTTAGCTTTCCTTATGTCACACCATGAACCTCCCGTCACGGTTGGGCAGATTACAGCTGGTGGTGAGGAAGTTGTGAAACACTCGACCCGGTGCCTCAGTTAAAGTCAGATCTCCTGTGAACTGCCACCACTTTATTGATCCGGGATTAGAAATATGATCCCGCGGTGTTACTGTGCCATGGATTTATGCCTCGTGTGTGTGTGCGTGTGTGTGCGTGTGTGTGTATCTGGGTCAGTGTAGCAGTGGATATTGATCCCACTTGTCAGTTTTAAGTGTGATATCCCGCTGGTGACGCTGCTGCGGGATTGATTTGACCTGCCTCTCTACTAATAAACATGCTCTCACGCAAAATCATCTGAAATCAAAATCGAGCAGAAGTGACTTTGTGAATATCTCATTCCCCTTTTGGGAACGGTACAAAAATGTGTCCTCAGAAATCAATCCAGTCGTCCTCATGTTGTCGTCCAGAGCCGAGTTCCCAACAGAGTTAAAGTCTTAACTTTTCGACTATATTATTTAAGTCATGCTATACACGATCAGTAACAACTTGTTCTAAATGATAATTAATAAACAATATATTCCACCTGGTGTTTTGCTTTTTCGACTTGAAGTTTTAAGAGTGGGGTTTCTAATAAGCGGCGTACTTTTTCCTTACAAATACTCCTTTATTTGTGTGTGTGTGAGTGAATGTGACGAACAATGCAAAGCGCTTTTAGGCCTTCTCACACAACTGTAAGCCACTATATAAGTGACGTCCATTTACCAAATACTGTCAATTTTGCTCATAGTAATCATTTCTTTCAAAAATCAGATTTTTTTTTTCTTTCTTTTGAGTTAATATTCCCAAAGAATTTGCTTTATTTGCATTTTTTGTGAATGCATGCAATCAATTAGGGTATAATTCATCTGTACCTGTCAGACCAGACAACATTGTATGTATGTGTGTGTGTGTGTGTGTGTGTGTGCGTGTGTTCGTGTGCATGTCCTTTATGGTTTAAGGACACATTTAGCGTTTACTTTTGAGAGCTGTCTGTTACATTCTCACTCTTCCAGCAGAGCTTCTCGAGTTTCAGGTGGAGCTTCTGCCTCCAAGACACCTGGTGGTCAGCTCACATGTTTAATTCAAAATGTACAGTATGTGTGTGTGTGTGTGTGTGTGAAGACAAAGAGCGGCCGGCTCGCTCTCTCGTTACCCCGCGGCGTATAGAGCGGAGTGTAACGTTACCTGCAGGTATTGCACTACCTCTCCACTCGGAGTTCTCCCCTGGCGGGTCAGACGGAGCCGGGGTAAGATGATCGGGGGCGCAGTTATTTGCCTCGGTTAGCAGGCGACACTCTACACCTGAGCCCCGCTTCTCATCAAGACGCCATAAACCCGGCGCATCGGCAAGAGGGCGAGCAGCGGCGTGAATGGGCGCCTCCCAGTCCGATGGGAGTTTGGATGTTTCCCTCCTGTGAGGAGGTGTGTGTGTGTGTGTGAGTGTGTGTGTGTTTGACTGTATTATTGCAGCCAGCCTCTCCCTGTTGACAGTGACTTCCCTCCCGACAAAACACACACAGTGATCGGTGTGTTTCCCCCTCCTTAGCCAGAGGTCACGTCAGCCCAGCTCCCTCCCACGTGGCCTCTCTCTAACCTCTTCCTATGCACCCCCCCCCCTCCTCATCCCCTCCTCCGCCATGTTTCCTCATCCCAGAACCACTTGCTTTGGCGACCAAAAATGACATGTTTTTGATGTTTTCGTCTCGGGCGCCAGGTCGTCAGGGTTTTTTTTTACCAGGCTGCGTCTTGCGCGGTCAGGTGTGTTTAGGGGGGGGGACGGCTGGAGGATATTCAGGAATGGAAAGCATTCCCACCTAGTGGGCTTTTTCTCTCCTGGCTGACAGTTTGTTGACTGCAGGGTGTGTTTCCTGTTGGCCGTTTGCCTGAACACACACACACACACACACACACACATGCAGACATGCACTCAGGCTCACGAGTCTGGGTCAGTTGCTGGACTTTGATTGTTTTTTTTTTTTACACAAAAGGTGTTTGGGTCAAAGTTGAAAACAGATCGGCTACAGGCGGCTTGATTTTAAAGGTGCATACTATGTAAGATAATGGCATTTAGTTGAATGGGTGGCAGCACTGAGGCACCGTTGTGTCCAGTATGTCCTCGATCTGCTCCGAGACTTGTGTTTTATTTGGCGTGAGCAGTGTGAAACTAGGTGAAATCTGAAGGTTAACAGGAGAATACTTTTACAGGGTCATATCATGAAAGTGGCACCATGTTTTGCTACGAAAGCAGCAGCAAACCATCGACATAGCGCACGTCTTCCAAATGATTTTTAATTGACATTAATGTAGTTCAGGCCTCAGTGTACAGATATCCTGGTTGTAGACGGAGTTCCAGGTCAGACGCTCGGATCATTTATGTCTCTTGTTTGTCTTCTCCGCTGGAAAAAAAAACACAACATTCCCAAATTTAGATCCAAACACCTGCAGGACTGTGAGGCTGAATAAACAACTTTATGGACGAGAGACACTAGGAAGGATTTTCTAACACAATAAACTGTCCTATTGTTTCTATCAGGCCGGACTGAGCGCAGAAAAAAATAAAAGTATAATAAAAGAAACAGAAGCTTTTGCTGCACTTTGAGAGCAGATTTCTTCTACGTTTACACTTTCTCAGGGTTATCTGGTCAGTTTTGCTATTAAAAGTAATTATGGATCTTATTTTTGACTTCTTATAATTATATTTTGAACTTCCCTGTTTGATTTCTCAACATCCAGACTCATTTCAGCCCTAAATGGACGAACAGGCACAAACTTGTCAAGTGATTTGATGCCCGACAGACTTAAATAGACCAAATCGACTGTACAGACAAGAAACATGACCGAGGAAAATAATGGCGCCTTTTGAATATGAAGAGAGGATAATTGGTCGATCCCTCGTGGATCGTCTAGCTTTTTTTTTCTTCTTTTTTTTGAATACCATCCAATAATGGATAATGTTACCAATTATCTCCAACATTGCTATGTAATAAACATTTTTTCCAATTAATTTTATGAGAATGTTTCTAATCTAATATCTTCTTTAAATGAGTTACCAAATTCCTACATAAAATATTAAGCATTTTTATGGGGGGGGGGCAACCTCCTACTTTGTGCAACATACCAAGGAGCGGTCCTTTCTGTTTTGATCCAACGGTATTTGTATTGGCGGAGGAGAGCATGCACACAATAACAATACATACCCAATGACCTCCGATTGTGGAAATTCAGAATTTGTCTGATTTACTGTGCTGCTTAATCGTCCACATTGGATGTAAATAAATCAAGAGTTTGGCTTCACTCTAATGTTGGTTCTTGTAGACCACAGTATGATGTTTATGATTAATGTACATTGATGATTAACTGTTTCTCTCTGCTTTCGATTTTTTTTTTCCAGGAAACCTTACAGCAGCTCATCGTGATGCCACTTCCCAACATCCTCTGCATCGCCAAGGATCCTCTGTCGGGTAACAGATACTTCCACTTCTTTTTCCATCGAACTCTGCTGATTTCAGATATTGTTCCCTCTTGTCTGTCAAGTCTGTAACGATGTTTGCCAATGGCTTTTGTTTGCTGGGGAATCTAAACAGTTTAGAGGTTTTCCAGTTGGGGGGAAAAAAGACACTGGAGATAGAAAGACACTTTTTCTGTGCACAACCAAGGTGGAAAATTGCTTGTTTTATACATTCATTTTATACATTACAACACCTGAGTGGGGAGGTGGGGGCAATTTTGCTTTTATGTGGATGACGCACATTTTTTTTCATTTCATGTTGCCTGAATGTTTTTGTTTTTTTCAGTTCATAATCAAACTGGCAGCAACATTTTCCTTCTCTTGACTTTCTAAAGCTTGTACATGTCAGTAAATACAGCAACCCGGAGACGACCCAGTTGAAATGACGACAAAAAAACAATAATATTAGAAATAAAACTTCTATTAAAAACACTTCAGTGCCCTTGAGGGAAATAAATATGTAAAAAAATAAGCTCATGCTAGCAGTGTCAAAGCCTGGCCTTACATTTGCGGGGGGATTTTCCAGTTACGTGAAGGAAAACAGTGTCATCATCATTCAGTCAGTGATTAACAGTGTATGTACTTGAATACTTGGATACTCTGAGCGCGGCCTGAGGGGGCTGCGGCCGTAATCGCCGTCAAGGCTTCAGACATCAAAGACTGACAGTGTGACTTTATATTGTCACGTGAATCCAGCCGTGTCATAATGACTCCAGAACAGATCCACGAGTGTCTCTGTGTTTTGTCCCCTGCAGCCAAGAGCATGGATGAGCTCAAAAGGCTTTTGTTGCTGCTGCTAGGCTGCGCTGTACAGGTAACACACACACTTACACACACACACTTACACACACACACCGTGCCTCTCCCAGGAAGCTTTCGCGCATGTGTCTGTGTCTCTTTTCGTTTTTTTGCATGTCTGAGCACAGCTGTTGATTGTGCCTCCCGACGAGGTGAAGGGTTGGACTGGATGTAGGTGGGACTTCAGAAAAAGAAAAGAAAAAAACCCCCCAAAAAACCATCAGTGATTTAGTGCAGCAATCACTCAACAGTGTTGTACCACAGCGAGGCGGAGGTGTTCGAGCGGCACAATTAGGCCGTTGAAGCCCGAGGGAATGTTTCCGTGTTTGCGTTTGGGAAGATAAACCGACTAAAATAACAAAACCACCGAATCTCACTGAAGAATTTCAGTGGCGCGGCGAGTGAAGAGTTAATCGGGTAATTGCACAGAAAGTGGCTATTCACGGGGGAAGTGGGGGTCGCAGGTGCTTCCTGTGTGTTTGTTTTCCTTTCCGCCTCTCCCGTGGCTCTGAACCCACCAGGTAGTTTTCTTCCTCATTTCATCCCGCCCCCTGCTTTTTTTATTTATTTTTTTTTTTTTCACCTCGGCTCTACCCTCCTTTCCTCTTTCCCCTCGTTCCATCTCTCCTTCTGTCCCACCTCCTTTTGTGTTCCTTTTCCCCAACCTATACTGGTTCGACTGGTTTCTGAAAGAAGGAAAGAAAAAAGAAAAAAACCACATGGGAGCCGTTGAGTGGGATGACGGAGGGAAAAAGAGAGGGAAGGTTGAATGAAGTAACACACAGATCCCTTGCTGATGACTAAATAAAATGATCATTGAAGGTCGTTCTCATTTTCCTCTTCTGTTCCAACCACATATACAACATAAACAACAGCTTGCAGCTTTTGTTTTTTAGTGCTGCTAAATATATGAGTTGTTTGAATTTGAACTGTGTGTGTGTGTGTGTGTGTGTGTTTTCAGTGTGAGCGTAAGGAGGAGATGATAGAGAAGATCAAGCTGCTGGACATTGAGACCCAGGCGGCCATTGTCTCTCACATCCAGGAGGTCAGGAAAGCGCCGCATCTGCCGCTGGAGGGCAGCTCATTATGATCCCCATAGTTTCTCCAAATCAAAAGCAAAACTTAGCTGAAAACTGTGAATCAGTGCTGAGAGTTATTTCTCTTCGTGCAGTTTTGAATGTTCCGTGATCGCCTCACATTATAAGAGTTGGTGGATTGAACCGTAAACTGTGTCAGCTGCTGTTGCACAACAGCCTGGTGGACAGCCATCGATTTTTAATTAATCAAGCCAAATTATAGCAACATTAAAGATAATGTAAAATTTTGTGTTTAAAGAAGCTTGGTGTGTGGCTTGCTTATTGCAGGTGACCCACAACCAGATGAACGTCCTGGACCTGTCCTGGCTGGAGGAAGAAACCGAGGTGGCTCACGAAGAGCTGGAGCCGCTGTCCCGGAACATGGCCGTGTCCCTGAAGCAGCTCATCGACCAGCGAGACAAGGCCAGCGAGGTACAAACAAACACAGCAGCCAACCCCCGGCACATTTTTGTTTTTTAATGTCTGGTTACATATTTGAAATCAGTGATCTGTTTTAATGTGTTGAGAACTTCCCTCAATCGAAAATGAAGTTGTGGCATTCCAGTTAATCACAACGTCAAGTCAGATATCGATTTAGTTGCCTCTAATAGTCATATACGGCCCTCAAAACCAGTAAGAAATCAACATTAACGTCCAAAAACGTGACTAAAATGACTACAAACCAGGAAGTCAACCTACTTGTCTAATTTTTTTTTTCTTCTTCACACTGTCAACTGCTAAATGCTGCTGCAATTTGGCTTCAGTCCTACTATAATTTTCTTCCATCCAATCAAATCTCACAGCTCCTTGCTTGTCCGGGCAGTTCCTTACCACCCATGTAGTACTAGAAGACACAACTCAAAGGCTTTGTTGTTCTCTGGATACCAGAGTTTAATTATCACTTCTTACAAACTTTTCAGGTTGTATTTTTATTTTATCTGGCATGTCCTTTTTCTTTTTTTTTGACATGTGATTAAATCCCCTGCAATGTTGATGTGATGATAATCACCCTGCATTCCAGGTCATAGTTGATCTCACCCAGGAGAGAGACTACCTCTCCAGTCAGCAACCCCAGGAAGGCTGCCGCAACCTGAGCATGGGCAGCCCGGAGCGCGGGAAGACGTCCGGTGGCGTGGGAGTGAACGGCGGCGGCGTGGCCACGACGGCGTTGACCAAAGAGGAGAAGCAGCATCTGTCGGTGGAGCTGGCCGACACCAAGGCCAAGCTCCGCAGATACAGACAAGAACTGTGAGTCCGGCTGCCAAACCAAAATCATGTTTCCAGAAGGTGGCGTGGAGAAATCTGCGGATATTTCCAGCGGGAAAGGCCACAGCGTGGCGCTAAAAGTGGCAGCTGGGACTCATTATACAGTCAACATAGCTTATTATGCCGTCTACCTCTGATAGATCTGCAGCGTAATCACACAGCGGAGCCATCTATTTAGAGAATACACCCCCAATTTACTATCACCCTCTGCAGGACATGCTCTCTGAAAAGATGTGTAATGGAGTCGTATTCAGTTGTTCTGCTGCTGGTGGAGTTGTTTGACTTCACTCGTGTCAGCTTCTCGAGATAATTCACGAGTGGAGTTGGTCACAAAGGCTAATGATGAATAGTAAATTATTTATTTATACTTTACATGTGGTGTGTGTGTGTTTACAGGGAGGAGAAGACGGAGCAGTTGATGGACTCAAAACACGAGGTGGAGCGTCAGGATCAGGAGCTGCAGAGGCTCAAACAGGAGGTGAGGACCTGCTACACTACTACCATGTAAACAAGCGGCTTCAGATCAGTGGGACAAACGCCCCCTGCTGGCTGAGAAATCCCAAGCAGGCGCCTGAACGCAACACCGATCTCCCAAACCTGATTAAAGCATTAAGTTTAATGTCATGTTTAGGCGACTTAAATTAGATTATTGATTGGATTAATGTTATGTGTGTGTGTGTGTGTGGTGCAGACCCAGTCGCTGTCCTGTGAGGCCCGTTCGGTGCGAGCGTACCGGGACGAGGTGGACTCTCTGAGGGAACGAGCCTCGCGGGTCGACCGGCTCGAGACCGAACTGGGCCGATGTAAAGAGAAACTGAACGACGTGCATTTCTACAAGACCAGAGTGGAGGTACGATTCCGATCATCATGACACGAGGGAGTGAGAAAATTCAAACGCATGCTTTGTCGTTGAGGTTGCGTTATTGTGTGTGTGGGGCCTCTCAGGAGCTGCGCGACGACAACCTGACTCTGATGGAGACCAAGGTGTTGTTGGAGGAGCAGCTGTCGGCCTCCAGGGGGCGCTGCGACAAACTGCACACGCTGGAGAAAGACAACCTGCTGCTGAGAGCTAAAATCCACGACCTGGAGATGGTATTCACCCGCTTTCGCCGCAGCGAAGAAACATCGGTTTGAGTTGAATAAGTGTCGTTGATGGACATTGATCTCTCCTGTGCAGGAGAGGGACAACGAGCGGCGCCGGCTGGAGGAGCTGGTGGAGGAGAACATGCTGCTGGAGATCGGACAGAAACAGAGCATGAACGAGTCGGCTCACCTGGGCTGGGAGCTGGAGCAGCTCACCAAGAACCACGACAACTCCAACACTGAGAGTGAGACACACACACACACACATCTCTGACTTCCAGTGTTTTATTTTTGTTTTCTTAGAATTTAATAGGCATTATTACCCTCGTGATATTGTTCCAATATTACAAAAACCAATATTGTTCAAAAACTAGACAAAGCAAAGATGACGATCTGCCAGTTGCAATCAGGATTAATCGTTTAAAGCAATAGCTCCTTCACTTGAAAACAAAGTTTGATGTAAATAGTTTGTGTTGTTCATTTGTTCTCCTGGTAGCCAAGGCCCTCAAGGAACGATATCTTAAAGTGAAAAGGCTCTTTCACTGTACACTCGCGAATTAAATGCTGTGAAATTCCGTTACCCAGAGACGCCAAACAAAATAAACGGTCTTGGGAGTTTTAAGGGGTTGACCGATGTCCGTCTCTCTCTGCCACAGCTCGCAAGTCACTGGTCCACGAGTTAAATGAGTGCGTATCCAGCCGGGTGTTGAAGCTGGAGAAGGAGAACCGGGAGCTGCAGGCCTCCATCGAGAGACTGAAAGAGGAAAGCCACGTCCTGCAGGAGCAGCAGCTCCAAAGCCAGGAGCTGGATCGAGAGAATCAGAGTCTCAGCAACAAGGTCTGAAGCCTGAATGGATCTTGAGTGTTTTTACACTCATCATACGTCTTTCATCAGCACAAAAAAAACAACCTTATGTTGTTTGAAATCATAACTGAAACGGTTCAAGATGTTAATCAAAATGTATTTATTTCATTTCCCTTATTAGTAACAACAATATTGTGACTCAGTAGAATCTGTGATATTTGCAGATCATCTCGAAATCATTTATCTATTTATCATTTAATACAAACTTATACAATCAAGAATTCCGAAGTTATCTGAAGAAATATTAGAACCTGCCAATGCATCATACAAAACGCATCCTCATACAGGCTGATTTGTATCACCTGGAAACAGTTCTACATTATCTTTTTGCATTAGTGGCTTATTTTTTTTTCCTATATTATGTCGCATGGCCAAAGTATCACTCTCTTTTTCCTCAGAGGACAAAGCTCAGATTTTTCTCTGCTGCTGTGAATTAGCGAGCGAAGATGGGCTTTCAGGAAAATGCTTCTAAACGGAGAAGCTTTGTCGTATGAGATTATACTGTGAATCGTTCGAAGCCACTTATGTAGAGCAAACCATGAACTTGTCACTCAAAACTGCTTCTGTCTCCTTGACATGTCTGCTAGCTGGAGCGTCTGCAGGGATTATTGGATCAGGAGAGGCTCACCAATCAGGACATGGAGTCTCTGGGAGACGAAATACTGAAGGAGAAACAGAGTCTGCAGAGAGAAATGCACGCCCTGAGGGCGGAGAAGGACCGGCAGGTCAGTCACACCCACACCTGCAGCCAGGCATAGTCCAGGCCAGGAAAAAAAACAAAAACCCTTCCTTTAATGATTCCCCCCCCCCCCCCCATCAGATCTCGGAGCTGGAGAGTGAGAAGCAGCACCTCTCCGAGGCGGTGAAGTCCCTTCAGGAGCGCGCTCAGTCCAACAGCGAGGCCCGGGTCCGCGAGGTGGAGGCGAAGAACCGCCTGCTGCACCAGAGCATCACTGACACCAGCTCTCGCCTGGCCAGCCTGGAAACTCAGCTCAAAGTGACCAGCGAGGAGGCGGAGAGGCTGCGGGAGAAGGCCGGGCGCTGCGAGGAGGTGGAGCGGGAGGCGGCGAGGCTGGAGAGGAGCAGGGACGCTCTGAGCAGAGAGGTAATCGCCTTCGGAGACCTCGCGAAGCCACAGGCCGAAACAAATTTCTGACGTGTCCTCCCCCCCCCCCCCCCCCCCCCAAGGTGGCAGCTCTGCGCACATGCAGTGAACATTCCGAGGCCCTGGAGAAGGAGGTTTCCTCCTTGGAGCAGGAGGTGCGCCGGCTAAAGAGGGACGCGGAGGAGGCGCAGCGGGAGCAGCAGCGACTGGCGAAGCAGGAGGCGGAGAACAGCCTCCTGACGAAAGAAAACCTGGAGCTCCGCTGCTCCATGGAGAACCTGCGCTCCTCCTCCGCCCGCCTGCCCACGCTGCAGGAGGAGCTGAAGGAGGCGCAGAGGGAGACGCAGGAGCTGCAGAGCCGACTGGAGGAGGCCAGGGAGGAGGCGCAGGGAGAGAAGAAGAGGGCGGAGAGACTCGAGCTGAGCGTGGCCGCCGCGAACCAGGAGAAGCATCGCTTGGAGGAAGACGTGGAGAGGAGCAAGGAGGAGAGGGCGGAGGTGGAGAGAGCGAGGCAGGAGACGCAGAGCCGGGAGGAGGAGCTCCGGAGGGAAGTGGAGGAACTGAAGGAGGAGCGCCGGCGGAGGGAGGAAGGGGACGAGGAGAGGAAGAAGCTCCAGCTGGACCTGGAGCAGTCGGAGAAGGGGAGGAAGGGCATGGAGAAGGAGAGCTGGAGGATCAGGACGCTGCTGGAGGGGAAGGAGACGGAGTTGGAGGAGAGGACCCGACGTCTGACCACCGTGACCAAGGAGGTCGCGGCTCTGAATAAGGAGGCGGAGAGGCTGAAGGAGGTGGCTGTGAGAGCCAAAGAGCTGGAGCGGGAGAACAAGGAGCTGCAGAAACAAGCCACCATTGACAAGAGGACCCTGGCGACACTGAGAGAGGTGAGAGACCCAATGGCTCCTGATCGCTCATCTTGGATTTTGCCGTGCATCTCTGATGTGACTCAGAATGACCTCTATCTATCCATCTGCCTCAGATTTGACATGAATATCAGCGCATCCAAATACCAGTGTGAAAAAACTCTGCATGTCTTCAGTGTGTAACTTCTGTTCTGTTAAGAAAAGTGATAAACATCAAACATCTATACTTGTAATATATAAGAACTTTTACCCATTTTCAGGCAAATTGTTTGACAGTACTAAATGTCTGTATCCTTTAAACACAAACTGAATGTTCAAGACGTAACTTAAAACATAGCGAAAAAGCTTTTTTCGATACTTGGATTTTGCATCTGATCGTTGCAAACTTTGCCAGCAGTTCCAATTCTTCCACGGTTTTCTACACAGGAACAACATCGTGTACTTATGTATTGTTCCACTCATGCGTCCTGCTTGTCCGCGTGTGCAGGACCTGGTGTCAGAGAAGCTGAGCGTCCAGCAGCGGAACGTGGAGTTGGAGAGGCTGAACGAGGAGCTGGAGAAGATCGGACTGAACAGAGAGAAGCTGCTGCAGCAGGAACACACACTGGAGGACAGGTAGTTGCCTCACGTGGCAATCAGACGCTCAGATCTGCCGACCACGGTTGACAGATTGGTGGTAGGCAGATTTGACGGTACTCTGGAGGCACAGTAATAATACAATAACGTTGGAATCGACTCCAGCAGGTACAGGCTGCTGGAGTGCCGGCTGGAGGAAACCGTCCAGCAGACGATGAAGGTGAAGGAGGAGAAAATCTCCAGTCTGGAGAAGAAGCTCGAGGAAAGCAGCTCACTCAATGCTACGTTGCGCACCGAGCTGGCCACTGTAAGGAAACACACATTTTTATTAAAATACTTCTTCCCCGTTTGTTATGTTCAGTTTTCACAACAGTCAACAAGAGTGAAACATTACACAAAATCAACAAGTTATATGGTATTAGTTGCTAATTAGTTATAGTTTGGCGCTTACTGTTGATTTTATTTGAATGAAAATGAAGATAGTTTTAGTTTGTGGATTTTTAAACCACAATTTAAAACATTCAACCAACCAACAGCCATTATGAACTTGGCTGAGCTGTTTTTGACTGATACTGCCAACTAGCATATTAACATAAGTCGATGTTTTTGTTTGGATTATATTAGAAAAACATATAGATAATCTCCGGAATGGGACAATATTGCTCCTCGCTGATAGTTGTTTTTGTTTTTTTTACGTGTTGCAGGCTCGTCAGACTGTTTCTGTGCTGCGCCAGCAGCAGGAGGAAGAAAACTACAGCACCCATCAGCACTCTAGCAGTGAGCGAGGCGCCACGGCTGAGCTGCTCCGGATCAAAGATCATCTTATCGATGTAGAAAAGAATGTGAGACGTTTTTTTCAATTCATCCATTTATCACGTACTGCAATCTTTTCGTTTCCCCAAGTCTTCATGAATTCTGTCTCTATGTCTATGTGATCATTTTTGCTCTCAAAATTGAGATTTCAACCTGGAATTTTCTCGTCACTTTCTGCAGAACTCCTCGCTGCAGACGGAGAGCAGTCTGTTGAAGGAGCAGCTGAAACAGCTGGAGAACCAAAACACTTCCCTCAACAACCAGATGGTGGCGCTGCAGCGACACGCCACAACGCTGCAAGAGCAGAATTCAGCCTTACACACACAGACTGCTAAATTACAGGTAGATGGAGGAAAAAACAACGAAAAAACAGGCTTTTAATTTTGAGCAGGGGTTTGAAAATGCACCGTCGGCACTTCTGGCGACTGAATATGTCAATGAAGAGTGTTAATAGTTTGTTTGTTTTTTTTCTTTTTCTGTGTCATAGGTGGAGAGCTCCACGCTCTCCTCCCAGAGTGCGTCCCTCATGGCCCAGAATGCAGTGCTGCAGGGTCAAGTCACCGCCCTGGAGACGGAGGCGGAGTCCTGGCAGCGGCAGCGCGAGGAGGCGTGGCGCGGCAGGGAGAGCGTGCTCAGCGACCACGAGCGCCTGCTGAGCGTGCACGAGAGGCAGGCGCACGAGTACGAGCAGCTGATCAGCCAGCACGCCGCGCTGAAGGCCAAGCAGAGGGCGCTGGAGAACGAACAGCGGGCACTGCACGGAAAGTAAGGGAACGTTGGCGGCGATCATGTGACGAGTTAAATTGTAAAGTTGCTCTTTTTGGGTTTTTTTTTTTTTTTAAAGTCTGCAACAACTTTTTAGTAGAGCGCCACATACGTTGCGTGAATTTAGTATAACAAATGGACACTGTGTCTGCAGGTACTGTGTGCTGCTGCAGCAGAAAGATAAATGGGAGGAACAGGAAGGGCGGTGTCAGAAGGACAAAGAGGATCTCAGCCAGGAAGTTCAGAAGAATCGCCTCCTGCAGCAAGAGAATCTCCAACTGAAGTCAGACGTGGACAGGTACTATAAAAAAATAAATAAATAAATAGAACTTGATCCCGAGCACACCCCACAATACAACTCAACACGTGTTCAATCGTCATCGTCGCATTCAGGCTGACGGAAAGCAAATCGCAGCATGCAGAGCAAAGCGAAGGCCTCCAGCAGCGCATGAATCAACTGAAAAGCTCTTTAAGCACCTCCCAGCTGGAAGTCAGCCAGTGGATGGCGCGATACGACTCACTGACGGAGAAACACCAGGGCCTGGATATCGCCATGACCAAACTGGACAACCACTGTGAGGTAAACGGCCGGCTTTCCTTCGCCACGAGGGAGCAGGAATGAACAGTGTTTGACTTTTAAAGTCTTCTCGAAGACTCGGATTCGGATCGCCTTCCCTGCGCGCGTTCGCTAACGTGTGCGTGTTTTGCGTGTGCTCAGCTGTTGGGTCGACTGAAGGGGAACCTGGAGGAGGAGAACCACCACCTGCTGAGTCAGGTCAACCTGCTGAGTCAGCAGAACCACACTCTGCTGGAGAGGAGCATGGAGAGCAAGGAGCTGTACCACCAGGAGCAGAAACTCTACATGTGCGTACACGTAGTGGCACTGGTAAACAAAGATGGCTGACAAATGTAAAGCACGGCTTGTGAACATGTTGTTTTGCTCCTCTTCCCTGGTTAGAGACAAACTGAATGCTCTCCGCCGTCAGAAAGAGAAACTCGAGGAGAAGATTATGGACCAGTACAAGTTCTACGACCCCACGCCAAAAAAGTACGTGCTTACTCATATCTGGATTTATGAATGAGTGATGCGACCTCTACAGAGCTGTCGCTGTTATGGCAGAAAGAAAGAAAAGCTTTTTTTTCTACACATTCATGTTGCGGGAAATTACTGACAGCGTTTTCAAAGCAGCATTGAAAGTTCAACCGCCGTAACATTTCCAGTGTAACACACAGAATTCATAAATTGTAGTTGTGTATAGCTGTATCATTCTCCCCATCCCACTCCGACTATGTTTAAACAATCTGTGTTAAACGCTAGTAAAGCTTCTCGCAGGTGAATTTCCACACAGAAATGATGTATTTGTCCGAAATCTATTTTTTTTAACTCAAATCAGCCACGTTTCTTAAAACGTCCGTATTGTGGCTTTAAGGAAAAGGAGGTAACATTAATCATTTTTATCACACTTTTACACTATGAGAAATACTATTAAAAAAATGAACCTTTTTGGCACCACACTTTTTTTGTTTCTTCTCAACGAAGGATTTCTCTGCTCCTTCATAGATTATGTGAATGTAACACTAATTTATGAGCACTTCTGGCTCTTAAAGAAAAAGACCGATGGTTTTGCATCTAAAATAAGCCCATATTTGATCAAAACTCTTGCGTCTGATGTTAAGTTCGTTAATGTGGTCATTGCACGTTTACACATTTGTTTCAGTTCTTTAGAATATGGTTGAAGTTTGTTTTGGAAAACCACCTCAGTACGCAACTTCAAAACATTGAGGTGGAAGACGCGAGTCGTGCGATTGCGATTGAAACTGTCGTGATGTCATCAGGAGGAGCCAGTGGTCCGGGGCCAAAGCTTTAGCCAAGCTCATCAAGCCCCGGAAGGAGAGCAGCAGGGAGAGAGCCGGCGAGCGGGACAAGGAGGCCGTCAAGGAGAGGGAGCGGACGAAGAGTGCCCCGGACATCCCCCTGCCCGCCCCGCCCCCTCTCTTTCCCCCGGAGACGCCGCCCCCCCAGAGGAGCGTGAGCGACTCGCACGACGGCGGCGGCGGCGGCCACGCGCACAGCAACCACCACAGCCTCGCCGCCAGCCCCAGCCTGGGCCCCAAGAGCCCGGCGCTGACGCCCATCAGCCGAGGTGAACACAGACGCGCACTTAAACACAAACAAAAACATCAGTTGCAGAATTTGACACACAATCTTGAGTCGTATTTTAGCCCAGTGTGAATAAGCATAGCCGTAGATGGTTGTCTTTGCATTTTATCTGCATAACATTGAAAATATTTGAATAAATATATACATGTCTTGCTGAGATATAAATTATATCAACACTTATATTCCACAAGCAAAACCTTGGGAGGATGCACTTCCAGTGTCACGACTGAAGAGGGCGCTAATGACCAACAATTCACTTCACACAGAAACGTGATGAACTAAAGAGAGTAGAGAGCTTTATTCCTCCCCAGGCGGAAACACAAACTTACAACAGCTCAAGGTAAAAAGGTGCAGAACTTCTAAAGTTAAGGAATTAAAATATGTAAACATATGTAAAAATCTAAACAAGAGCAAAAAAGAGCACAAAAAATAGAATATGTAAAAATAAAAATAAAAAACAATCCAGTAAAAAAGAAAAATCCAGGATTGATATACACACAGTGTAGATAGGTAAAAGAGACGACACTGAGTACAGGTGTAAGCGGTACATGTAGGACATTTACAGTGCGTTGTATCCTAACATGTTGAACGTGTTGAAATGTGACCCATGTGAACTTAACTCTAACAAACTAAGTAAAAAAAAAACCCATTAAGCAATAAACATAGTCCTAAAGTCTTCAAAATCGAGATATTGGAAATTCTGCATTTTTCTAATGCATCACAGAAGTATGTGTTGTGTTTAAGGACTGCTGTAATGGTGACGACTCACGAGCTGAGAAAGACGCTGCTTCCCAAGTTAACATCTTTATATCGGTGAACAATTTTCAGGGATTTTGTTTGGAAGGCCTATGCACTGGATGTCCACTGTTTGGCTTCACTGTAATCTTGAACTGGGTGTCTCGGCCTCTTCCGGAAGCTTTCCAGAGGCCTCCTGGACCAAAAAAAAAACCACAGGATCTAATCTATCTGATGTAGACTACCATGAGACTTCATATTTGCATTAAAGGTTTCTGGGGGGGTAAAAAAACAAAAACCTGCTCTTATTATTGCCTCATAGTTTAATACTAACAAATCTGTGCAAAAGAACGACAAACATCCAGTTCGTTGCCGTCTTTGGCCGGCCACGCTGCGCTGGACATCACTTGGATGTCACCGCCTGTGTTTGGGAGTCATCCATCACCGGGGGACGGCGACACGGGAGGACGGACGCCGGCGGGCTTTTAGAATAACGAAGCAATCTGAAATGACAACAGGAATCGCTGTCAGACCGCCACCGGTACTTCACACGAGACCGACGTTGAATCTAATGTCAACACAAGTCGTGGATGTGCTGGGAATCAAATGACGACATCGATGATGTTTGCTTTAGATGCGGCGATGGCCACGGTCTGCAGAGAAGTGCTGCAGAAAAGTTTTTCTGGTTAACAAGAGAAACACTCAAATTCTTCACAGTCTGTTCCCAGACGTGACTTTATAGGATATGTGGTTATTAAGTTTTATGACCATTTAAAAAAAAACAAAATATTAACCCATCCAACATGGATACCCATTTCTCATCACACACTATGTTGTGGGTAAACATCCCTTTTGTTTTAAAGCGTCAGAGCCTCTCCTCCCTGTCACTACCTGATTTCAAGCTTTTTAACCATAATGCATGATCTTGACTGTGTTTTGGTCTCTGGTGTCGGGTTTTCTGTTGATATTGTTATTTCTTCTTGCCAAACAGTACCTTTCTAGTTCGCTCACTTCGCTCGACTTGCTAAGTTGAACAAGTAGTTAAAATATAGAATTCAAAAAAGCTCGGCGATGCCAATAAAACAATACCGATCACAGGACAGGAGTCAGGATTCTGTTGCATCACAGTGCATTCCAGTACTGTGGGCAAGGCCGATAAATGAAACTTTTTTTTTTTTAGGTTAATTTGAGGAATTATTACTGAAACATAGTCAGAACAGTGAGATCTGCTGCTATTAAGTTTCTCTCAGTGGCATGGTGAGTTTCTCTACTCACCATGCCACTAGGTGGAAGTGTTTCAGTCTATTTACTTTTATTTATTCCACAGAAGAAGTAGAGGAAAGAAGAGCTCCACCCTTCTGGCTTTATTTACTGTTGTATTGAGAGATTAGTGCTGCTTTATGCACCATTCAAATGTAAGATAATTATAATCTTTTCAAAATGAGATGAAGAAACGACCCCACTGCTCCAAATATTCTTTGGATTGTTTTTTTGTTTTTTGTTACTGGAGCAAATAAATCGGAATGACAGGAGGCGCTTTTGTGCATTTTCACCTCGGTTTACTTTCTATTTCTCATTAAAAAAAAATCACATATCATCAGGTTAAACCTGTGAAGTAGGCAACAAAAGCATCACTCTTATCATCTGAGCTTTTCCATCGATGAGCCAGAACATCGGTGAGACTTTTCGTCTGTTATGACGCTAAACTGCCACCAGTTGAACTCAACTCAGCCCTGATTCTAACTCTGTTTTCTTTTACGATCAAATTCTGTTCCCTCGTTTGATTCTTATTGTTTTTTCTTGCATGTCATCTTTTGTTTTTCAGTTTCTGGTGATCATTAACTTCCTCAACGATGTGTTTTCTATCGTTTTCTCACTTTCATTTTCTTTATATTTCTCCTCCTCCCCCACCCCCCACGTCACTTTTTCCTTTTTTCCCCCTCTCCATCTCAGCTTCAACCGCTCCAAAACGCTTCCATTTCCTTCGCAGTAAAAGTCAAGACAAGCTCCTCCCCTCCTCCTCCTCTTCCTCCTCCTCCTCCTCTTCCTCCTCGCCGCCCTCCTCCTCCTCCCGCCCCTCCCTCTCTCTCACCAGACGTCTGCGATTTTGGTCGTCCTCTGACATCACAGCCGACGTCGGCACTAACCAGCCCATCTCAGCCGGTGGAGTTTTCTAACGCTCCCCTCTTCCTCCCGCTCATCATCTTCATCATCATCAGCATCATCATCGTTCTCATCTCCACCACCAACACCATCGACTCCAAAATTTTTGCAAAAACTCACAAAAATCCAGACACAAACACTAATCCTGTGAAACACTGCATACAGACCAGCACACCTCACACGGGCAGGTGCATGTCGCCGGACAGTGTTTTACTAGTAAGTAGTGTGTGTAAGAGTGTGTGAGTGTGTGTGTGTGTGTGCGCGCGGCTGCTTCGGTATTTTTAACCGTGTCAGTCAGTGAGAGCAGCCGTCCTCTCAGCTCGGCTTCGTGACGTCTTGAGACGGACGTGTCGGCGCCGCAGAGCTCCACACTGAATGTCTCGCCGACATCGCCGTCTCAAACGCGTCCAGGCACCTCTGCTCAGCGTTGATCTGCGTTTTCTGCTCTTTTAGCTTCACCGTGGCACTATTTTTATTTATTTTTTCCTGTTTGTGATGCAGCTCCGCTCACATTTACCACAACAAGCCTCTTGCAGTTTTCCCCGGTGTGTTTTAAATTCATGGCGTCCGGAAAGTTTTCTCAGCGCTTTCGCTATTATCCTCATTTTGTTGCGTTACAAACATTTTGGAACGAGACTGTAACGACAAAAATGTGGAAGAAGTAACGTTTACAACACTTGTGAGCACTTTTTAATAATAGACACAATAGATAGTAGATAACAAGTCCAGTCCATTAAATTCAACTTTATTTATATTGCACCACATACAACATAAGTCATTTCTATGTAATTTTAACAGAAAGAAACCCAACAAATATACCAAGTGCAGCACTGGAAGGGATCAGAAGTTATGTTTTTAATTGGTACACACTGAGTTGTAGTGGTTAGCACTCTTGTTGGAGTGGATTTTTTTTTTTTTTTTTTAGGGGGTTTCCCCCCCCAAAACACAGATTTCCGTTTATTGTCTGTAGATATGAATGTGTATGTGACTCTGTGATGGAGCGGCGAGCTGACCAGGACGTAACCTCCACCACCCTGTGACCCTGATTTGAGTTGGATGAAGCCAACATGAATGAAAGGGGGAAGGAAAGTTAGAGCCGTCACTTCACTTAGACTCGAGCGTGTTTTGGTCTTTCTGAGGAAGAACATTCAGGCTGTATTTTCTTTTCTGCTTGGATCAATGTTGCATCTTTTATTGGTTATTAATGATTCACTGTGATAAAATGTGTGGATGAGTAACAGGAGGGGTAAGCTGATCCCCTAATATTCGGCTTTGCTTTCTTGCTGCATTGACATCACACATCTCACCTCACCCCTTGTGTTTTTCGGGCCTTTGGCACTCTCACAGCACGCCGTTTCTTGTATGCCCCGCTCTGTGGGTACAAGGGACGCTCCCTCACCATGCTCTGATTGGTCCACAGGCGACAGAGGCCGCGGCGTTTATCGCGGCAGCACTCCGGGGACCAGCAGTGAAAACGTCAATGGAGAAGACAGTCCTGGAACAGGTAATTTATGGACCGGTGATTGAAAATGGCTCAAGCGGAAAACTCAGGACACTTTAATCTGGGGTTTTTTTCCCGACACGATCTTAATTTAAAAAAACATGTCATGCTGAATCCTTCGTTACAATCCCAGGTCAGACCCATAAGAGTCATTTGAGCTCCACACCGAACCATCATTCGTCCTCACTGGGGCTCGCCAACAATTCCAACTCCAGACTGGGACCAGGAGCCAATCGCAGGCCCAGAGGTAGGTCATGGATTAATCCTCAGGATGTCGGAGTCTTTAGCTTTCACCTCCTACCTGAACATTGTGGCTTTTTCCTTTTTTTTCACCATGTAGGTGCAACATTTTCAGTCTCTTCTCTCGTTACTGTCATATGGAGGCTTCAAACAAGCAAAATATTCCATTTAATTAGTTTTTAATTCTCCATAAGAGATTTTACTTAATTATGCGACACAGTTGCGCCTCTTCAACTCACAAAAATGCTTATTCGGTTATTAAAGTGCTGCAACATGAGAATTGTACTATTAAATTTCGAAGAACTGATTCATTGTGGACTCCGATACGCGTTTAGCAGTGACGCATTAGTAACTATACGAGAATAAAAATCATTCCAGTTTCTGAACTTTCAAGGAAGCTCATAAATCATCTCTGTCGTCTCGTTCACTGACTGTTTCAGCCTGATGAGAAACTGCTGAATCCATTGATGAGCAACTCCATTGATTAATCTCCAGTTTAAAGTAAAGTGTCTTATTAATTGTGAACATAACAGGATCTGACGATAAGTGATATTAACATCAGCTTTGATACATTTGCAGATTTAAAACCACGCGAGCTTCTCTTTGTAAGAGCAGTTTATAAATTGTTTGAGTTTTTTTGTCCTTCTTTGTCGTGGTGTCATTATTTTTATCAGTTACTTTCTTTCAAGAACCTCTTGCATCCAGACTGTAGAGCATCTTCCTGATTTAACTGAACTGAATGAGAGAAACATACGGTGGCTTAGTTTAATGAACTAATGCAACACAGCAACAATACAACGATGATAAAGCAAGACAAGCGCTCCTTTCTCAAATAATTTATTGCTTTTTATTTGCAGTGATTAGAAATCATGCAACATTTTTGAAGAAATACAAACGGTTGAAGCTGTTTATTGATGTTGGGTAACTTGTCTTACATTGTCGATGATGCAGTAAAAAAAAAAAAAATGGTTTCAGGTATATTTGACGAAGACTCTCGCCACAACGCGTCTGACTCGGTGTTCAGTCCGCCCGGCCACCCAGGAGGACGCCCCGGCTCGGCCGACTTCAGCCACAACACCTCCAGCTCCAACTCGCCCGTCAACTGCAGAGGTTGGAGGCGCGTTTCAGCGCCAGCGTTTTTTTTTAAATCTCGGATGACGTTTAGAGTCCCGTGACACCCTGAACTTAACTGACCGATATTTCTCTCAGACGCCTCCGATCGTCAGGCTCGCTCCGCCAGCCTCTCCAGTGACGACGTCACGGGCCTCAGCCAATCGCAGCTGGCCCTGTCGCGAAGCTCCACCCTCCCATACGACCACGCGCCGCAGAGGGCCCAGCCGCAGCGGGGAGGCGGGGTGAGGAGTAAAACGCGTCCTTCTTCTCCCGGCAGCGAGATGGTGACCCTGGAGCAGTTTTTAACGGAAAGCAACCTGCAGTCTCCTCCCGTGGTACGAAATCCACTCAGTGTTTGAGCAGGGGAGTAGATCGTAAGAAATCTCATTCATGTTCACGCATGTCAACAGAGGAGAGGACGGGCAATAGAGACTCGCTCACATTCACAGGAGAACGTGGAAACTCCACACAGAAAGGCTCTGAGCCCGTATTCAACCAGGAAGTCTTCCTTCTCACTGCTCAACATTGTGGCGCTACTTATTATCAGCAAAAGACCTCATCCATGACATAAATCACGTTTTTCTGCGGGAGTGCTGCTGAACAATGCCAGAGTCGGCGTTGGAGCGGATTCCCGGCAGGGAAAAACACAGATAACAAACCAGAAGTTATAGCATTTTTCAGGCACGGAGCCATCGGAGGACTTCAGATTAGCGTTGGAGTCAAGTTTAATTCCCTTTAAAGTGGTGCAAACGTCTCAAGTAATGTACAGTTTGCGAGATGCAGTAAGAAGTTGGTGATAAGCTGACACTGGAGCAAACGCTGGTTCATCTCGGCCGGTTCCAGTCGTCTCAAACACGCAATTTGTATCTTGGACTGAGAAGAAAAAGAAAAAAAAAAGTCACATTCCAGATGATCACAACATTGCATGTTGGAGAACAAAGAGATCGCTCTCGTGTGAAAACATTGCATTCCATTCACGTAACGGTGATACTACATATTTAAAGGCGACACCATCCATCCGTCTTCTGTATACACGGGGTAGTTACAAGTCACAAGGCAAAACACAGAAAGGCAATTTCATTAGTGCAGGGCCACGCTGCTCTGAGCAACACTACAAGTCACTGAAATGGTGCCGTGGGAACGACTGCTTGTAAGTACAGATCACATCGTGAGCAGTCGTATTGGCGTTACTATTGTTTCCTCACTGAGCGAGTGAGTGGAACTGTTTTGTCACCGTTCCGAGGCCGACTCACGGCCCGTGAATCTGCTTCTCGCGCAGCTCGTCATCCGCGCATGAAAGAGACCGACGTGAAATCAGCGTGGGAATATTACAAAAATGTCTGTTCAGCTGTCATAGAACACCCATAATAATTCTTTCAGATAAACCTGCAGAACATTAGACTCGTTCAAATAAAAAAATTTTAAAAATCCCCATAAACTGCATCTATTCCTGTGAAAACAGGGCGACTGGATGAGGTGAAGTTTAAATCAACTTGATTTACGACGATTCCCACCCCGACTTCAAAGGTTCAGTAATAACCCGCGTCAGACATCTTACCGTAGACCAGACGCGACTCCCCAACAAGTACATTATCACTCAGAAAGTACACACTTTAAGGACAGAATTACACACACGACATGTACGGAAAGACGGTTTCTGGTTTAACATTTACCAACGAAACACAAGAACAGATTTTCCACTTTCTTATTCTCAGTGGCGACGTCAAGTAAATTCTACTACTTCGAAAAATGTCTAAAGCTTGAAGCTTTTTCCTTATAATGTCAGTTGTTCGCTTATTTGACTGTACGTTTTTTTTTTCTTCGATTATTTTTGACGCACTTATATTTACTGCTGATCAACCTTATCTTCTCTTAATCTTTGAATCCGTCTGTCCCCAGGTGTCGACAGGAAGCAGGGAGGACTTGATGGCCGACTACTTCATCAGAAGCCCCGCGCCCTCGGTGCCCAACAGAGACCAGGTGACGCCCACCAGCTACGTCACGCCCACGGTCCAGTCGTCCAATCAGAGGCCGGGACAGAGCGTGAAGCCCTCCCCCCGCCAGCCCGTCGGCCAGTCCCCGGCCCCGCCCCCGCCCCCGCCGCACCGCACCGGCCAGTCGCTGAGCCGCGCCTTCAGCCTGGCCTCTGCCGACTTGCTGCGCTCCAACGGACCCGACGGTTTCCGCGGCAACGAGGGCTCCCCCGGCCAAGCCGACGCGGTGGTCCGGCGGCAGGGCGGCGGCACTAACGGCCGGGAGCGCCCGCTGTCGGCTCGGTTCTCCGGCACGGGCGGTCAGCACGGGGACGGCGGCTTCCTGAGCCCGACCATCCACCACTCGCCCTCGCTCAACCTGCAGACGGAGCGCTACGCCGAGCGAGAGCGAGACAGGGCCCGGACCCCCGTCTCCAGGAACGGACCCTCGGCGTCCACCCCCCACCACCGAGGAGAGGTCGCCATGGTCACGCCGGTCAGGGCGGTTCCCGCCGCCACCGCCACCGCCACCGCCACCGCCTCCGCCCCCGAGCACGGGGAGGTCCAGAGGGAGGGTCGAGCGGGCGACTCCTCCCACTCCAAGAAGGAAAGCGAGAAAGCGAGGTGCGGCTCGGCGGAGCGGCCCAAGAGCACGCCGTCCTCCCCCGACCCCAACAACGACCCGCAGACTGTGTGGTACGAGTACGGCTGCGTCTAACCACAATCCCCCCCCCACCACCACCACCACCCCCCCGCGACCTCCCGACCCCCACCGGGGCCGAGCACTCGTTTTAACAAAGCGACTCTCGCTGTGTTGTGGGTAAACGTCTGGAAGTGGACGGTTACCGTCTGTGGCGAGGGACCTCGTCTGAACCCTGGGAAGCGAAGCCACAGTTTAAACACAACTCGGCTTGAAAGAAGGAACCGTTTCTGGGATGAAAGTCTTGCAAGACGGAACGACTGGAGCTCGGTTCCGTGACGACGCCCGCCGATGCTCCCGGGTCAGGGACTCGTCAAGTCGCGTGCAAAAATGCGAACATAAACTTAATGAGATGAATTTGGGATTTTAATCACCGATGAGGTTCACTTTTGGACTTTGAAGGGAAACTGGAGAAAAACACACTGACGCACTGGGAGAAATGACTTGGGGGGGGGGGGGGGACTGAATAGGAGGACAAATATTAGACTCCAGTTACAAGTATTCAGTAATTCCTCACGGTGCAGCGTTTCAGAGGCGTCTCATCACGTTTTGCACCTGAACGTCTTCCACTTGAACTTCACGGGGAGTTTTGAGTCGTTCAGCTCATCGCTGATCCTGCAGGAACAACAACAACAACAAAAAAAAACCCCAACGTGTTGATTGTAATGGATGTTTGGACCAAGTATTGATCCAGATGCTTCTTTTTAATTCTTGAAGCTTTTATGAGCTACGGATATTTTCTAAGGAAGTCGGAGGGTCTTTTAAAAACACTGCAGGGACGGAGGACGAGTGCTTCACGCTTACGTGTGTGTGCGCGAAGGATTCGCTGATTCTGGGGTAAAAAAAAAAACGTTGGCGTCACGTCGGGCCCGAGTTGAAGACGACACCAGAAACACCAGAGCGACTGAATGTATCAGGTTTCTCCTTAGCAAAGCGGAGAAATCGGAGGGATTCGAGCTGAAAGCAGTGAGATGGAGAGAGAATAAATAGATGGATGCTGGAATGAGAGAGAGAGAGAGAGAGAGAGTTGGACAGATGTGGGGACAAAGTGGAGAGATAAATAGGACGGAGGTGGAGGGACTCCTCCCAGTTAAATTACAGTCTTTCTCCCTCCAGCTTTAGATTCGGTCCCAGCATGCAACACTCTGACTGACACTTTACTGGAAACATCGCTCGTCTCTAACACACACACACACACACACACATATAGAATGATATATATTCCGGCACACAGACATCGTGCCCTTGAGGCGGTTGGTCAGTGGCTTCGCAAACAATTCAGCCAGACCTAATACACACACACACACACACACACACACACACACACACACACACACACACACACACACACACGAGGAGAGAGATTCAGGTTGAATTCCCCGCAGACGAGCAAAATCCGTCACGTGTCTCCGGTGGATTCCTTCCGGGGTTTAATGACACAATTTGAAACCAAATCTCTTGTGGTTTGATGATCAAATTTCATATTATAAAATAAAAGAAAGCCTCGTTAAAGTTAATTCTCCCACATCTAAGCATGAAAGTATGAAAAGTGACCCACCACCTTCACTTCTCCCGCAGTTGCTCGAATTCAACCGCAGCATTTAAGGCACGAAATTCAATTTCTGCCTATTTTTTCCCACCCAACACACCGTATCAAACGCTGAATAAGGTTTCAGTTGTCGAATGTCGTTTTGTGTGGATTTCCACTTGACTTTTCTTCTAACGTCATTCCTCTTGATGACGGAATGTTTCAGGAGAATCTTTGATACAAGCGTCAGAATTTGAGCGTCTATTTTCTGATATGATAGAAAACGATCAGATAAAAGTCCACCGGAAGCTCGAAATATCAAAACGGAGATTTAGATTTCCGCTAAATGTAATCTAGTATATTTCTTATAGAAATTTGCGCTTGACCCTTCGATTGACATATAACTATTTCCTTTTTTTGTCTTTTTTGTCCACTTCTGACAATTTTTCAATTAGTTTCTGTTGATTTTTCAGTCATTGTCTTTCAGTTTTTATCTCGTCAGGATTCTGGTGCTCGTATCATTATATTTGGGGGAAGATTTCAGCCGGAGACACATGAACGGTTTTGTCGTGGCTTCTTTGTTTACACTTCCTGCAGCCTGTTTTGAAAAAGACGAGTGAAGAGAGAAGGTAATGAAAGTAGCGTTTGAGGGCAACTGGAGATCTGACAGATTCTGCTGAGAAGTGACAGACTGCACTCATTCACCAGCACTACATTGATGATGATGATGATGATGATGATGATGATGGGAAGGAGGAAGACGTAACACTGGAGTCGAGACAAAAGAACATTTTCAACATTAATATGCAACCAGATAAATTATTTTTTTTCCTGCAACGTTTGTACATTTTGGTAGAGTCTCCTGAACTGGTCACATGGTAGAAGACTTTTCTTTTGAAAATCCTTGAAACCAAAAAAAAAAGAAGAACAAAATATGAATTCCTGTGATGTTTCTGTGGATTACATTTTTTTTTTTTTTTTTTTTTTTTTAATTGAAAGAAAACTGCTTTACAACCTGGAGTAGTCGCCAGCTTCCAGTCGACAGGAAATCTGTAGATTGATTGTTTTTTTGTTGTTGTTGGTTTTTTTTTTTAGAAGCTGTTCGTGCAAAAAAAAAAAATGTTTCTGTCCTGCTTCTTGTTGTCGTCGACTGGGAAGGAAACGATCCTGCTGTAACTGGAAATACTGCTGCTGTAGCTCACTTTAAGACTGCTATGCTGTGACGTGACTACTGTTTATAAAGACTGTTTAAAGGCTACTAGTTTGATGGAGCAGAAAACCGGGGATGTTTTTCCACACAGCGGCTTTTTGCTAATAAAGATTTTTAAAGTTGCACTGACGACCTTCACCGTGTAGTCGCATCGTCTTCATCAGTTTCTGACTGGAAAGTGATTTTTTCCCCTGTTTTTTTAAATGACGCTATCGAAATAAAAGAGTAAAAGGTACAACGGGGAGGAATAATGTAAAAACTGCACCTCAGGTTTATCTGATTTAATCTCCTTTAAACGTTTATGAAATAGAAACACTGTTATAACCATAATTAGAAAAAAAATTTTTATATATATATTCTTGTTTCGCTTCATAAAATGACAACTTGGGGTGTAATTGTTATTGATTTTGGACAACTAATTGAAAGATTGAGGTTTATTACATCTATAAAAAAAGAGAAAAAAACAAGAAGAGCGAGTGTAAATAGTGACATAAACATACTAAATTCATGTAGAAATCTGAAATAGAATGTTAAAATCTGCCATTCAGGGAGAAAATACAACTGAGCCTCTTACTGTTTAATTTCCTCCACTTTTAAATAAAACGGGATTATTGTGAAAAATGTTTCCCCCTAAAACTTTTTCTCTAAGGACAAATCGAGAAATTATCTATACAAGTATAAATTCAGGAAAATTGGATTTAAAATGAAAGACAAATCTTCTGTCAGGATTTTTTTTTCTTTCACAGAACTTAAACGCACAATGTGGTGCGCGCGCGCGCGCTCATGAGTGCACGGACGTGTGCACGCGCGCACAGTGCGTCAGCTCGCGAGCCGGCGGTCGGTCGGTCAGTCCGGTGCAGACCCTCGCGGCGGACAGACCTCCGCTCGGTTTCCCGATGCTTCAACAGGTCGTCTCGGTTCTGGACTCTGGAAGTGACCGGACTTGAAGTGTCTCCCGTCCCGACGAGGACCGACCGACATGCGGTGTCAGTTTGAGATGTTTCCCCCACCTGGCGGGACTCGAGCGGCTGCGGCGGATCCAGATGTTTCTCCTGGGCGGACCGGAAAGCTTCACTAAGGGGAGAGCCGCAGAGCCCCGGAGCCTCCACCTGCTTCTTCATCACACCTGGTGAGAGCTCATGTCTTCCTCTGCGGTCTCCGCAATCTAGATCCACCCACGAGCACATCGGAGGGATATGAGAGTCTTGACAGGGCTGGATGATGATGATGATGATGATGATGATGATGATGACTGCCCACTCTTTATCATGAGACTCGCACACCTGGGTAACACTCACGAGCTCATGCGTTTAAAGCCTCATTAGTTCTGTTGCTGTGTATGATTTTGATTTCTTCCTCGTATTGCTTCAATTGCATAAACGACAAATATCTGGATCGATTGTTCACTAAATCATATTTTAAAGTTATTATACACATTCTCTGTTTTTGTCTCTGGAAAAAAAAAAGCATTTAGTGTCGAAAAGCTTCAACAATCACCTTCATTAACAAGTGGAATGAGAAGTGATGTGGTTCAATTTCAGGATTTTCACTGTTGGAAGAAAAAGAAGTTCACCCACTCGTGAAATACCATTCTATACCACCAGGTGGTGAACGTGAGTCGGAGCAGAAGCTTTTCTTTCTCGATGTTTTTTTTCATGTATATTCATGACAGCTAGGTAGAGTTTTTATATGTAAATGATCCTTTTAACATCTTTTTTGATGATTAAATTGCACACGATATTTGTTATTTCTTTTTACAATATTGTTAACCTTCAAGACTTTTTGAAAAACCTGCTGTTCTATTTTTTTTTGTTGCACTCTGAAGTATTGGAAAAAAAAAACCTTTGGATAATTTTTTTTTAAAAGGAGATTCATTGGTTCTTTATTCATTAAAACTCGCATATAAATGTGACTACATGAGTAGCTCTCGGGAGTTGTGCTTAAATTTCCTATATTGTTAAAGACCAGTAAAAAAAAAGAGCATTCGCTCTCCACTCTTACTTAGAAATCACAGATATTTTCAATATGTATCTAAATGTTTTCCTTTTCCGAAACATAAACACATGAAATATGAATATTTCAAACGTTAAAACACATAAAATATTCATGTTTCCTGCTCGTCAGACTCAGTTTTAGAGCTCCAGATGGCATCCTTTCTGTATATAATGGACTTCACCAATATTTGTCTTCACGTTCACCAAAACACTGAGACGCAGCTCCGGCCACCACGGGGGATGAAGCAGTTCAGCATCTTTACTGCCGCAGGAAACTCCATATATGGACGTTGGCTTGAACCGAACTGCCCACCTTGAAAGTAGCCTGATGTGACGTTTTCAATTCAACCTGAAGGAATCCATGGCGTGTCTTTGTCTTGAATGTCTCAAGAATTGTCGAAAAATAAAGCTAAATCTAATGCAGTTTGACAATAGATTTTATGAGGAGCACAATGTTGGTATCCGACAGGCCATTACCTATTTTATTTGATAGATTCCACTGTCAGGGTAGAAAGCAGTGTCAGGTGGCGGCTGTAAATATGGCACAGACAATGAATTCACTGCCAACGTCTCCATTAAATTCACCCGTGTCATTTTTTTTTTATTTTTGGGAAACTCAAAGATCATTCATCAAGCAGATTTAAAAAGCGTCTCAAGCTAAAACGAGAGAGTTTGAGTGGGGCGTGACAGTAATTAATGTCTTTGGCTTGTATCAATTTATTAATTTACTTACTTACTTACTCAATTACTTATTTTAGTAAAAGCTCAAATGAGTGATTTGATGGATACAACCACTTTCACTCTGGAACTTTAAATCAACATGTTGTCATTACGCCGTTGTGCTGGGTTCAACCCAAAGCTTATTATTTGTTTTGGTTTTTTTCCTTCCAACTATTGTTTTCCTGAAGTCGAGCTTTTTGCTATTGATACTTTTCACTGCATGTAATTTGACGTGAACATGAGGCTAAGAAACAAACGAAACAGCTGAGATAAACTAACAGCTCCTTTTAAAAAAAACACAACAAAACAAAAAAAAGCCCACCTACAAACAACAATAATGGCGAATGATACGCCTAAGATCGAGCTGCTGATTTGCTGCTATTTGTTTTAATGAGACGCGATGTTGGATTTCTTGAATACAAAGTCACAGCGCCACTCAGAGGCCTGGAGCGGGTACGACATCCTTTTGATCCGTGTTCATGAGATTGTTTTTGCTCGTTTGGACAGCTTCAGTTCAGTGGCTCCGACTCTGGTCAACAGGAGTTTAGTGGAATCGTAGTACTGAACACAATCTTGGGCCTGTACACCGGGTCCACTTTCGGTTACGTCAGATCGATTTCCTCTCCAAAGTTTGCTCAGATGAGTGCAACAACACAACATTTTCCCCTAATTAATATTCCCCAAACTCCCTATTCTAATCAAATAAATGATTGAATAAGTGTTTGTTGTCGATGGCGCGGATTTAAAAGGCTAACGGGCTGGTTTATTTTTCCTTAAAACTCCCACTACTTCTGCAGATTCTTTTTTTTTTTTTGCCGTACGTCACCAATACTTGGCAATGCAGACTTCCTGAGCAATCAGGGAGTGTCTTTAATTCTCCCATGGATACAGTTTGACTCTCTGCCATTGCAAACAGAGGCTCCATCCAGCAGCCCTGCTGGGGTTAAAGACTATCTCGCACAGAGAGTCCGTCGGAGGTGTGTCGGCACGAGGAAGACGAATGACCGTAAGACGAGGCAGTAAAAGCAGTGCGACGTGGTGTGATGTCCAGACCACAGGCTGCAGTAGAACTCCTGACCACCGTCATATCTGTCATGTTGCCTGGTAATTACTTTTGACTGGTGGCGCTTCCCTGAAAAAAAAAAAAAAAAAAAAAAAACCCGGGCACTCTTTTATAATCTCCTTACGGCTTGGCTTTGGGGCCGGAGCCCAGACGCTGGGCACCAGTTGGACGGAGAGCTGTGGCTCTTTGTTACGGACCTCATTCATCGGTGAAAGGGCCGGCTCAGCGCTCCGCCAACATTAGCAGGAAGGCAGTTTAAAAAAAAAAAAGTCTTCTCCTATTTGTGATGCCAGTGGCTTTACGTCCGAGTTTCAGCCAAGGAGGTAAATGTGGAGGCCGGGCGCCGCCGAGGGCGCTTGACGTTGTCTCGTGGAAGTCTGGGACTTATTCAAGGGAATAGCAGGATGTTCCAGGGACCGGCTCTCAGGAGGCTTCGTAAAGGCAAGTCCAAAGAGGGAAGACTTGATCCTCTAACGGGCGTTTCATGTTGGGGTGTTCCGGGACTCGGTTCACTAGGGAGCCGAGAATCTTCACCCCTCCGTTTGGTTCGGGTGTCGTTCACGTTCACTTCTGAGACCGGATCGAACCACCTGAAAAATGTCGCGCCATTACACCTGCTGCTGGCCTGGGGGGGCGCTATCGCCCGAAACAAACACTAACCAGAGAGGAAGTAAAGAAGAAACACGGCTCGTTGTTTGGTCGGGACCGAAACCGGAATCCCGCTGCTTTAGCCTGTGGCGGCTAGGCTTGGTAGCTTGTGGCTAATGGGTAGCCACAAACAACTGCTGTGTGTTGACTTTAGACCAGATATCAATGAGAGTCTTCCTCACTACTTCTTCTACGTCTGCCCGTGAGATTTTTGAATGCATTGCGCACTCCGTCACATCCTCTTACCCCGCCTACGAGGAAGATCATTTGTAAAGACCGACATTTTCAAGGGGACGAGAGATCTCTTGTTGGCTCCGGTTCAGAGTTGGTGGGAGTGTCGACGTCGACCAAATGAGACGGATCGCGTTTTAGTTTATACCCAAATATGCCTTCAGTTCGTGTGCGACTTGTAGACGATCAACTTAGGATAACGCCGTGCACACGGGAAACAATGTTCTTATTTGGCTAATTCACACCCAAAAACGATAGTTGGATGTGTTGTTGGGAGAAGTTATCAAACATATCGAAGCGTTTTGGCAAAAAAAAATCAAAGTTGTGGAAATGACAGCAATACAAAACATTGAGATCAAGACCTAAGAAGATGTACAACGCAGGAAATACCTCATAAAGTCTGGGAATACGAGCCACAGAGAGCCGCCGGAGGAAACGTCTCGCCACAAAACTGCAGCGTCTCGACTTAAAACCGAGCCGACATTCACCTCTTTTAAGTTGTTTTTGCCATGCGAGTTTCTCCTCTAACAGCCAATATCGTCCTGATTGGAGCCTCAAGTTTGAAAGACAGTGTGTGATTATGCTTCCGTCTAAGAACCTCACTTAGTATTCTGTGTGTGTGTTGGGAGGTCGTGAGCGCTACAGCTCAAGTTCTGCTGGACGTGTGTGTCACTATGGATACCAAAGGTGTGGAAGACGACGGTACGCTGCCATGTACAGTTACATTTGTCGTCACTGTTCCTATATCCTCGTAGTTTTTTTTCTTCCTAATACTGAAGAGGAGATGATGCATGAATAATATATACGCAAGAAAAGCCCTATTGCCATGTTGCTCATTGTCTTTGAGCACTATAGTCGCCTCTCGAGGGGTTTCAGAAGCTCACGGACCCTAAAAGCCTCCAGTTCAGCTGGTGTGGTGATGAAGGACTAAATTCTCGTCACAATTCAAGTTTAGACGTGCCTCTCAAGAAGACTCCCGCTTGTTGAAACCTGAATCACATATTAGTTTCAGTATAGTCATTATTAAACTGTCCAGTTCATTGTGCGGAGGCGTCCCTTCGTCATTGATATATCTCGACATTTTAATCTCTGCAAGCTTTCTTTCACAACACCAAACCCATTAAGTAGAATTTTGTCTCGTACTTATTTATTACCATCCACTGAAAGGTTCGGCCTTCAACAGCTTCAAAGTAGGAGCTTTTTCTTCTCTCTTTTTTTTTTTACCAAAATATATGCAGTACTAAAACTTAAGGATAAAATACAATGGATTCCTTGAAGTGCTGCTCCTGACATCTATGCACTTTAGCTACTCATCACCACCCGTTCATTTGAATCTAATGTAATGTCATTTGAACACAGTCCATGCTTTCAAATGTAGACTTGTTTCTTTTGAATATTCTCAACAAAGCAGCAGTTCGACAAAGTCATCGACGAAACTCTGTCACGGTTCATTCCTGCATCTCGGTGTGTCTCCGTGTGCGACTGCTGGAACGACGGCTTCATTTCTGTCGGTTTTTGTTTGGTAATTCCCTGCAGGCCTCCGTAGTGTAAGAAAGACGTGGACGTTACGCACGGAAATGAATCAAAAATGAAAAATCTGTCATGAGTTCATGGTCCTTTGCTCAGGAAATCCAACGATTCATCTTGTATCCTGGTTAAAGAGAGCAGTTGGACTGCACCTGATGTTGTTCTCAGAGGGAATATCTTTGGTCCCAACGCCGCCGCCGCCACCGCCGCCGCCGCCTGATGCAGGAATCAAAGTGCAGTAACAAGATCTTCTTCAAGCTAAGAAAAGGGCACGTATTCAGTTTCAGTTTATTCAGAATAAACGGCGGAAGTCTGAGGAATGATTCGCAGTTCGGTTGTTCAGAAGAAAACAAAGACCGAAAATATGTCCCAGTGCTGTTTTGTGGGCAGGTGACATCTGGGAACTGCGGCGCGCGACGACCACATCGATTAGCGTTTCTCAGTAGAGACGGCGAGAAAAGAGAAGAGAAGAGACTCAAAATCACAAAATCACCACCTTGGAAATGCTGGCAGGGAAATCTCTTATTACGAGTCATCAGATGAGAGCGTTGTGATGTCGGTGAGCCACGTTTGTCTTCTGCACTTCACTGCTGGAGTTCTTCAAGTGTGGGTGGTGCTTCTGCTTCGGATGGAGTCGCTTCGGTGGACGCTGTGCGTCGGGCTACACGCTAATCAGGAGTTTGCTTGTTGTCGCTGGCTACTGCAGCGAATATTTCCAAACTTTTTAGTCTGATGGAAAACTTTAAACTTGCTGTTTTTACCTTCGCCAAAGTTGGCCAAGTAGGTTATGTTGTACTTATTTATTGGGTGGTTCTTCTTCTTCTTCTTCTTCTTCTTCTTCTTCTTCTTCTTCTTCATGCCAACTCGTGACGTTGGCGAAGGTCTGCGCTCTACCGAGTGTAGTTCTAGTTGTGAATGTGTTTGTTGGTGATTTTATAAGGTGACTTTCTCATCTGCAAGGATAAGCTCCGCCCCCCTCAACCAGATAAAACTGGCGAGGAAGGAGGATGATGAATGCGCGGAGGAAGGTTTTCCCATGTGAGGAGACACGTCGGCCCCTCCGGGAGGGCGACGTCGACAAAGCCATGCATCTATCATGTTGTCCCCAGACTTCTAATTGCTCCTAATTGCCACACGCCCCGCCTCGCTCTGTACATTTGTTACAGTCGTTCTGCTCGATGAAATGCCGCAAACGACCACAAGCGAGTTTGTGTGCCCTTGTCTGTGTCGGTGAATCATTTGTTGACGTTATTCAAAGCGATGGTCTCACCAGCCTCCAAGGCAGTCGTCTGGCTGCACACATTCATCAAACTGTGGAATGAGGCGTGTGTGTGTGTGTGTGTGTGGTTAGATAATAGCATGCATCAAATCATATTTTCATCCAAGACGTCGGATCTCGGTGAGCTATTTGTAGAATAACATGATTTCTGTTGATTTACCTTTACAGTTAGTCATAAACATGATGTATCCTGATTACTTTTATTGATCAGGCGATAAATAAAACCGATGCCCGACTAATTAAAAAGGTGACGTCAGCGGCTGATGGGGATGGATGAGAGAAGTCGTGGATTCAACGGTTTATTTTGAGAGAATATAAAGATTCTCTGGAGATAAACCAGATGATTTATGTAGCGACAGACGGGAACAACGTTCTTTTGTATTTGTTATTTTAATTTGCTGATGATTTAGATTTGACGGCCATAGTTGAGGGTGAGGATGGAGAATAATCTATTGCACAAAGGCGTTAATTAAGAATCCAGTGTTTGTGTCACTCAATGAACTAATTACACGTACAAAACTAGAACGACACTCGGTAGAATGCAGACTTTGGCCAACGCCACATTTGTTCGCGGAACCAAGTTAGCGTCACGAGTACGATAGCCGTTGTAGACGCTCATATCGATGCTAACCAGGTAGGTCAGGTAGCAAAATCACTGTGTGAAAAAGTGAGTAGGGAGTGTCTCCATGGCAACAGACGCTGATCTTCTTTGATCTCCTCCATGAGGTGCCTCTCTCACCGACTTTGTACGGGAAATTCTTTCACAGTTTTTTGGGAAACGGTTCGCCGCTAACGTCCCAAAATCGAATCGATTGGCCCTCGGATGATGACAAATCATCCCTGTAAATTCAGGTGAGTAGTTTTTGCATTAAGTTGGTAAAATGCTTACAGAGCGATGATTTCTCGGCCAACTTTTGTCTGCGAAGGTAATTTTTTAGTCACGGTCACATGTGCAGTTGGAGTGTCCCAGCTTGCTACTTTACAGTTACAGTTTCTATAAACTCCTGTTTATTGAATGATTGATTGTATGATGATTGGTTGTATTTCTATAAGACTTGTGTAACATCTCTCTGCAACTAACTGATATAGCGTCAACTGGATTGTTGAATCAGTTGTCGATGATACAAGAAACTGGAAGCTTTAAGTAGAACTGTGCCTCCACTACGTCTGAATGAATAAAAGAAAGAAATTCCAATAAGTCACTGCTGTTCAGAATCGGTGACTCCAGTGGTTTAGAAGATGGATGTATAGAGGACCTAGATGTCCAACCGACTCGAGGATAAAGTGGATTGTTCTCCTTTCTTAATAAAGACTGACGACACTCGCGGTGCACCCTGGTCATTTAAATTGCTCCGTGTGACAGTGAAATGAGGATAACTGGACTCTGAGCCCGCCGGACTGAAGCTCCACGAGATCAAAGCTCAACAACAATCCACATCCGCTTGCGCGGCTGCAAAAACTCGATTCTGGGAACTTGGGTGCCGTGTGGCGAACGGGAGCAAACAAACGCATGCAAACATCCTGCGATTTGGAGGAAACGTGTTTATAACACATCGTTTGTACACTGTTGTATTTGTTATTTTTACACCCATCATGTTTTCTTTTTTTTTTTTTTTTTTTTTACAGATAAATAGAAAGGCTTTTTGTTTTTACTGAGCCTCTCGACCAATCGCGCGCGCCGGTTATGTAATGTTGGCGAAGCATAATACTGGTGGAGATATGACTGGCGATGATGATGGGAGGGGGTGACGAAGCTCACCAGTGATAGAAATGCCACGGGTACAAGATTTACAACTCGCTCTTGTTGCCATGGTTACGCCTGAAGGAGCTGCATTGGCATTGGAAATGCTGCAGGGAAATAAGTTAGGAAATCGACCGCAGCACTCCCCAGTAAAGCCAGTGTGGTGGACACCATTTTTAATCATTAAAGGCGAACCTCTACTCATTAGTGGCCAGGACTAAGACACATCCTCTCCTTCATTTCATTTATTTATTTGTTTTATTTTAACAGCTCAACTCTGGATGGTTTCGCAAACTGTCATGATGTAAAAAAAAAAAAGTTCTGGTGTCAAAATGATGAACTATTGTTTACAGCATGAAATGTGACATTTTTCTTCCCGTTGACTAAACGGACCCATTCTCTAGTTGGCTTCCTGTTGCGGTGAATTGCATGATTTATTTTTGCGATGATGTGGTAATCAATACGAATTAGAAACTACAGTTTGTCAATCTGTATAGATTTTATCAACCGGCTATTGCTACTCCATGTATTGTGATTTATGCATTCCCTACATGTTTCAAACAAGAGTTTATCCCAAAGATCATCAGGATTTGAATTTGTGTTTCCGATGTGACACCAAAAACATGTTTAGTAAGCACAATAAAGTCAACAACCATGCTCTGGCAGTTAGATGTTTCCAAAAAAAAACCAAAACAAACAAAAAAAAACCTTTAATAACTAAAATTTAGGCAAAAAAGAATTTTCCCACTGCAACACAAAGAAAAATACACATTAGAGGTGAATTTTCAACACTCATCTGCCAGCTTGTGTTGCTTTTTGTTTTGGTGAAACATCTAAAAGGGTGGAATTTCATTTCATGAAATTCATTGGGTTACCTCAATAGCGAGCAGAGGCTGTGGTTGCAGGCGGACGGAGGGGGTCAGGAGGTCTGCAGACCACTGGGAGAGACGAGCTGCTGCCAGCCGGGCGGAGATGAAGTGTAAATTTACTTTAGCTGCCAAGTGAGCGCCACCAGTCACGTGTTCACGACGTCCAGAGGCACAAAGCATCAGCAATATTTCTCTGCTGTCAGTGACGCTGCGGTGGCTGGGGAATGTTGACTTGGGTGTGTTTGCTCCCCAATGGATCTGATAGGAAATGTCCAAAAGCCCACATGTTTATCGTGATGGAATATAACTATATCTCATGATTTATTGTCCTGGGGTTTCTCAATATCAGAGAAACGTTTAACAAAACGCTGTGTCAGCATTATGCCTCTGTAAACTGACATATTGCTTTTAAATTGAAACTATTTTTTATTGGGAGTCAACCGTGTATTTCTACTTAGAATAGATTGTGCTTTCGGAAACTCTTATTTCCATGTTTGCTTGCTTGAGTTCGTGCTGAGGCTCCACAAGCAGATAATCTAATAATCTAATGCGATATCATGGCTTTAAAGACAGAGACGATCAGTCAAAAAAAAAAGAGGAGCAACAGTAGAGTTTCAGAAAATATCCTACAATAAAGTGAATGAATGGAAGTTGTGGGGGGGCGGCTGAGGAAATGCCTCTGATCACAGTAAGAACAGGATCATTATTAACAAAGTCAACAATTCTGCACGATGAAAATAAACGACATCATTGATTATGTGTGTTATTACTGCTTATCTGACCTGCGTGTCTTTAGTAATCGTCATCAGTGCGTTACATGAGTAAAGTGGCACATTTTTATTTGAGTTTTTGCAAGATAAAACTCAGCGTATTAACTTGTTTTGATGACGGTGGCAGAAATTTGAGAGTGAATCTATTAGATTAAAGCTCCATTGTCATTATCACGTCTCCGCTGGTGTCGCAGTCTGTGTTCGGCTGCCACCCCTTTGCTTTATTGACCCCCCTCTTCCTGAACATCTGTGATCCACATCTCGGCTCTCAACCGACACGTTTCGCTTCAGAAATCAAATGTCAAAATTTGCAAAATTTTCAGATAACGTGGTCACAAGCATAAGCAAACAACAGTTGTGTTGTTCATCAAAGAATTTCAGATTTTAGATGCGGGTTTACAGTTACATTCTTATTAAACTGGAAAGATTCTCAGGAGTTTTTAAATACTTAATATTACTTAGAATTTTAGTTGGATATTTAAAATATTTCTAAACTTGTGTTGTCTTTTGCTTTTATTTCAGGCAGGAATCAATTCGATCCTAAAATGTGACGAGTTGTTTGAGAATATTCAATTCTGGTAGTTATGACGACGGGGCTGGCGTCAAATTACAGGGATTCCACGCCGCATGTCGGCGAGGCACGTTTGCTAAAAGAGACGGCTTCAGCAGAGTTTGGACGCAGGCTTGGCCTGCGTCCAAACTCTGCTGAAGCCGTCTCTTTTAGCAAGCGAACAAAAGGGCCTCGACGGGTAAACCGACCCCCCCCGCGTTCAATTTTTGATGTGCAGGAATCCAATCCGCGGCGTCGGATGAGAACGGCGGCGTTCAAGCTGGCGGCCGTTTCTGCAAAGACACGCTGCTGTTGAATTTCTTTCTTTCTTTCTTTCTTTCTTTATTTTATAACGTGACTTTATTAAGAGGGTGAACTTCACCCGTGACCTCCCGACACCTCATACCGACCGCAACGCGTTCAGCCCCCGCCCCCCCCCCAAATCGATTCGGGCTCCGCTGACTCGGCGCGAACTGAACCGGCCCGAGCGTCATCATTTATTCATTCGCCGTTTGGTTCCTGCAGTCATCTGCTCCTCTCGTCTCTCATCTGGCGAGATGCAGGCAACATGTTAAATGCATGGAGTTCGTGGATTGTAGATTTGCTTTTGCAGGTTTATTGTACGTACGTCAATCCATTTTACATTGACGCCGTATTCCTACACGAACGAAATGGTTAACGGAGGACAAACTTCTTTTTCTCTTCTTGAATCCAGTGTTGGCCTGAAGTAGCGTCAAGCTGTTCATGCATCTCTGCAGACTTTATTGTTTTTTTCCCGTCATTTTTCACTGATTTATGTACTTTCTGGGTTTTTTTTCCGACACAATCTATTGCAACGGGGCTCCATCTGGTTATTCGCAATGTTTTGCCATGCAGAGCATGAATGCACAGTATATGGTTTATTACGCCCAGTCATTTTCAACATCTGTATCGCGAATGTCGGAATTAAGGCACAATGGTACATTTGCAATACGTTGAGTCGCTCTGCATGTAACTAGAGGTGAATGAATGGCTTAGTGTGTGCATGCATGTGAGTGTGGAGTCACAGATGCAACACATTCTGTATTTGGGCAAGCGTGTGTGTGTTTTTATTTAACGCAAATATGTATGTTTACCTCAATTTTTAATGCCAAGCACTTTGAATTACATGTCTGAAAGCAGCTTTGTTTTACATTTAGCCGAGTTACAGTTTCATTCAGTGACAGTAGTACTCTGTGTGTAAATGTGTATAAATCCCGATTTATGTCAGTCTCCTGGCTGAATAAGGGTTAAAAATCTGGGCTCGTTTGACCTTTGAGGAATGCTGAGTACATCCAGCCATGCTTTTTTTTCCTTACTGGTCCTTTTAGGATAACCAGAGAGAGGCAGAGCGTTCCAAAAGGGCAGACCAGGAGAGAGAGAGAGAAACCGATACGACGCTTGAGGTTTCGAAGTGTGGCGCTAAATGGTTTTGTGATGTATTATTATGGAGCCATTCTCAAGATGACGGGATGCCAAAGCAAAGAAATGTAGTTGGAGGTTTTTTGTTTTTTTTTTTACACGGGGAGGCCAACAGATGCTCTGTAACGCTGGAGTTCACAGAAAAGCAGTGACATTCAGACACTTGTTTTTTTAAGGAAGTGGTGTCAGACACAAAGAGCTGCATGGGAGTTCAGCTTTAAATTCATGCTATTAATATCAGTCACAGAGAAAATGGGCCAGACTTGTGTGAGAAGAAATGTGAGGATGATATGTTCACTAAAGAAAAACCGAATAGCTATTTTTCTTACAAAATAGTGTTGAGATTAAATTGTTGTGAAGTAATGTATGTGTTGACTTTTAGCATGAATTTACAAGTAATTCATTACTTTTCCAGTATTACAAACATGAGATACTTCAGTTATATATTTCATGATTTTGGACTGTTTTCAACACGGACATTAGATTATATTCACAGTTGCTCTGATGCATTATCAACATTACATTCCAGATTATATTTATAAGACATACTTTATGTCGGTAGTTTAACTCGGTTATTTATTTGTGGCCTTTTCAGTTCATAAAGATGTTTCTGTAATAGATCAGTGAATTACAGCTTATACAACAAATTGATAAATAAGTCTGCAGTTACTTTTTAAAAATAGATTAGCAGCTTCTTATTTTCTGTAAAGTAACTCCAGACTTACTAACTGTAATCAACTAGTGATTTTCAGCAACTTCTTCTTTTCGTGTTCATGTATTTCGAGTGTGGGAGGAGTCTTCAGATGAATCAATGGGTCAACTTCCCCCGTGTCTCTGACGTTACAATGATGGCGGTGGGTTTAGCACTTTGCACTGCAGGATTGAGACGCGCCAGTCGTCTCTGCTGCCGGTAAGGAGGAAGTATCATCATAAGGGAGGCTTACAGGATTACAGTAATGTTGTAGGAGAGTCACGGTGCAATCAGCTGCCATGCGTGGACAAATCTGACTTTGCTGTGCGGTTTACAAAATGAGGTGTCGTTGTGAACTTAATGTGGATAAAAAAAAAAAAGTCTGTAACTTGGTTTTGAAGCAAAATGCATCTTGCTGACTGAAGACTTCTTTAAGATGAATGTTTTCTGTACATGGTCACTGAAAAGTAAACAAATAAACAAACTGCAGTGTCGATGCTGCATCGTATCTCTTGCTTTAGGTTTTGAAGAACATTTCATGTCTGAAAGGCTTCATCGGTTCAAAAATTAAAAAAATAAAAAAAATTCAAATTTCTTGTGTTTTTCCTTTGTTCCACAGAGGCTGATGAGAACCAGACCTGTGGATCTGAGAAGACGAATGTTTCAACAGACGGGAGAAGTTTAATCCTCCCCCACAACCAACATGAAGACGTTCGTCTGCTGCCCGTCGGCTCCGACTCCTGAGTTCACGTTCAGGGTGAATTAGTGGCGGAGCGGAGTGCGACGGCGTACGCCATGTCTGAGGAGGATGTGATGAACTGCACCATCAGCCACGAAATCCACCAGTACCTCTTCTCCTGCGTGTATATCCTCGTCCTGCTGGTGAGTGAGGGGATGATGATGATGATGATGATGATCTCCCCATACCACGAGAAAACTGCTGAAGTGCCGGGACACTTTGACACGCTCAGTCGGTAGAAAAGGGCCGGTTCCTCTTTGATGCATAATAAAAAATTAAAAAAAAAAAAAATCTGTGTCAGCAGACTTGTACTTAGCACTTCTACTTATTGTTTGGACACTGCCTGGTAAACAGTGGCGTAGTGGTTGTCGTTCTCGATGTCCGTTTAATAATAATCTGTTTCATTTGACTAAATTCGTTAGAATGTGTAAAAATGCGAAAGTGATTGAGGCCCCATTTGCCGACGTAGTTCGTCTGCTGGGCCACGGGAGGGCGCTGTTGTTTGTTTTTGTAATGAAATCACACAGACGTGTGCAGAGAACAATGCGCTGTACACGTGAACAAAATGGAGAGAACCCGACATTCTGGAGGACTGATGAGGAGTCGGATGTTATAAATCTACCGATATGGATGATAAATCTAGAATATGGGCCGCGAATCATACCGCTACGGGTCGGCCATGTTTGTTCACAGGCGCGTGAGCAGAACGAACGTATTTACGTATTTATTTTCGTTAGGTTTTGCAGAATAACCTCATTTGGACCTCGCTCTGAATCCGGCCTTCTTGATTCTAGGTGGGCATTCCCTCCAACCTGTACTCCCTGTATCACGCCGTGCTGCAGCTGAAGCAGAAGAACGAGCTGGGGGTTTATCTGATCAACCTGACTGTGTCCGACCTGTTGTACCTGGCGTCCTTACCTCTGTGGCTTCAGTACATCTTCCAGGTGACGTAGCAACGGCCATACACATGGTAACCTGTCTGCAGCTCGTCTCCAGTGGAAGATAGTGGAAGAAAAACACATTTTCAGTGATATTCAATGAGTTGTCTTAAGTCTGTGGATCCTCTTCTTCATGTTGCTCCGCTCTCATGTCATACATGCGCTTGCTGGGTCTCAGGATGATGACTGGCGTCACAGAGAATGGTTGTGTCAGCTCTGCGGCTTCCTGCTCTACGAGAACATCTACATCAGCATCGGCTTTCTGTGCTGCATCAGCCTGGACCGCTACCTGGCCGTGGTGCATCCTCTGAGGTACACCTGTGACTCGACTCTCCACAACGATGGAGGCTTTGCTCCAAACAGAAGCAATGATTCACCTCACGATGTCTTCAGGTTCGCCTCCCTCCGCTCGATGAGTGCGGCGTGGATTGTTAGCGCCATCATCTGGCTGAAGGAGGTCGCGGTCGGCGTGGTCTTCTTCCGACACAAAGAACTCAGCAGAGACCGCAAGAACCAGTCGGTGTGCTTCGAGCACTACCCCATGCAGCCGTGGGAATACCCCATCAACTACTACCGCTTCACCATCGGCTTCTTGTTCCCCTTGGCCATTCTGATGGTACGACATCTTCATATCTCTCTCTCTCTCTCTCTCTCTTCAAGAGAAAAGTGTATTTTGATCTGTCTGTATTTATTCTCCCGGTGTAGATCAGCTACCTGTGCGTCCTGCGCGCCGTGGGCCGAAGCGCAGGAACACAACCGGACCAGAAGATGAGGATCAGACAGTTGGTCAGCAGCACCATCCTCATCTTCCTCGTCTGCTTCTCGCCGTATCACATCTTCCTGTTAGTGCGCACCCTGCTGGAGCGGGAATGCAACTTCATCGCAGGTGCCGTTCGGTCCAGAGCAGCTATCAAACAAAAACGACGGGAGAGCTTTTAGTTTCTCAGCGGTGTATATCTTGTTCACAAACACCACCTTGTGGCACGGAGTGGTATTGCAAGAGAGGTTGCATAGCTTAAGTTGATTTTTGTGGGTGTTTTTTGTGTACAGTAACTACAGTAACTGTACATAAAGCCTGAGCTATTAAGATCCTGTGTGAAATGTGCTCTATTGCAGGCTCATGGAAATAAATTGTGCTTTGTTTTGCGCACATTTTGCAGGTCATCAACTAAGAGTGACCTCATGTGCACGGTGTTAACTATTGGATGGGAGTTATCAAACATATAAGTGTGTTCCAGGAAACAAATTTAAATTCAAACAAAAAAAAAACAAAAACAATGGAAATGTGAAGAATTATCAGTCAAAAGGTAAAAAAAAACATATTTTTTGTTCACAGCAATTTTCAACTACTACCACCTGTCGCTGTTGCTGACCACCCTGAACTGCGTGGCCGACCCCGCCCTCTACTGCTTCGTGAGTGAAAGCGCACGCCGCGGCCTCTACAGGGCCATCTTCCGACCCATGGCCAGGATACTCTGCTGCTGCTGTCGCCGTGGCAACGCCAGTCCCGGAAACCGGGGCAACGACTCCCACGAGGTGGCCACGGACGAAAACAACGGCCACCCGACGGTGACGTTGCTCACGCACACCAGCACGCTGAACAGTGCCAAGACGGACGGCGTGTGCAAAAACACGATTTTAGTCGTGCAAACCGACGAGAAGACGATCGTACCGCTCATTGTGCCAAACAGCGGACTCTACGGCAAGCAGGTGGACGTTGACGGGCGGCTCGGCTGCGTGACGGCCGCGGGAGGAAAGAGGCAGGCGAAAGGGAGGACTGAGGAGACGGAGAAGTCCACCGGACACAGTCACCGCTCAGGACCCGCTCTGGTGGCGACCACGGGGCAGCGCAGCAAAACTCAAAAAACTGTGCCGAAGTAGAGCGAGAGAGATCGAGACCCAACACACCATGTTTACATTATTACTGTTTATTAGCATTTGATTAAAAAAAAAAAAAAAGGTTTTATTTTTTACTTTTTATCATCTTTGAGATCCAAACTGACATTGCGATTAGCATTAGGGTGGCGATCCCTAAAAGAGACATGGCCGCCTGTGGGCCACATGCAGGTTCCCTTATTTTGATGAACATGAGTTAATTTCCAAGTGAGTATTGGTCAGGTAATGGTTATTTTAAACACACGTCAACCAGCTGAATTTACACAAATGCATGCAGGCATTTAAAGAGGTCACATGATGCAAAATTCACTTTCTAATTATTGTCCAACAGTAATATGCCTCACCGTACCCGGGAATGACGCCCCAAATCTGTCATCTCTCACTGGGTTGATTCAAATTTTAAAAGGTTTGTTGCTCCAACGATCAAATCAGAAATCAAACCCTATATAGTGTCATTGGGGGTTTCAGCCAATCCCAATCAAGGTAGGCTCCTCCCTTTGACTCCTCCCACAATTAGGCAGCTCTGCTCTGGCACATGGCGCCACGAGAGGAAGTACTTCCTCCTTGCCCAAGATGGGCGTGTGTGGGCGGAGCCAGTCCAGCTCACACAGACACAGCAGATTCTGACTGCAGCTCCTATTATCAAATATTCAAATGAAGGAAAAGATGGATTTGGGGCAGTAAACTTTGAATACAACGTTTTTGGACCAATATAATATAATATAGTTTTATAATATAACCTGTTTAAAATCAGAAACGTACAATTTGGTCACAAAACTGATGGTATCATATCTGCAGCGATCACAATAATCAATGTTGCTCCCCTCTGCTCTCGATGGAAACTGTTTGGGAACAACAGCGGGTCTTGTGTTTGTAGTAGTGGGAGAACCTCGGCTGCAGGTTAAGTTTGAGGCAGCCTTGAGCCACTGCATTAACCATTAGGAGTTCATTTGCATTGATCTGAAGGAAATGGTCTCATTACCAAGTGAACGCGACCATTAACTGACAGATGAAGGACTCGTTAAGTATCCAAACTGCTTTGGGTGGATTTGACTTCTCCTTGCCGTTGTTTCTGACGTCATTCTGAAGAGATCGACTCCTTTATCATCAACCAAACTGACTCTTTTTTTTATCTCTGCTTGTTTCATGACTTAGTCAAACTATCACCATTTCAACAAAAAAAACCAACCCAAAACATAAGTTGTTTTGACAAAGTGTTGCTATTCATTAATCAGCATTGGAAAGAAAATGTGTTGTTATGCAGAATGAAGCAGTTTAAAAATCGGCCAATTACTTGATATTTTAATGTTGGTGTCCGTGAATGCAGATTGATTGATGTTTGCATCTTAGAATTTCTTCGTGGGAGGTGGAAATAAGACATGCTTTTATCGAATACGCTTGGTAACAGTTGAATGTGTTGAAGGAAAACTGGTTAAGCTTTGGAGTCTTCCAGTCTGGTAAAAAAAAAGTGAATTTAAATGAAATTCAAAATGCGTTTCAGTAATTAATCGTGACTCAAAGTTTGTGCAAGACAAATGTTGAGCGTAACACTAAAGGGTGCTACAGTCGACCCTTCTGAGGCGACAGCAGCACGTGCCTGCTCTCTCTGTCGTGTCCAGGTCTGCTTCTGTGGCAATAATGCCTTGGGAATGTGCAAGTGATGTGACATGCATGGGAATGCAACGAATTTGTCAAAAAAACTGCATCTAAACTGTGTGCTCTTTTATTATTGATTGGTGATGCTATGCTTTCTACCTATGGCATATTGTCATACCTATTGTAAAGGAGTGTAATTATGGTTGAAACTGAAGGTGTATTGTTTCAATGTTTTCAAGATATACGTTTATTGCAAGTGTAAGCAAGTCTCACGTGGTACAATATTTTTTTTTTTCAGAATATGAATGCACACGGTAAGCATAAGTCAAAGTGGTGGTCTAACTCTTAACGCTATATCCTCACAGTGATGAATGTGATATAGAGTATTTTTTATAAACTCTGAAAACTATACGCTTGAATGGAAGGCCTCTTTCTTGAACGACGTGTGATTGCATTTTGGGTTTTATTATATATATATATATATATATATTTTTTTTTTTTTTTTTTTTTTTTTATTACATTTTGAGGTCAGCACTTTTGTTGCATTATCTACCAGCTATTACATTTGGTTTTATTACATTCGATTTTTTTCAACAATTTGGGTCACGCTTGCATATGTGAAGAGCCTTATCAAAATAACCAACCAAAATCACCCTATTCTCTCAGGGGGGCAACTTATCTAACATACAAAACAGTAAAGTAAACACAAAGTCTTGCCTCCTTGTCTAAAATGACCAAGAGAAAATATTTAACTTTAAGTTTTCCTTCTTATTTTTTACTCTTTTTTTCCTCATATTTTTTATTCTCGAAGAAAAAAGAGGAAGAAAAAGAAAATAAATAAAAAAACAAACAAACATTATTTACTCGACGTAGATTGAGACGCGTTGAAAGATGGCCACGCCCATCGAAACCATTTTGCCACGCGTGACGTCATCCTCCCCTAATTAAGGGCCGTGTACTTGGTGGATTCGGCCAATCAGGCCTTCGGGACGGCACAGCCTGGTTTACATATTTAATTGGCATTGGACATGGAATATAAGTAGAAACGACGGCGGTAATGAAAGTTGACCTGTGCGATCTAAAGACATCGCTGCAGGTAAGATGACGATACTCCTAAGTCTTTTAATTGCTGAGCAGTCTGAAAAATATTAAAAAGTAATGATTGAGGCAAATGTTTGGATAGGTGGCTGTTGAACGTGCTGGGGAACTTGTTTTCATAGTAAAGTGCTTGAACGATTTGGGAGTGTTGTTTCGTTAGGAAATAGGCAGTGTTGGGATTTGTTTAGATTGACAGCAGCATATTAGAATTTTGTGGAATGCTGGAGGAGCTATATAAATATTTACTAAATGTAATCTCATTGCAGTGTAAAATCGTTTTCCTCTGTTGTACTAAATATATTGTTTATTTTATTTTGAGACATATTGAACTCTTAAAAAAGGACAAGATCCCAAAATATAGCCCACATTTCATTAGTTAAACTAACTGGATGTGACTTACTGCACTTTATATTCCAAAACATAAAAACAAAGAGCCTCATGTTGATCAAGAAGTTTTTAGAAACAGGTTTTTAGAAAACTAGATGAAATGAAAAAGTAGAAGAAAAACAAATTTTTATACTCAAGGTTATGGGAATGCATTGCATCAAATCTCTACAAGGACAGAGTCACAGTTTGTGTGTGTGTGTATGTGTGTGTTTATTACGGCTGTGTGAACCTGTTTAAACAGTCTTTCCTGTGAGGATAACCGTTTCTATGACCCATTCATAACTTTAAATAATTAAATGTCATACTGAATACATGGTTTAGGGTGAGGCTGAGGTCTGACACGTGTGTATCTGTCCTTCTCCCCATGTTATCCCTGTGATGGACGACCAGCAGGTCCAGAGTATGAGCTGTGGTGAGTTCAGGCAAAAACGTTAATTCTATTTTCAGGGGAAAAAAACCCAAAACTAATGTCAACATATTGATTGTTCTGACAATGCCCACTGCTCAATAGGCCTTTTGAGAGGCGGTGATGCTCATGATGTCAGTTGCTGCTCAATCAGGATTCGATGAGTCTGTTTCATTCTATTTGACAGAAATTACAGAGAAAAAAGCTGCCATTTTCTAAGAAGGGGAGGGTAACTGAAATACATATACAATATCAAGCCTCCTGGAGACAATACATTGAATTATATTTCCTCATGGCTTTGAATAAATCCAATGGTTTCCTTTAGGGACCACAATTTCTGTCCTGGTGGGTCAACGTGCAACAAAGTTGACGTCTCAAAAAGAACAACAATGCGCACATACCCACATAGCCTCAATTTAGAAACACAGATTTACCCAACATGCATGTTTTTAGAGTGGAATATCTGGTCAACGATGGCAGAGTCAGACCATGCTAATTTATTTATTTTCAAATCAGTATTATTGTGCCTGTCAAGAAGTAATGTGATGCATTTCTTTTCACCATGTCTGCTTGTGTAGAATTTAACATGTGTGATGCCATTTTATGTCACATTAATGCAGAAAACTGGAAGAAAATCAAGTAGTTTCACTGATGGCAAATCAACATCTTACGAGGAAATCTAGTTCAAGAAGAAACAAAATAAGACGAGTCTCTTGATGAATGCAGCAATACGTTTCTGAGGCTCGGTAGCTGCGTTACTACTTCAGCGTCTGGGGAAGCACCGGAATTATGTGACTAGCTGGATGAGTGTTTATTGGTTTTGGGAGTTTAATAATGACAATTTTCAGGTGACTCCAAAGCTGAGAATGAAAACGAGCGTGAGTGGAAAAACCAAAAGTGTTCATCTGTGTGTGAATGTGTTTGTTTTTGTAGCGGAGTCCTTCCTCTGGAGGGGCCTGCGGTGTCAAATGAGAGCGAACAAGTGCAGAGAGAGAGTGTGTGTGTGTGTGTGTGTGTGCGTGCGTGCGTGCGTCAGTGTGTATATTAATCTTGGCAGTATCGGCTGCCGGCCAGCAGGAAGTCGCCTTTAGCTCGTGTCACGTGAGGGTCAAAGGTCACAGTTGAATAAGAGATGAGGGGAGGTGAGAACGACAGCAGGACGTCACAGTAGAAGAAAATCGAGTTAAACTAAAAAAAATCTGTCTTCCATTCTGTCGCTTTTACACATAAAACATTTCCTGGATCTGCGTTTCTTCTGCCTCCCTGAGGGGTTATTAAACTGGAGGAGGATGATGATGATGATGAAGCACCAGCAGCAGCTCATCAATTCTTACATGTCAGTCCTCGTTTTCCTCTTGTGCAAACTGTTGCTCGAGGGCGGTGAATTGAGGAACCGCATTGCAATGGAGCAGAAACCACAGCGGCAGGCCGCCGGCCAACGCTGTGCGGGGGTGGGGCTTAGAGCCACGCATCCCATCATGCACCCTGAGCCTCCCAGGTACCGCCAGCCGACATGTCAGGGCGGCGCCGCCATGCGACGTCGACCTGCTTTATTCTAATGTCACTATACATAGACGCCCCGGCCTAACTGAACCTTCCATGCAGAGTCTGATTAGTTCCTGTTATTGCAGCCACAGTCTAGAAATACTCGGCGTAGTTGATGTTTTGGAGAACGCAGCTCGTCTAAACCACGTCTGGGAAAGGCGACCTCAGTTGTTTACAGCGCCGTCTCTCCTCCAACATTGTCGCATCAGGGTGAATTACAAGTGCCGTAAACCTATAGAGGGAACGAAACGACATTTCATATCTTTTTTTTTCTGGTCCTTTGCAAAAACTCTTTTTCACTGCAGAAGAGTGTTTGTATGAAAAGCAGTGGGGTTATTTTGTAAAGTCATGCAGCGGTTTGCACTGTCGCCTCACCGCGACTCCCTGGTTACTCCCGCGTCTATGAGCTGCACAAGACCCCAGATCGATGGACGGGATAGACGCCATTTAAAACGGGCTCAAGTAAGTCGGCGTCGATTAGAATTCTGCACGCTTAACAAGATCTGTTTGCTGCATCAGCGCTATGCATTTTCATTTAACTTTTAACTGCCAGCAGCTGAGGCTTCGGCAGTTTGACTTAATGCATGAAGAGTTTAGTGTCACTACGACCTGCATCGACATGAATGAACCCTCGTCTGTTAGCGTTAAGATTTAAAATTTAAATGCAATAAAATATAATGGAAAATACCACAATAAATTATTTGAATATTTTACACCATCTCTGGTAATGGTTAAAATAACAATTCCCTGCAGTAGAAATTAACTCTACATGTTGAGGATGAAAAAGAGGTTTTGGTTCTTTCACTGGTTTTCATACAAAACTTAATTAGCCTCTTTCATACTTTATGCTGATTGACAACAAATATTCTTGATTCTCGTCGATGGTCACCGTTAACTTCGATATAAAAACGAGCATGCATCAAATGTTAGTTTTCATTTTTATTAAAATCACAATCTACATTTTCCATGAACTAGTAAAGATTTTGTAAATAATGAAATGTGAGAAGGAGTAGCAGATTTATACAGTCGATCAGATTTCCTTTTCACAAAAATATACTCATCAGAATATTTCATCTGCTTAAAAAAAAAAAAAAAACAGTTCCTAGAAAAAAAAAGCTGAATTATTGGCAAAAGAATTTAATTAACTTTTCAAAAACACAAACTTGAATTCAAGAACAAACCACTGTGTTACGAAATTTAACATAAGCACAATGACGTACCTGTAAGTTATACTTTTGGGAGTTAAATTAAGATTAAGCTGAAATATCAATGCATACCCTCTGGGACCTCTAGAGGGCACTGTACGACAACGGAATCGTGAAAGCAAAATGTTGCAAAAATAAAAAGCTACACAGCAGAATTTGAACTGAATATTATAGAAAGAAATACACTTTGACATGTTGTACGTTGTTAGGTAATTATTACAAAAAATATGCCTATTGCATAGTTTTTCCAAATGACCAACAAGTGAACAACTTATTTTTAATTTAATTCTGTGGAATTGAAAAAGATTTATCTCCTGTGGAAGAAAAAAAAGTGCTATAAAATTAGTTTTTATGCATTATAGTGAAAAGTGTAAAATAAAAGTACAAATGCACCAGCGCTATCTATTTATGATTTTACTTCGTCTTCATAAAACATCAGTTACGATGCAGATTTTTAAGTTTCCATGAAAGGTCTCCAAGACACAATAACAAGGGTTAACCAGGCAATTAATTAGTCAATTAATAACTTACCACTGAGGTAAAACTGTTTGGTTCAATAAATGCCCCTTGACTTTTCACTCTTCACTTCTTCACTCTCCTGTGGGGCGACGGAGTGTGACATGAAAGGAGTTGGAAGCGCCCTCTACTGGATATGTTCCACAATGACATCAGAAAAAAACACCATATTGCCTGTATTTTCTTAGTTAAAAAAAACAAACATTGGCGTTGTGCAGCCGATTATTGATTTTTCTTCAACGGCTATAATCGTCCGATTAAGTCGGTCAGGCCCTACAAGGCAGCCGTGAAAATCTCAGTGCAACACTCATTAACCGAGGACTAGAGTTGAATCATTTCCCAGGATGATCCGATGACTCGTTTGTAAAACACAGAAGAGGCTGGTCTAGGGGCCCGTTGTTGCGTCCAGCAGTCTGGTGATGATGTCGGAGTGAGTGGGGTGAAAGGTCAAGCCGTCCACTTCCATGGCCAGGTGACCCGTCTTCCCACTTCGGATTCCGAAACTCACCAGGGTGGAGAGGAAAGACTCCTCCTGGTGAAGACAAAACCGCACAGACGAGTGTTATACAACTGTTGTTATACACTCGACGGGCATTTTGAGAGGCAGAAAAGGAGGCTGAGGTCGACTGTGGAGTCGAGCTGCAATTTTCTTTAATCACTTCAAGCAACACTTTCCACATCAAACGCAGTCACTGGAACCAAAATGATTGTTTAGTTCAGTGACTCACTGCTGCTTGGAAAAGAGAAGCTGATGTGCTTCTTTTTGGGTTTTCATTTTACAGTCGAAAACTAAATACTCTTTGCTACTTTTGGTATTTTCCCTTTGCTTCTTTGAAAAACTGTTAGTATTACTTGTGTCACACTGGTTTTGCTGTCGTAACTTGTATTGTTTAAACTGTGTGGAGGAGAAGCCATGAAATCTGTGTTCAGCTTTTATATTGGGTTTCACTTTGACAGAGTTCATGTTGCAGTAACATTAGAAACGCTGGTTCCTTTTACTCCTAGATTGTTCCAAAAATATTAAGGCCACGTTTACACATACCAGGTTATTACAAAAACTGAAATTTCCCCCTCTTCATTGTGAAAAAAAAAAAAAACCTCTTCATTGTTGGGGACCTGCACGTTCACCTGGTTCAGAGCTGCTATGAGCAACTGCACCTGCAGGGGGCAGTGTAATGAGATATGTGATAGCTAATCAGAATCTTGGAAAAACAATAACGAAGTCCCAAATTGTGATATAAATATCCGTCTGCCCCCCCCTTTAGATGCAAACGGAGACAGAGTTTTTCTAAAGCTCCACTGTGGCCGGAGTTTTCGGGAATTATCGTTTGTGGTGAGTCGTTGCTGCGTTTATGTGTAAATGCGTGGCCCAAACGCAGAACAATCTCAGTTTTTTTTAAATACCCGGGTACATGTTTTAACTGATCCGAACCAAGACCCATGCAAGTAGAGGGGTGGTGGAAGTGGCTCTGTTACCTTTTCCACAGATGGCAGGTTTGAAGTCCAGTCCTGCAGGTGTTCTTCTGGGGTCTCGCCCTCCGGTCCCAGTCCTCTCTTCACGTAGCGCTGGTGCGACGGACACATTCGGAGCAGGTAGAGCCCACAAGCCACAGCATATCCTCCCCAGTTAGACACACCTGCAGCAAGAAGAAAACGACAAGTTAATTCATTGAAGTTTTTGGTTTTTTAGAAGAACACAAAAAAGATCAAAGGTTCACAAGAGAAACGGATGTAGAAAAACATTCTTCTACATTTTAAAGCAGGCAGCATATCTTCAAATAAATACCTGGAGGTAGTATACAGACCGGCCAGTTGCGGCTGGTTTCGTTGTTTATCTACAGTGTTTGTGGTTTTGTGAGTGGAAGTCTGCTTTATCTTTATCTACAAAGTCGGTTCAAGAGTGAAGGATGTCTGTGTGTGTGTGTGTGTGTGTATTGCTCTGATCATTATCCAGTAATCTGACCTGTTTACATTCACATGTGCACTCAGTGTGGAGTCTGGACGTCCGTACCAGCAGTAATGGCGTAGTCGGCGGGAACATCACAGGCTATGAGGCTCCCTTTGGGCATCAGGCTCACCACTCTATCCTTCACCTTGCCCATCCCCAACTCGTTGCCGCCGTCTCCGATTCCTGCAGGAACGCATAGGACACCTGCTGAGGCAAACTGACGCCATGACAAGGAGGAGGATACAAACTCCCGTTAACGTCAAGAGCGGAGGCCACAGGAAAACAGTGCCCTCTGGTGTTACGAATGGCTTCGTACGACATTTTCAGGAAGGCGTGAACGCAACAGGTAACCTGTAGTGATGATTCCCGGGATGTCCTTGGCAGCGATAAACAGATCATCTATGGGATCCACCAGATGTTTGATGTTCACCGCCCTCATGTTGTAATAATTTCCATCGGCAGCGCGTCCGCTGCGCTCAATCGCCAAAAGGTGGTCGTACCTGTTGGGTCCAAAAAGTCCAACATCGCCACTGAAGCCGCTTCATGTTTAATTATAGACGTTTCCACGAGGAGCACAAGGTTTGAATCCGCTAATCAGCCGACCTGGGTTTGTCCGGGTCTCCGTCGACGCACAGGAAGTGCAGTGCAGATTCTGGACCACTGTCTTCAAAAGTGACCAATGGGATTTGAGATTTCAGCACTCCTGCGGATACAAGGAAAGACGGGTCATATTCCGTATTAACTTGCAGCTCCGGATGCGGGGTCACTGGTTTGTCCCTCACCTGTGGCCACAGCCTGATCGATGAGCGCCTTGTTCATCTCCACCGCTCTGCTGTCTGTCACCATCGTCACCCGTTTCCCCAAAGCCTGCAGCATGGTGGCAATAGCGAGGGCTCCGGGGGGCCCGTCGGTCTCATCGGGGGGACTGAGCCAGACACAAATAACATGATCAGGACATGAAACTGGATTTGTTCAAATTGATTTATTTGGTGGGGGGGGGGAGTGAAAGTGTTCCCAGTCTGCATTGGTCTTTATTGATCGAACTGGTGACGACCTTTTGATGGTCTAAATCATTGTTTTGTGTGTTTATTGAATCAGTTTCTTTTCTTTTATTTAGCTGTGAACCACTTTAAAACATGTAATTTCTGTTGCTATATCAATTTGGTTCATCTCGAGAAGAAATCTCAAGATTCACTTGGAACAAAGCAAATCAATTAATGCATAAAGTAAAAAGATCACTGCTGGGAACTGACGCTACCTTTTCTTTTCCACGTGGATAGTTTCGTCGGTTGATCCCGACCGCAGCCGTTTGGGAACGAAATGCCTTGCGGCGAGATTACAGCCCGCATTCCCATTTACACATATATGAAAATCAGATCACTTCACCGTCTCACTATAACGATGGCAGTCTGTCAACTGTGTGCATCGAATAATGAGATGTTGCACCAGTTCTATTCCTGGTTGCAACTCGGGTTCATAAAAGTTGCCCAGTGTAGGAAGAAGAGATGCATTACAGACCACCCACCACCACCACACCCAGGTACTGAATAATTCACAAGAGCTGCACAATAAATGTGAAAGTACATCTACCGCTGACGGCGTGTTCAGGTGGAAATGTACGCACTTGTGCATGTAGTGCGTGGGAAAACCCGTTGTTATGGCAACAGAGGAGGAGTGCGAGAGGGCCAGGCAGCAGCGCAGAAGTTCGTCCTGAACAAACAAAGCCTTGATTCCTCGTTGACCTGGTGGCGGAAAGAAAACGGAGGCGTTACAACCGCCTCGTGTCGAAGCGGAACTTTAGTCTTAAAAATTTCGATGGCGAATTAAATCAGAAAGCACAGAAATGGAGGTTTGTTCCCCAGAATACGAGTCAGTACAGTGGCAATACGTCTGCAACGTGAAGTCCACAGTATCAACAAAGTAAGATTTAATAACCAGCAGATACTGAAAGCTCAAGATATCAAAAAAGTAGAATGACTTGCCTCCTGCACATTCTAGACATTTCCACCCCTGCGAAATCTTTTTTTCCCTAATTGACAAAAATGCCTTTTTGTGCCTAATCATGCATAGAGACCTTTAATGCGTGTTTACCTGGGTCCTCTATGATGATATTCTCCAGCTGTCTGATCTTCTCCACTGCGAGTTGAGACGCCAGGCTGTAGAGCGACGGACTGCGAGACACCTCGAAGCAGAGCGGCGTGAGCTCCGGCGCCAGTTTGACGCTCAGAACATGCTCGGGCGGAGGAGAGTCTGGGACGTCGGTCAGGAACATACAACCTGGAGAATGACTGAACGCCAGCGACGGCTCTGGAAATGAAAAAAACCCCCAAAAAAGACATGTTAGATTCTCAAAGTGGGGCACTTTAAAGCTCCATCGATTCTAAAACGCGCTTGAAATGAGAACATCGCTGCCTGCTATTATCCAAATACTAAAACCATTTCTGCCAGAGTTTGTGCTTCGGGACAATACGACCATAAGTTGGATACGCGGTAGAGAAGATGGACGGGAGAATCGTGCTGCTCACTGCTGCTGAGAATCGCCTCTATAGCCGTCACGCCACATGCCCAGAAGGCCGGCACGTCACCGGGCTGCAGCTCCACGCTGTCCCCGTACTCCGGTCTGGACAAGTCCTTTATGCCTAAGAAAGCTGCACACAAGCAGTCATGGAGTGTTGCAGACGTCGTTTTCATGCCCTGGTGAGTTATGTGTATTGAGTCACAGTTTACCTGGGTCTCCTATGTGTACAGGAGCTCCATGTGCGAGTGGGTTATGATGCGTCGCCGCCACCGCTACGTCCAGCATGCCGGCTGGGATCGGGAGCATAGTGACCACTAGGGGGCAGCTGAATGCTCCTGCAGGAACACAGCGAACCGCAGTCTGAAAACAAATAAAGATGCTGGGGGATTGCAGGTAAGACACAACGTTGAATGAAAGACAGCAGAGGTGATGGTTTCCCAACATATAATGACTAGATTCATGTTTTGCATGAAAAAAAACACCATGTAATTCTGACTGTTGTTTAAGATCTTTGTCTTACAGTTCTCTGTGTGTACACTGAATCCCCGCTCTGTGATCAACGCAGTAGCTTACACTGAAAAATGCTTCAAAAGAGATCAACAGTCTTTATGAGAAAGAGAGTGTTTAGTTGCTAAGGTGATCTTAGTGCTGCTCAGTGTAAAGTTAAACGGGAGTTTAACAGTGATGGGAATTTGCATCGTACCCTGTACATGCTGACATTTCTGCCTTTCTCCATGTTCCTGATCGGGACTCCGGCCTTCTTCAGCTTCCCTTCGGAGCCAAAGCTGCAGCCCAGATAGAAACACACCATGTCGGACAGAGGACCGGCTCGCTCGTCCTGCTGCTTTGACACGGTCCTGAAAGTAGGGAGGGACGAGAGGATGAAAAATAAGTGGGACCCTGTTAAAAGATTGATCTGAATCACTACTTCTAACTAAACGTACAGAATATTCTTTAAGATTCTTGCTCTTAGATTGTTGGCCCTCATGTGCTACATTTGCCCTCAAATCATACTGACTTTTATTAAATAGAGTTGTATGTTTACAAGAATGTATTTCTGAATGAAAGGACAAGTTCAGCTTCTCAAAGCCCACATGTCTTTATACCCAGGATTCCTTTCAGGAACAATTATAACGGGGAGATGGAACTGCTCAGTGTGTTTACGTACCTCTGATCACTGTCATAACTCAGGAGGCTGGACACGGATTTGACCAGGCGACCCTCCTGGTACACGCAGTACTGTGAGATATCGGTCCTGTTGACACAGAAAACACACTGAGAAGTGCAAAAATATTCAGATTAAACACCAATGAGTGAAACAAAAAAGTATGTAAAGCCAGATTGCTGTGTGTGAGAGAGGGAGAAATTATGGGTTAAAAAAATTCCCACCAAAAACATGAACAGACACGAGTGGAACGGTTGCATAACGGAGGAAAACTAGAAGGCAGCTGAAAGTGAGTTAATAAACAATCTGCAGAAGGAAAACATTTACGAGGCACTAAAAACATTTAAATAATGTTTTACTGATGTTTGTCCCTCAGGTGATTTGATTAAAACCCATTGCTTTTATGAATTGAGGGTTTATTCCAGTATATTAGTTGAAAAAAGTGTTAAAACTGATCTGTGTGTGTGTTGTTCTCCCTCACCTTATGTCGGCACATTCAGCCAGAGGTGGACAGGCGGTCTCTCCCAATTTACTGCGATAGAGGAGCGGCAAGGGCGCCGGGTTACTGCGGCAGAACGCTTCGAAGTCATCGGCCAGGTGATGCGGCAGGACGACGGCGTTGGCCTGTTGGTATCCTGACAAACAGGTTAACGCACATCACAACAGGCAACGTTGCAAACTGTGGAAGGAAAAACAAAACGTCCCGACGGTTTCGGGGGGAACCAGACCGTCTAAATAGAAAATCACACGACGGACGCATGAGGCTCGGAGCTCGACACGCCGTCGTCTCTCACCGTTGGCGAGCCCACTGGTCGTGGTTATCCGGGCGTCCTGTCGCCTGATTAACAGCCTCAGTTGAGCCGGACTCAGGCCGTCTAAATGAAGGGAGCGCTGCATCTCGGCAGCTCAACACTCTAGAGTGAGCTACTCCAACCTGGATGAGCGGGTTAGTCCCGCTGTCGTAGAGGCTGGTCTAACCTGAAGAGTCACCAGGGTTAATGTTTGTCTCAACGCGAGTTTGGAGTGGATTAGTCTTTGAAAAACAGCGGTTGAAATCTGTATGAAAGATGTAAAAGAGAAAAGCAGGGGTACGTGTTCAGCTTTGATTTTCACGCTATTTCTATACACAACCTATGTAGGCGATGACGCATGATCCCTGATGACAACTGTTATTTTCCATCTTGTCCTCGGTGTCAGTGATGCAATGCACGTAATGTGAAAATACACTTTTTCCCCATGTGTATGTTTTTCTTCCCACAGTCCAAACATATATGCATTTGAGGTGAATGCAAGTGTGAGTGTTTGTCTCTCTGTTTGCCCTGTGATTGGCCTGGAGGAATGGAACTGGAGGTGGATGGCAGAAAAACATCTTCATCGCCACCTTGTGGCTCACAACAGTGTGTGCATATATATATATATATATATATATATATCTCATGAACTCTGTCAGAGGATAAACCACAAGTCCAAACTGAAAACATGAACGCTTCAAATAAGTGTTATTTGTTTTTAAGGTGATTACTGATACATTGCTTGATTGTTCAAATGTGTCGCAGCCAAAATTTTAAAGTAGACCCGATTTTGAAGTTGAGACTTTCCATAGGGTCGAGCGTGCAGTGGGAAGAAACAGAAATGTGTCGTCCTTATAAATCTTCTACCTGTGTTTGTGCGTCTCACCTTTCTCCATGGCAGCACTACAGATGCCCCTGAAGAATCTGGGGGAACGTCTGGCAGCTCTTAATGCAGGCAGCATGTGTCACCTGGACGTAAGCACAAAGGGGATTGTTCCCAGCAGTAGAGTGTGGCCGGGGGGGGGGGGAATCTGGAGGATCTGCCAGACTGAAGGTTTACCTGTGAGTTAGTGGAACTGGTGTATGCTGTGTGTTGGTCGCCTTCCTCTTTAGAGATCGGTAAGAGATCCCCTCTCCCGTCACATAGATCAGCTAAACGGGTACAAACAGAAGATATACCTCATGAGATGAATCCAAAAACAAAATCATATAAGTATTTAACAATGGCTGGAGCCCCTACATTAAAAAAAAAAACAACAAACACCAAGGTACAATGAATAAAGCACAATTAATAATAAAAAGTATATTGATAAATAATAGCCAACTATGCTTAAACTTAAAGGCAAATAGCAGTTTCTCTATAAAGCATATTGGGTGAAAGACATATGGTATAGACGTATAGTCTATTAAATATTCCCTTGTCAAATGTACATATTAAATACTGCTTGACCAGCTTTGCTGTTATTTTTCCTTGAGATTCTTGCAGACACATCACAGACATGATTACCATTTCCTGTCACATAATGTGATGAAGCCACGTGAAGAATGAAATAAAAGTTTAGTACTTGAAGGCTTGAAGCTGCTGTTTCCTACATGACTGCAAAACCAGCGAGATCTCAGTCGTACAAACTCGGCGGAAGTCGGGATGAAATATTTAAAAAAATAAAGGCATATGAAAACATAACTATTTTATAGTTTGTGGGTGTCGCACCTGCGACACCCACAAACTATAAACTAATAGTATACTAAAGTATTAGTTTGTGACAGCGGTAATCCCAATGCATTTTAAAAGTTCGATGAGTAAAAAAACAACGAGCAGAAAATCAATGTTTATCAAAAAGAAGAGACGCGACTCTGTAACGGTATTCATCGTCGCTACGCGGTTATTTGCTAGCATGTAGCACGCTAATGACTTTAAACGGTAAGGATTTTAACTCAAACTTTGTGTGTTTGTTATTTGCATACCTTTAAACGGCGTTTTTCTCGGTTTTCAGATTCGCTAACAGCCAATATAGTCAGAACTACAGACGCACGACACGGCGGCGGAAACGTCACACTTCTGGTGAACTTTCAGAGTAAAAGTCCTCAGCCACGTTCTGTATTAAATCTGTAACCACAACCTCTAAAAAGTCTGTAAACACAATCTGTAAACAGTTTCACACAATCTTTACTCAGCCTGTGCACACGATCTGTACATACAGTCTGTAATGCAGTCTGTACACACAATCTGTACGCAGCAGTAGAGAAAACGTAACTTCCGGTTTCACAGTCAAAACAGTCTGCAGGAGAGATATATTAGTGGCACGTGATCGTGACAAATGAATGCTTTGAAAGTGGCAAAGAAAATCTCACTAGAATAAAGACTAGTGTGTTTACATTTTTTTTTTAAATGCTTCGGTTTCAAATGTTCATTTCCTCCTGATGACATTGTCAGAAAATCTTTTTTTTTTTTTTATTGTTATCACACAAATTATTAAAAGAGGGTTCATTTTCATCACCACATTGCTTTATATTTCAAGTTTAAAAAGGGTGTACTGTTAAATCTGCAAACTTGGTCTAGATTTGGAGAAATATGAATTCTAATGTATTGATTTAATTTCTCTGTTCCTATTGAGACTGGATTGACATAATAATTTGAACCCATAAGCCATGTTTACTGTACATGTACTGTAACTTATATGATATTGCCTTTTTAAATTATTTATCAGCATTCAGTACAAAAGATGATTCAGAAGTGCATTTGCAAAAAAAAAAAGAACATACAAAAAAAAACCACCAAAAAAACCGGCCTTAACAGAGTTTGAACTAGCATGACTTGGATGTCTTTTAACTTCTGGTTGTAGACCTTTTTTGTTTACCTTTTGAAACGACCGGTTCTTTTAATGTACAACCAAAGTCCGCCAAAAAAAAAAAAAATCCCAGCATTTGGGTTTGTGAGACAAGAATAACAGTGCCCTACTTTTTGCATGAGAAAATACAATGACTGCTGTAAAACTATTATATTTAAATGTATAATTGTTCATTTTTTTGGACAGGGTGGCTTTGCTTAAAACCTCTACAGTTTTATCATGTGATGCCTTTAGGTGTATTGATCATAAATAAAAACACAGTGGCATTAACAGGCTGCCCTTTAACCTTTACCACAACGGATTTCTGAGAATCCAATCAGGAAAAAGCTGAGGTCGGTCAGGGTTAGGGCTATTTGCATTTCCTATACAAAAATGAAGAAAGAAAACTACAAGCCCCACTCACCGACAGTTGAGTGGCAAGTTGGTCAATAACATTGTTGGTATAGAACAACACAGAGAAGATGTCAAAATGTAAACCGATGTTTAGTCCTTTTTGCACCACTGCACTGTAAAATGAACACAACTATGTGGTGGAAACCACTGAATGGGCAGAGGGACAGGCCTGACACACCTTTATCATTGGACGCGGTTCGTCAAAGCATTCACAGAGGTGAATTGAAACCTTGACGATTATATAAGAAGATGCAGTTTCACTTCGCCCTTTGACCACCCATTTCAAATCAGAGTATCTTGGAGTGAAAGTAAAAGTGTGGGAAGTGTTAGAAGAGTGAACAAGATTAAAAGATATCCAGAAGAACTGCAGAACGAAAATGTCGCATGCTGAAATTACAATGCGAGTACTCTTGATGTTTAAACATACAGTGCAATGATAGTTGTGAAATAAAGGTAGTATACATACTGTACCTAAGCCAGATCTTTATCTTTAGAGTCCATATACACCTGCCAGTATTTACCCTGAATACACTCTGTGACCTATTTTATTCATCGGCGAGTTATCACAGTGACCCACATGGACAGGAAATGTAACCGAAATAAACGTGAACTGTGACACTGTACAGTTAATTATTAAAACAAACTTCACAGGGAAATATTGAAGTAAACGGTGATGCAGAAAGAGGCAGGACTCTCCATTCCGCTGTTTAAAACCAGTGTGGTACAGCCATGAGCGTACAAACAGTGTTGTTGTTCCAGCAAAACAATGTTATTTGCCATGAGATAGCATCTCTTCTCTGCTGCTGCCACCAAACGACTCCATCCATCCATCCATCTGAGCAGAAATACATATGAAACCCAATTTTGCAAAAATACAGTAAACATACGTAACACCTCCACACAATATTTTTACTTTTCTGATGCAGTTATGTGCGCTTGCAGTAAATTCAAACAATAGTGCTGGAGGATGAAAAGATGAAACTACAATTTGACTTGAAGTAGAAAATGCATTAATTTTTGTGATTTAAAAAAAATTTAAATGACTTATTTGCATTGTCGTATGATGGAACTACATATGATGATCTGATTTCTGTATCCACTTGTGCTGAGCGTAGATTACACATCAGGTTGAATCAGTATTTGTATTTTTTTTTTTAAAGAAAGCAATTGTATTTATTCTAATGAAAGCATTTCAATTATTTGATTTGTAATCTTTAATTCTGGTGAGTGTTGACAGCCGATCCCTTCATTCTCCTTGCAGAAGAGTAAAAAAAAAAGAAGCCTTTAGCTCTTGTCAGAGTTTGAACTTTGAAATAACCTCCTGGTCTTCGCTGTGCGTGATGTCACTGGTCCACAGGGGGACACAGAAGAGGGGCTTTATATAAGCTCTGAACGGAGGTGTTCGCTCTGCTTGTTCATCTTGAGAGGACTGGAGATCAGAGGAGAGCGTTCTATATTCTCTTTTTTTTTTCTCTTTTGGCCCGTAATGGGTTACAAGCTGTGTCTGCTTCTGCTGCTGAGCAGCTACACTGTGGCTCGTGAGTAAAACACACACTTTTAATTCTATATTATAAAAAAATCTGCAATAAATCCCTGTGGCATTATTTATAAATGAAGGATCTTCTCTTTCAAAAAAAAAGAAGTTGTAATTAATACTCATGATGCATCAAATGCCTAAAAATATGATGTAAACACGTAACACATGGAATTAATGTTTTCTTTGGTTATTTACACTTAAAGCCCAATATATTAGTAATAATTCAGCTTCGCTTGACATCCTGGTTTACTGTCACTTACTTTGATATTCACATTCAAAGTAATATTTAGAAACTCAGTTTGAGTATGTGTGTTTGCTTATAACGCACTGAAACATATAAATGTGTAAAATACTGGGTGAAATACTGAGGTGTAAATAGATTGATGTTATACGAGCCCATAAGGAACTATGATGGTGCCGCTGCCATGTATCCATTAAATTATCCTGAAAAGTTCCTCATACAGCTTTATTCTTGACTTTTAACTCATGAATTGTTTTTCTTTTGTATATCTTATACACATAGAGATGTTGTATTCAAAATATCCCAAAATGCTGTTGCTGGGTTTTCCACAAGATTCTGCTTCAGGAAGCTTGTCCACAAGACAATATTTGAGATACAAACCATTAAAAAAGTAAACAAATCCCCCCAAAAACAGGATAAAACATTAAAATGTAATATTGCACTCATGTGTCATTATAAAATATGTTGATTTTTATCTCCACAAAATAGACGCACTTCGAGTAAAGTTTGTGAAACACGCTTTGTGCAGTGAACTGTGCTGTTTTGTTCTTTACCACACTGAGTTAATCCTTTATCCCAAAACACTGAGTCCAATCAGACCCACACAACTTGTTTTGTTTGCACAGATAACATGTGCTGCTGCTCCATCAGGCCGACATTTCATCATACAGACCGCCTATCTGTCATGAACCCAACACGAGGAAGTCATTTTACATAGTGATGTGGGCAGAAGACGTCCATCAATGCTGAGCATCAATACAAAAAAAAAAAAAAAAAGATTTTGCTTCATTTATCTTACAAACTGTTTTCTAATTTTTGTAGAAACATCTTCAACTATATATATTAACTCCATGTCTATCGACCATCATCCTGTCTGTTTCTTTGTTTTTCCAGAGGACAGTATTGACAGTGAGCGAACTCCAACATGTGTGTGTAAGTTGTGATTTACTCATCCGCACACCTTTCAGTGTCTGTATAAAAACATCCATCCGAGCATCGTTTAAACATTTTTTTGTTTTTAATGTTTTCTTCAGGTGTTAATCATTTAAACAAAAAAAGTTATTTTCCAGAATGCTTGTAAACAGCGAGGGGAGGGAAGTGATACGCTGCTGCAAACAGACACATTGACCTGCTAACGGATCAATGGTGGCTTCTAAACACATGACCTGTTTTCTGGAGATAACGCCGAGGCCTCGTGGACTCTTGCTCCTTGCTGTTTGTGATTTCGGACAATAGTTAATGCGTCGTATTTAAAAACAAAACAAAAAAAAAAAAAAATCACTTCCCTGCTGTTGTGTCCAAAGTCTGCGGCCAGGTGATGATGTGGAAATTTGATGGTGAACTAAAGACTATGAGAGACTTTAAACACCTTCTATATTGTCAGAAAATAACCAGCTCATAAGTTATTGTGATTATTAAATTGGTTAAAGTGGTTGGCAACCGTTTCTGAAGTTCCAGTGGTGAAAACATTTACAACTGTTGTCTTTCTCCATCCTTCTGACCAAGCCGACTGTTTGCATTACTCTTACTAATTAGTTACTATTTCACTAAACTCTGGAATACCAGGGTCTCATCCTCAATTCATACGCTTAATTGTCGTTATCACACTCAAATTTAAGTTATATTCATTTCATAAGCTCAGTCTGCTCCTGTGTGCAGGCTGGTAGTTTGTTTTCCTTTCATTTATTATTTTCTTTGAAGCACTAAAATCCAGATTATCGAGTTTCTCACCTCGAATTAAGTGTTGTCCAAAAATGATGGAATGCAGGACTTGGTAAAAAAAAAAAAAAAAAATTAGCTATGTGATCGTGCTAATGTGTTGCAGTGGCAGCCAGATTTAAGCCCCATAAGAAATATGTGTACCGGTACACCACGGAGAGTCAGAATGGCGTGGTGGGCACGTCCAACCTAAGAAATGGACCAAAAGTCTCATGTCAGGTATTTTATTATTATTTTTTTTCACAAAATGTTGTCTGTTTACCTAAAAACCACCGGTTATCTCTCTGCTTTCCCCCTGACCGTGCATCCGCCATCATGTGTTTTCAGGTCGAGATCGAAGTCCCGCAGACGTGCCGCTTGGTCCTGCACACGGCGGACTGCTCTCTCGGCGAGGTGTCTGACGTGGATCCCCAGGGCCAGCCGGTCTACAGCCCGGCCCCCACTTCGGACGCCTTCAAGGCTGCCATGGAAAAGTCAGTGTTGACTCCTTTTCTCGCAATTATCTGGTTCACTATTCAGAGAAGAGACTTTAAGTATGTGTGGGAGTACAGTGAGATTTAAAAGCCGTCGGTGTTTTGTTTGATATGTAAGTATTGGGAAAATCCCAAAAATGAAACGATCATCGCTGAGACACGCCGTGAGGCGACAAGCTGATTGTGTGGCTTTTCAGATGCAATGTCTTCTATAGTATTACAGTAGCTGTAGTTGGAAATAAATTCCCAAAATGTAATCAATAGCACTTTTAAAGTGAATAAAGAAGCAATATATAAACACATATCGCCACCCTTTATTGGCTTATAGGTTTTGCCTTCACAATTTTGGGTACTTGACTTGTTTTACATATTCTTGTGACGCTTTTGTCACATCAAAACCAATAAAGCAACACGATGAACCAGACAAGCAGATGATTGGTTGAGTGGAACAAGACAAATTGCTCGACGTTCCGCGATTCACCAATAAATAAGATAGGATCAAGAATAGATAAAGAGAAACCACAATAGAACCTTACAGTGACAAAAAGCAGTCACTAACATAAATCAGGATAAGAGCATTAAATGAAGAGTCGTAATAATAAATGGAGCTAAATGTGGATAAATGTATAGAATAAATACGATAAAGTGCGATGTCACTGGGTCTTGTTCAGTTCAGCGACGGCAAGAGGAACAAAGCTGAAACATAAAGTCACAAACATTTATTTCAACAAAGGACATACAAACTGAATCACTGACTGACAAATAAATAAATAATAAATGTCAACACCAGATGGGTCTGGCAGTATGATTTTTAGTGGGAGTTCCGAAATTAATAGAGCACTTCAAAAACAAATGGGGAAAAAAAAATGCACCAACCAGTATAACAAAGATGTATTTTCATATCCCTTGTGCTTTGAAACCTTCAGGAACACTCTGAAGTTCACAGTGGATGGATTCCCCAGCGTGGACCTTTTCCCCGAGCCGGACGAGCCGGTCAACATCCTCAACATTAAGAGAGGAATCGTTTCTGCCCTGATCGTGCCCATTCTGGAGGAGGAGAGGGAGACACGGCTGGTCAGTGTCTTTTCCTCAACGTGAAACTGGACAAACCACCTGAGAATCTCCGGAGACAACATGAGAGACCGCTTTAATCTTCTCTGCTGAACAGTTCACATTCACGAGGTGGCTTCATGCTTTGTCACTTTTGTCATTCCCCAGGCAACGGTGCATGGGGATTGTTTCACCCACTATTCGTTCGACCGCGCTACCATGGATGTGACGCTGTCGAGGGATCTGTCCAAATGTGACGAGTTTTACGGCAGGGAGCGTCCCAGCAGCCCTCTCGCCCTGGTGCAAAAACTGGTGCGCGTTTCTCCACAATTTAATTTGTGTCCACATGTAGTATTTGTCCGTTCGTACTGTTTTAACAGAAAATAGGTATGTGAACCCTTTCCCGCTTTAAATAATTAAGCATTAAATGGGATCCTCTAAGCCTGTGCAGTCGATTTGGATTTCAACAACTAGGACTTTTCAAATAGTTTGTATAATTTTATTGCTAATCTACTTGGATTTTATGAACGGACGATGAAGTACCTCTGACACACATTTATCAAAAGATCTTATTTCTCATTTCAACCACTTTTCAGATCTTTTTTTTTCTCTTTCTATTATAATTTTAAAAAAAAATGTAAACTCTCAACTCCACTGCTCAGCTGACCAGTACTCACTCCATCTGAAAGCAGATTGTCTTTACCAATCTACATCTGTCAGCGTGGTCAAGTCAGCCTGATATAGTAGTCAAGCCAAAAAAAGCTTTCCATATTTGTTTGCACACTTACATTTATTATTTCAGTTAGCAAATGAACTTAAACGTGTATTTCTTCGTTTGCAGCATGGCCCCTTGATGAAGCTGATTACAAGCTCCCAGGACTGCAAGTATCAGTTCGACATAAAAGGAAAACACATCACCACCGGGAGGTGCACAGAAAAACACCTTTACTTGCCTTTCTCCAATGGGTAAGTCAATATCGAGGTCCATATCGTTATGTTTGGATCATTCGGGACTCTTTTGCATGTTTCCTCTTTCTTCTTTTCAGGGAAAGCGGAATATCATCAGTAGTGACTCAGGAGCTCGTCTTACAGAACTCCAAAAGGATCAGCAACCGAGCCGTTGGTGAGCTCATCTCCTCGAGCCTCCGTATTCGTATGTGGTGTTGCGTCTGATTTTATTTTGGATTTTGTTGCAATTCATGTTACATACAAAAGAGTAGGCTATCTTTGTCAAAGTGTGAGATAGAAAGGTCAACCACCTGTTTCATGACATGATGCAAACTTCAAACTGCTGTAAATTGTGTTATTTGGAAGAGATTCCAAGCTGAGGTATGGTCAAGCATAGAGTTTCTCATATGGTGAAAAGCCGTTTTCAGGAATGGAGGCCTTAAAGAGGCCAAACCCGAGACCTTCTTTCATCAAATAATGAAAATATGTTTCATATATATTAATTTCCGTCATTATCAACTGTGTGTACGCGCAGATGTGAACCCCAACCACAGAAGGCCACTCCACTTTGAAGACCCTGATGACAAAGCTCCACTCCAGACAAAAGAGACGGTTCTGAGCACGTTACGGGAACTTGCAGCTCTGGCCGACACGGAGCAGGGCCAGAAGAGGACCGGCCTGTTCCACAAGCTGGTGTCCAGCATGCGCGTCCTGAAGAACGAGACTCTGAGCTCAACGGTAGCCGAGATGTTTGATACGTCCGGCTGGCTCACCTGGCAGGCCCTCTTCCAGTGTGGCACCTCGGAGTGCACCAGCGCCATGCTCCAGATCATCCGGACCATCGACGGAGTGTCGCTGGAGGTGGACGCGCTGGTCTACGGCCTGGGCCTGCAGGCGGACCCCGATGAGGCGCGTGTCCGCGACATGCTCAGCATGGCTCAGTACAAACAGAGCAAAGCAATCATGTACGCCCTGGCCAACACAGTTGAGAAGTAAGTCAAAGTGCGTACGTTATTTGTTCCCGACATTAAGTCCAACATAACAGCAATAGGCCTACAATCAAGAGCAGTTGGCCTTGGAAGGTAAAGGGAGATGTTCTCCGAATTGGCATTTTTGTCATTACTTCCAAAACATGGCCTTTGACCCATTATAAGATTAAGTGGAAAAACTTTATAGCATGTGCATACTTGTATGTGCATTATCTATTTAAAAAGCTGCCACAACCATGGACAACAAAAACTCAATGCACCTTGGATGAAACCTTTAACACTGAAGTCACAAGAAAAAAAACAAAAACGACCTTTTCTTTTTCTCATCCACAGGTTCCACAATTCAGAAGTCACCCCAGTGGTCACAGACGTGTCAAAGTTTATGGAAACACTCCTGGATGACTGCTCAGGAGAAATCAGAGACACAGATGTTGATTATTACGCCGACCCTGAGGAGACGTACTTCCTCGTTCTCAAGGTACATCAGTCATCATCACACAAGCCTTTCACGGGGATTGAAGTCGAGCGACGCGTCAAGAGTCTGACCTGGTTTGACGACGATTTTTGTCTCCAAATCTCCAGGTTGTTGGTGTCATGGGTCGCGCCATGCAAGATGTCAGCCCCGGCCTGATTAATTCTATTTCACAGTGTGCAAAGAAAACAGATTTGTCATTGGCGACTCAGAAAGCAGCGATAAAGGCCTTCAGGATGATGAACATGAATGATGAGGTGGAACTAAATATCTAAATACTATTCTTCATTGTTTTTCTATTCCAAAATGACTGAATAATTTTATCACCTGGTTGATCACAGATCAAAAATGTTCTCATGGAAGTGTACCGGGACACTAAGAACCCTGCTGAGAAACGCATCGCAGCTTACCTGATTCTCATGAAGAAGCCAGGCGTCGGACTGGTTAGAGACGTGACAAACAACTTTGAGAACGAACCAGACGAACACCTCAAAAGTTTTGTGCTCTCCCACCTAAACAACATCCGTTTGTCAAAAACTCCAGAGTAAGTGATCAGTTGGCACTTTTATCATGTTTCCTGTTCAAATGAAGTACCATCACCTCTGAAATGATTGTTGACATTCAGAATGGCTTTTTGGCGCATTCCCATGCTGACTTGGATGAAAGTTCTGGCACAACCTACATCATTTACTATTTCATATGGAGCAATAATGACAAAATGAAGACATGATTAGCAATTCTATCCTGTTTCTGGAATATTTTTTGTGTGAAATCCAGTAATAATAGTTAGATTACATTTTGTAAAATATGTCAAAGTACATGTAGGAACACTGAAATAGCAAAACAGGAGGCCAATTAAGATCTCAAGCTAAATTACCTTTGCTGAGATAACTGTTATATAACTGCGTTATTAAAGTAAACGGAACGATAGTTGGTCATAGCCACCAAAACTTTACAAAAGAACTGATCAAAACAAACAAAAAAACAAAACAATGAAAAACAGTTAAGTCTAAAGATAATAATGTAAAGGGGTCATATTTTGCAAAAGTCACTTTCTAAAGGTTTTCAAAGAGTAACAACCAGAAGTAAAGAAAGCCTTTTTTCAATTTTAAAATATGTGTTGCTCCAATGAGCCAATCAGAAATCAAACCCTATATAGTGTCATCAGGGGGTTCAGCCAATCCAAATCAAGGTAGACTCTCCCTTTGACATTGCTTTCAATACATTTACTTAATATGCTCAACTATCCATTCCAGTTTGTCTAATCTGCAACTTTATGGCTGATTTCTCATCATCAGGTCATGATATATAAAAAATAAATAAATAAATAAATACAAATGCTGTCTCTGATCAGCATACATTCAATATTTGGATTCCATGAAGATGTTTTTTAATTTTATTCTTAGTATTTTATTTTTTATCACAGTCTGTCACTGTTTACAGAATGTCTCAGTCCCAGAAAGGATTTAACCAAGGACAAAAGTAAACAAATCTACAATATGCCCGTGTGAATTTGCAACTTTTGTTGCTACAAAACCTTTTGACTGCAATAGAAATATTGTTCTTTTCTCGATGTTGTCTCAGTAGAAATGTTCCTCCTCCCTACAGGCTCAGTAGGTTCATTGAGGACGTCTTCATAGAAATGGCAATATCAAATGACTTCCCAAATAAAATGTCAGGCAACTACAAAGTAGACTCCGCATTGGGCTCCATACAGACTAACATTATCTTTGATGACGACACGTTACCTAAGGAGATGATGCTCGGAGGAAATATAAAAGTTTTTGAAGAGGACTATGACATTTTTGAGGTATGATATAAGGTCCTCGCTTAACATAAAAAATTTTTTTTTAAAAACCCTTCACAAATATGTTTATAAATTACTTTAAACTTTCAAATTCTCTCTCTCAAGGTGGGCATGGAAGGCGAAGGATTCAAGCCAACATTTGATGCGCTTTTTGGCAAGAACGGTTTCTTCCGTGAATCCATCTCCAAGATCATGAGCAGAGTTTACCCACAGAAAAACAGAATGAAGAGACAGGTACATCAATTCACTTATTGAGTTACAGTATTTTTTTTTATATGCATCAATGGAATCCACCTGACAGATTGTGCATGAGAACAAACCTAAAACGTATATTGATAATATCATTTCAGGCTCCAGAGAGTCTTTTCAGAGACATCACAAAAGCTTTCCAGAAGCTCTTGGACGATGTGCGTTTGTCATCTTCACCTGAAGCCATCGCCTATCTCCGGCTCCTGGGAAAAGAGATAGGATACATGAAGAGCACAGACATGAGACAAATGCTTCAGACTTTCCTCACGTACCAACATGTCTTCATGAGGCTGCTACCATCCAAGGTCAGTCCTTTAAATTTATGAAGCAATAACAGGAGAAGAAAAAAAAAAACATTTTTGCAGTATGTGACTCAAAAATACTAAAAATCAAAGGGGCATGTAGTGCTGTATTAAGTTATAATGGTGCAATATGTAACAATGTAATACATTTTCAACTCATTATGTAATAATGCTGCATTTTGTAATAAAATACTTGAATGCATTTTCTAACAAACATTACCGCATTTTGTAATAAATTGTTACATATTGCAACAGTTATTACAAAATGTGGGTGTTCCACTTTTTTTTTTTTATGTGATAATTTGGTGCAGTCTCTAAAAAATGTTGCACTTTATTTGTATGGCTGATTCTATTCATGGTTGTCTCAAACTACACACCATACTCTCTCTGAATGTATAATCTATTTCTCCAGAGGCAACTACTTGAATTTATGAAAGTAAGTCAACTTAATGTTACCCTGTATTATTTTCCAAAAGGCCTTTTTGGCCTTAACATCCAGCACTGAAAATCAAGTTTTTGGTCACTACATCTTCATGGAGAACGCCTTCTCTCTACCGACTGCCTCTGGCTTCCCTCTGAAATACTCTCTGGCAGGCGTCTTTGCGCCTGGTGCCAAAGGAGGTCTGCTTCCCTCAGCAAAGGTAAATTAGTGTGTGTTCAATGAAGTACTGCTCTAAGCAAAACTACTCTAAAAAAAAAATTATCCTCTACAGACCGAATTGTCCTTCATGCCTTCGGTCGGGCTGGAGTTCATTACCGAAATGGGAGTGCACCTCCCAGGCTATGTGGACGCCGGGATTGAGATGCACACCACCCTGTTCCATGAGAGCTCCCTCAATGCTAAAGTTACCTTTAACAAGAACCAAGTTAAGCTGTCCATTCCTGCTCCCACCACAAGCACTCAGTTGTTCAGCGTCAGGTAAGTGGCCGCGGCACCCTGGAATGATGCGTAACTCTATCGTTGCATACGTACCGTGGTACTCCCTCACCACTGTTTTTCTCCCTCGATGAAATACAGCAATGAGCTGCTTTCCGTCTCGTCTGGTAAAACGAGACAAGTGCCGTCTGTGGGGGACGACAAGGCCGAGTCGATTGAGTGCCAGCCTCTAGTCAGCGGCCTGAACTTGTGCACTATAGCGCGGTACCCCAACGCCACCTCAGCAGACCAAGCCCCGTATTACCCACTGACGGGAGAATCCAAGTAAGAGGAAGCTTATGAAATCGCATGTTGTCAGATTTCGTAATTTATTTATTGTGTGAAGAATAATGTCCGTGTATATTTACAAACAAATCCTATTGTTACAGTCGGGTTCAGTTCTACAGGGTTACCAAATAAATTGAATTAAAGATGGGATATAGGTGGTGACAGTGGGAAATATTTAGCTGTAGAAACTTGAATCCTTCTGTTTACACGGAGACCCGTGATTTCATATTCTTAGATTATATAATAAGTATGAAAAAAAGTCATTTTCAGGGTTTTCACAAACCACAATCTCAGGTGGAAACAACAGAATACATTGGGTTGGATCAATATCCAAATTAGAACACTCGTAATGCTCTCTCTACTGTGATTTTGTGTCATTAGACAGTTAGAGCTTCATAAGATTTATATGTCCCGATTATAAAGATTATTTATTTTAATACTAAATGATTGATTTTACCAAATTACCATAGTTTTATTTATTTATTTATTTATTTTTAATGACTGTATTTTAATACTACTGACTTCTATTTGCTCAAGCAACTTTTAAAACTATGATCTCTTTCATGATTGTCTAGTGTATAACCCACCCATGCTCTCTTATGTCAAGTTGCTGAATGGCATCATTTTTGCCATCAGAGTTCACTATAAATTGGTTTTATAGCCAGAAGACGTTGACCAAGAGCTTTACTTTCAAATAGAAATGAGATTTTGATACTAGTTCAGTTGCTGGGAACAAAATATTACAATAAAAATAATCCAAATGGGAGTCTTTTCAACTAATATCATGGTTTCGGAGGATCAATTTATAGTTCATCTTTATGGAGCTAATACTTTCTGTAATCAGTTGATACCTCAACTACCCTAAATGAGTCCCAGGTAATGAAACCCTTGTTACTTTCTCAGGTTTGCTGTCGAGATTCGGCCCACAGGGAAGGTTTCTGAATACACTGCCACCATCTCTGATGAAACTCTCAGAGAGGGTAAAAAGGGTCGTCACAAGGTGGAAACTCTGAGGCTGACCCTGAAGGCAGAAGGTACCGTGATCGCGTGTGAAAATGTGTATGAGCACTTTGCATGGCAGCTCTCATCACTGGCGTGTGTGTGAATTAATGTGTACGCAAATAGATGCATGAGACTGACCACATAAAGTGTGTTAATACTGCTCATGCTGTAACATGGTAAAGTCATTTCATTCATATCTTAAACATTCAATATAGTCCTTGCTAAGACGGAAGTCAGAGTATGAAATACTTGAACTGTAGCAGTGCAATATACATTAACTCTCAGCATAGGGCTTATAATGATGTGATGTTTATTTGGGAGCAATATGCATCAGTGGAAATTTCTACATAAAAAAACACTAAGAAGCTTTTCTTCTCGTACCTCAAGGAGACGAATCTACGGAGGCCACCATAGCCTTGAAATATAATCGGAATAAACACATCTTGTCCACTGAGGTCGTCATTCCCGACTATGACGTGGAAGCAGGCATCAAGCTGGCTTTGAGCGACACCAACAGTGATGGACGGAAGATGCGCGGCGTCACCATCGACGTCACAAACAAAAACATCCCCCAGGTGACTGTTGTTGGACGCGCAAGGTACGTGAGTCTGTCAACTGACCTTCGAGTCTTTCTATTGATTGATAACGTTAAAGAACCAGCTTGGCTTTTTAAGTTTTCCACAACGAAATAATGTATTTGCACAGAACTCTCGTGCGATTTTATTAACCTACATGCATTTGTTTTGAAACATAGACTTGACAAAATGAGAGATGCCATGCTGCAACTCCAGATGGTTATCCCGTCACTTAATACGGATGCATCTGTCACTGCAAATCTGAGGAAGGATGACAAAATGCTCATGGACTTTGAAACAGTCGTCCAACTCCCGGAAACATCCTATCAACAAAAGGCTTCCCTAAGATATGGTACCTCAAATCATCAACACAGAAAATCGAGTCATTGCAGTCTCCTTATAGACGAACTGAAAGGTGATTTGGGGATTTTACTCTTCACAGATGACGACAAGTTTGAACTGGAAATGAAATCAAACTTGGATTCAGAGATACAAAAAATGATACCAAATCTGGAAAATCATCACAGGCGGCTCCAACAGCTTATTGATAATATCCTGGACCATAAAGTCGCAAAGACTGACATGAAAGTACGACACATTGTCAACAAAGGAATTGAGGTAGGTTTTTGTTTTTTTCCATCAACAGGTTTTTGTTGTTGTTTTTTTTAACCGTATCTATCTAAACATGGAGACTGTTTTTAAGAAAAAACATTATCTAAACACCATATATTTTCTAAAGTATATTTGCAATGGACTTCATCCTAATAAGAGGTACAAAAATGTCCTTCTGCTTCCACATGCAGTTTCAACATCCCATATTGAGTCAGATTTTGTTCAATCCAATTAATTTCAAATGCTTTATTGTCATAAATACAACAACATTCTGTTAGAGCATCGCAACCCAACATAGTGTGTTGTAAGAAAAAAAAGTGCATTGATTACTCCAAAGTGATAAATAGAAGGAAAACAATATGTAATATGCTTCTTTTCCCCTTGAAATTTGCAAAATTATCTCTTTAACGATTTAGTTTTTTTCTTTTTTGTGGGTAATATGTTCCCTGTGATATAGCTATTACTTTACTTGCAGACGAATTAAGCAAACTGCAAATCATTTGAATAATAAATGTTTTCCTAAGACTCCAGTAAGTAATATAGTAATCATAATGTGAGTGTTCAAAAAAAACAAAAAACTCAATCAATATAGTGCATTCAAGTTCCACTATTACTGCATAATGCATTGTAATTTCTCTTTATGTTCCTCTGAAGGCAGGAAACATTTGGCTGGACAAACTGACAGCAAGCGTCCCCTATCTCACTAATCTTCGAAGTAAGAGGAGCTCATCAGACCTTACTCTGCCCGCCCTGCCTGAAAAGCTGTTTTTGCAGTCGTGAGTGTTTTGAAGTAATCATTAAAAACTCAATCACCTTCAAAATACCACTGAGCATTAACTGTATCCGATGTGTTTGTTTTAACTCAACAGTGACAGCTTGCTCCGATACCAGTTCAACAAGGAGAGAATAGACGTGTCGTTGCCTCTTCCATTCGGAGGCAAAAGGTCAGAGGAGCTGAACATCCCAAACACTCTTTCTGTCCCGGTCATAGATGTACCAGAATTAGGCCTGTACATCCCAGCCAACAGCTACCAGCTACCAACCTTCACCATTCCACCTTCTTTGGATTTTACCGTTCCGCTCCTCGGCTTGGCTGAGGCGTCCGCCAAGATCAACAGCAACTTCTACAGTTGGGAAGGGTCCGTCTCTGGTGGCAACAACACCGTCGATGTCCCCAGCTATGTGGCACACTACAAGATGATGGCTCAAACTCCCTTTTGCCTGTTGTCATACAAGCTTGAAGGTAAAGTCACTTTTAACAATGAAATCGTCAAAGATAAAAAAAAAAAAATGTTTTTTTAATGTTGACACTTAGAGTGATATCCTTTTTTCCCCCCTTTCGTTTCAAGGAACTGGGATGATGTCAGGAAGACCTGATGATAATCTCAAGTATTTAGTGAATAACTCTTTCAGTCATTGCCTCGTTGACACCAGCCTCAGTGTCTTAGAAACAGTAAGGGTAACAGATAAATTGAACGTCAGAGCTAATTACAAGTTTGAAGCGTCGAGTCCCTTAGGCCTGGAAGCTTCTCTCTACTACTCTGCCGAGTCAACTTCCACTCCAAATTCAGATGAGATCTCAGGAGACGGCACTGTGGACGGGTCATTTAAAATAGGCCCGTTCTACGCAAACACATCTTACATAAACAGTTACAATGTGCGTCCATTAGATCGAGTGGGGAGAGGGGAGTCCACCATGCGTTTTGATTCACCAATCATCCAGGTTGACAACACCATCCAAGGGGTTTATGCAAATGACGAGTTGAAAATAGTGTCCAAAACAAATTCCCAAAAAGACATTTTCAAACATGTAGCAGAGCTCAAGTATAAAAACGCACAATTGACCCTAAAGTGCAATGCCATTGCCAAAGCCTTGGGTAAATTGCTGAATAACAAAGTGGAACTTGGTGCGTCCAGTGACATGGCCCTGGTCCGAATTGAGTCGCAGGCAGAAGATAATACAAACAGGGCTTATTCACTCATCACTGGACTCCTGGACTCAAATGGGCTCGAGGTAAACTCTGAGGGTACCGTCATCTTTGACGCTGGTCGTGGATTGCACAAAGCTTCAGTGAACATCGGTAAAAATGGTCTCACCACAAGTGGAACTAACAGCATTCAGTGCAGTCCCATGACGTTGGAGAATATCTTCAGTTGTGGTATGGATAGCAATGGAGCATCCATGTCCTCTACTATGAAAGTATTGGCTGAGGAGGGCAAAGGAGAGATGAAAATTGAGGGTAAAATCACCCCGACCGAAGCCTCTTTTATTGGTGACCTTGAGGGCCACGCATATGACGGATCCACATCGAACAACGTGAATATGGCACTGAACAGAAGAGGACTTACCCTTACAGGCAACAACAGAGGAACAATGAAGCAGATGGAAACTGAGAACAGCCACACTCTAACCCTCACCTTGTGGACGCTCAATTTGCGCTCCAAGACCAGAAACGTCCTCGGTGAGGACGTCTACTACAAACATGATGCCGTGGTTGATATGAAGCCATTTGTTATGGGAGCTGACATGACAAACGACCTGAAGTTATATGACGTCAGTTTGAACAATGAAGGCCACGTGAAGCTCGAACCAGTTAAGGTGGATCTCAGTGGAAGTTTGAAGGCGGCGTATGGAGACGATCACAACATGAAACACACCTATGAACTGACCTATAACGACATGGCCGGTACGGTGAAAAGCAGCACTTCCGGAAACCTAAAGGACACCCAGCTGAGTCACAACTGTGAAGTGGAATTTGCGGGACTCTCTTCAACGTCAAACTGTGAGGCGCGAATAAATTCGGCTCCTCTTCGCTTCGACGGCACTATTCGCACAATGGCGCTGCCTTTCAGCCTCACGGTCGACGCTCTTGTGAACAGCGATGGAGAAATCCGCCTAAACGGGAAGCACACTGGACAATTGTACAGCAAGTTGTTGCTGAAAGCCGAGCCGCTGGCACTCGCTTACTCGCATGACAGCCGAGTATCGGCCACACATGAACTCTCGAACGGCGACACTACCACTAATCTAGACAACAAAATTGAAGGCCTCTTAACTCCGAGCGACCAACATTTGAAGTGGAATGTAAAATCTAAACTCAATGACCACAGTTACCAGCAAGATATAAGCGCTTACAATAATCCCGAGAAGGTTGGGTTGGAGTTTTCAGGCGTATTGTCGACAGGGATTTTAGGCAAATTGATGGAATCCACCCCGGAAATGCAAGAATACAGCATGGCTGGTTTCCTCAAATATGACAAGAACAGTGACTGTCACATAATTCACATTCCCTTCATTGAGAGTTTCCCTGCTGCTTTTGAACACCTCAAAAACACACTTGTACAAGCCTTGGAATCCCTACAGCAGTACATTAACAATTTAGATATGAATCAGCTCATCACTGATTTTAGAGTCAGCTTGGACCAGCTACCGAGGCGAGTGAGTGACCTCATGCAAGCAATGGATTTGGAAAACAAAGTGAATCAAGTAAAGGCCAAACTTGATTACATGATCAATGAATTTGGAATAACGATGGATGACTTGGAGCTTGCAGTGAAAAAGCTGATACAAAACTTGGAAAATGTTCTGAGGCATGTTTTTGCCAACACTCGTAACTTTCTCCTTGACGTCGCAGACTATATCAGAGGAGGACACTTTGCTGACAAGATAACATCCCTATTTGTGAATATTGGGAATCGTCTACAGGACTTTGATGATAAATATAAAATCATTGAGAAAGTCATCAAAATGCTCGATGTTATTGACGATATCATTAAGCAGATTGATTTACAGAAACTCGGAGAAACGAGCGCTGCTTTCCTGCAAAACCTCGATGCGAAATATGGAATTTTAAATGCAATGAGAACTAGACTGCCTGATATAAAGGATGCTATAGAGAATTTTGACATCAACAAGTCTTTACAAAACATCAAAAATCATCTTCTCTCAATTGATTGGGTGACATATGTTGAACAACTAAGAGATGTTGTCCCATCATTAGAAATAGCATCCGTTATGGAATCTATGAATGACGTTATTGTCAACTGGATTGATGAGTATGAAATACCCAACAAGCTAAATGCAGTGTATTCCTACCTCAAAGATTTAGTTTTGAAATACAATCTTGACAATATGTTTAAAGAATTCATGGATCAGGCCGTTGTTCTCGTAAATGACTTTAAGCTTGCGGAGACAGTGAAGTCAATGACTGAAACTTTGAAATCCGTCAATTATGAGTCTATTTATAACAACATAATGCAATTTCTGTATAGTCTCACAGACCAACTCAAAGCGATTGACTTCAAGAAAAGCATTGATGACCTTAACAAGAGTATTTCATCCACACTTAAGGCAATGAAGAGCTTTGACTACAATAACTTTGTTGACGAGGCTAACAACAAAATTGCTGAATTTACTCAATATGTCAATGACCAGATTAAAACATATGAGATTGTGCAGAAAATTGAGGCACTTAGGGATTTCTTCAGGGAAATTCAAAGTTCCCTCTTCACATACTTGGAAGAACTCAAACACACCAAGGTGGCTGATGCTCTAAAGAATCTGAAAAATGTGATTGACACTACATTTTACGATGACTTAAAAATAAAACTGCAGGACATGCTCGAGGATGCGAGGCAGAGAATCTCTGACATGGATGTTCGAGACGAAATTTACAAGTACCTCCGAAGAGCAAGTGAATCGTACAGCAACATCATCGCCTACATTTCTGCACAGTTTGACCAAGTAATGAAAAAGATAAGGACGTTGGACCAGGAAAATGTCCTTTATGGATTAAAACAAGCTGTAGATCGTATTCTGGCCAGGCTGAGAAAAGCTGAGATTGAAATTCCCTCTTTTACCATTCCGCTCACCAACCTTGTCATACCAGCATTTGCAGTGAATCTGAACAAACTCCAGGATATCACCATTCCAGCTAAAATTTCTCTCCCTGAATTCACCATCCTCAACAGATACACAATCCCTGCATTGACTATAGACTTTGAGGAGATCAAAGCTAAGGTAATTGCGTTCATAGATGACATCCGAGACTTTGAGCTCCAGACCCTTGACCCAGAGGACATCTTTGGTGATCTAAAAGTTCTCTACCTGTCCGATCTACCAGATGTCACACTCCCAGAAATAACTCTCTCAGAAATAAAAGTGCCAGTCATCACAATTCCTAAATTAAACCTCAATGACTTCAGAATCACAATGCTTCCAATTCCTGAAATCAAACTTCCCGCAGTTCCAACTGACATTTGCATCCCAGTTTTTGGAAAACTTCATGGAGAATTCAACCTGAACATCCCACAATACACTCTGTTGACCACTGCAAAAATTGAAAACTCGACTACCGATCTGAAGAGCCCACAGTTTACAGCCAGCCTCACGTCACAAGCCAAATCTTCTGTGGAGGCTCTGGAATACATGTTTGATGCCACTGCTCAGGTGGAAGCTCCCCGAATGAAAAAATTGTTGTTCAAGGAGACGGTCAAAGCGACACACGTGGCCTTCTCTTTTGACCACGAAGGATCCTTGTCACTCACTGGACCCTCTGCCGAGGCCTCTGCAAAGACTACTGCCAAAGCTACAATCCCAATGTACAACGCAGACTTGATTAACAATATGGCACTGACGTTATCCGATGGAATCCGTGCAACCATGGACACAACCTACAACCACAACATGAACATCCCATCAATTGAAACCTCAAGTCAGGCATCCATGAAGCAAAACGTAGCAGCTACAATCGAACCGGGCAAAATTACTGTGACTGCCGACACTACCGGTGATGGAAAGTGGACTATTCAAGACTACTCTGATGAGGGTACACATAAAAGCAATGTCGAATTTGACATCAATTCTAGTGTCGCAAAGTTAACTTTTGTCGAGGAAACGGACTCCAAGGCAGTCAAAATGAAGAAAAACCTGAAAGCTGAAGCTGTGAGTTTAAGTCATATGACTCTTGATGCCAGATGTGAAAGTGAACTTCCGTCCATCAAGAAGAGCGTTCTCGTTTTGAATGGGGAAGCTCATATTGGGGATTTAAAAGTTGCAATGACAGCCACTCATGATGCCGAGTTCAATGAAAATGTGATGGGGTCTATGTCTAACTCATTGGACTTCATGGCCCAACCCTTTGAGATTGTCCTCGATGTTAAAAACAAATTAAACTCAAAGATGTTCTTCCCCCTAAAACTCACTGGCAAACTGGATATCGCTCACGATTATGGTCTGGTCCTCAACTCTGACAAACAGCTTGCATTTTGGTTAGCTTCGGCACGGTTCAATCAGTACAAGTACAGTCACAACATCAAAGCTGAAAACAATGAAATGGACATCTTATTCCATGCGTTGGCAAATGGGGAGGCTAATTTGGACTTTTTGACTGTTCCCCTCTCTATACCAGAGACTACCATACCTTTTCTTCAAATCACCACCCCAGAGATTATTGAATTTTCCCTGTGGGAAAATGCCGGTCTCAAAAACTTGCTCGCCACCCCTCAACAGTCCTTTGATATGAACCTGAAGCTTCAGTACTCCAAGAACCCTGACGTGCACAGCTTCGAACTTCATCTCGAACCTTTCTATAATGCTTTCAGTGACAACGTCAACATTATCCAGACTCAGTTTGAAGGCTCCCGAGACAAAATGGTTGCACTTCTGCAAGATTCCTACAACCAAGCAAAGTCCCAGTATATCAAACACAAAATCGACACTTCCAGCATCCCTCCCAGAATCTTCAGAGTCCCAGGATATAAAATACCAATTTTGAATATTGAGGTTTCTGCTTTCAGGGCTGAAATGCCAGCTTTTAACTACTTTGTCCCCAAGGAAGTCAGTACATCAAGCTTCAAAATTCCAGCACTGGGATTCTCTGTGCCATCCTATACCCTTGTGCTACCAACTTTGAAGTTCCCAGTCATCCATGTTCCAGAAACTTTGAGTGATTTAAAACTACCCAGTTTCAGCCTGCCAGTCGTCCAGAACAGCATTGTGATCCCAGCTATGGGTAACATCACGCTTGACTACTCCTTCAAATCCACTGTGATCACCTTGACAGCTAATGCAGGCCTTTACAATCAGTCTGACATCGTTGCTCGGTTCGGTGGTTCGTCAACATCAGTGTTTGACATTCTGAACTCCAAAATCGATGGCACCACAAGTTTGACAAGAAAGAGAGGGCTAAAACTAGCCACAACTGTCTCCTTGGAGCACAATAACATGGAAGCAAGTCATGAATGTGCAATCAGCCTCAACAAAAGGAACATGGAAGCTTCTGTAGCTAACGCTGCAAAAATCAATCTGCCATTCCTCAATCTGGAAATTAATGAGGAGCTTGCTGGAAATACCAAGACCAAGCCAAACCTGTCATCTAAAAATAAAGTAAAGTACATGTTCAATATTCCCCTGATTGATTCAGTAGGCAAAGGGAATCTTGATATGAACTTGGAACTAGAAGCTCTTTCTTCTTATGTGTCTTTAGAGACTTCCACACAAGGGAAGTCAGACATAACATTAATGGACAGTCTCAATCTTGCTGGAGATCTTGAGAATATTGCGAGCTTCTATCTTAATGCCAATGGCCTTCGCTCCACTATGAGGACAACCTTAAACTCCAACACTGACAAGCAGGAGAGGCAAAAACGGAGCTCAAACAACAACATCTTACTGTTCAACGTGAATAAGAACATGGCTCTGGAAGTTTCCCTGCGTCGTATATTTGCAACCCTTGATTACTCAAGCAATAACAACATTGAGTTTTCATCTTTCAACTCGAATGGAAAGCACGTTGTGAAGGGAGAACTTGATTTTGTCCCTTTAACAACGCTCAAGACTAGATTGAACATTGATGCAAGCCAAGCCAGTAGTTTAGGTAACGTTGGACTTTTTCAGAACTTTAACCTTGTCGCCAGCCCTGAGAGGCAGTCTTTCTCCTGGAGCAGTAAGGAACAGCTGGCATCTTTCATCTATGCTTGTGACTTCCTCATGTCAAATGACGAATTTAATACACGAGTGGACATAACTGGATCCGTGGAAGGCCATCTTGCATTTTTGAAGTCAATAAAGCTTCCTGTTTATCAGAAGACTCTCTGGGATGTGCTCAAGTTCGACCAGGTCACGGATATGGACAACTTGCAATTCCTTAATTTCTCGTCGGGTATTGTATACACAAAGAGCATGGATGGTCAGGAGTTTGCGATACCGCTTAAGCTGTTTGAAAATGGTGTAACGTTTAGGGGTCCTGAGATTAGAATTCCAATATCCTCTTGGCAAAAATCAGTTCGAGACTCGTTACGGAACACTGACATGCGAGTTGAAAACTCTTATGTACCTGTTGAACTCAGTCTGCCCCCAGCAATTACAGTTCCGGCATTCGATATTCCTTTTACCACTCTCCATGTTGACGCATTCACGATCGATCCCAAGCATTTTGACATACCCAAGGTGATCACAACCGACGCCTTTGAAATCATGCTGCCTGGCTTGCCAACGTTATCAGTGCCCAGTTACAATATTGACATGGAATATCTGCAGGGTAAAACATCATTCCTTAGATTTAAGATACCACAATATGAAATCACAGTCTCATCCTTCACACTACCAAATTCTTTCACGGTTGGCGAGCATACCTTCAGCCTTAGTGAAATCGCAAACTCCATTTTGAACTTTGAGCTTCCAACCATCGTAATTCCAGAGCAAAAGATTGAAATCCCAGAAGTTGCCCTGAATTTGCCCACAAGTGTGTTCATACCAAACTTTGGAGCTCTCAGCACCACTTTTAAGGTTTCCTCCCCCATTTATAATGTGTCAACAACCGCTGCTGTGGAAAAAAAGGACTCTGATCTCGTAACTTCACTGAATTCTATATGCACGTCGACCCTGATCTTCTTGGAATATGACCTCACAGGTAAGCCTGGCAACACTACCTTTTTTGTGTGAATTGCCACTTCTAAGAGTTTCAGTCAATATTTTATTCTCCCTACTATTTTTACAGCTCTTGCAACTATGCGATATGAAGACGGAGTGATGAATCTGAATGGGAAATGCAACCTGATCCACAATGATCTGAATGTGGACTGGCAGCATGTTTTGGCACACAACCCAAGGTAAGGGGTCACCATGCAAGATAAAATTGTGTTATTAATCAGAAAGCCAAATTTGACCAACCCCCCCCCAAAAAAAAAAAAAAAAGTATGATAAATGGATCTTTAAACTGTGACATCGTCCAAATTTAACATCAAAACAGTGAAAACATTATATGCCTGTACAGCAGCACATAATAACTGAGATAAGGTTTCAGATGTGAAGTTACATAATATTGGTGCATGGGTTGATAGTTACAACCGGATTACGCCTTATTGTGATCATAAAATCTCGTTGCCATTGTTTGTCTCTTTTAGAACAAAGCGCCAAACCTCACCGGCTGAATCAACGTAAGTTCTGTTTTAAACCAAAGACTGGTGTTTTGTTTTTTTCCCCCCAAAATAGTTGGCAAACACAACCAAAACCCGACCAAATGCATTTCACAAAATATTTCTTCGGTGTCTTTATAAAGGGAATCTCTACATACACTCAATGTCGATGTCACAAGTCCAACGTTTGTCGATGGGAACTTCCGCTTTGCCTCGCGCAAAGATGGCATCACGGCATCTGTGTCTTCGCCATCATGTGGCTTTCTTGGATTGCACTTTCTGAAGAGATCTCCTTCGCAGCTTTATGGAAAACTCTTCAGTCGCTATCTGGTAATACAATCCTTACTGTCTTTTATTTGAACGTAGCACCAATCACTTCTTAAGTACATTGTAGATTGACGCACCGTGTCCTATCTCATGATAGTATCTGTTTCTTTTCTGTTTCTTTTCTCTCATTCAGTCTTCACCCGATCGGGATACTGATGTTCTCACGGCCAAAGCGACACTGAAAAACTCAGACAAGCTGACGTTTCAGACGTCGTGGAACTGGGAGGTCTTCAATGATGCGATTGAAGGCACCAAGGTCAAAATCCCCGCGGTGATGGACGCTGTGCTCAAGTTCATCAACAAGTATCACACCTACCACTTTGGTTTTGATGTCAACCGTGGCAGTATGAAGCTGAAAAACACGTTGTCCAATGTTGTAGAGCGAGCCTACCACGAGGCCCCCATGCCCTTTAACGCAGTGCAAGACGCCGTCCACAACCTTGGTGATCAGGGTAGAGATTTGTACAGGAAGGCATCGGACAGCCTGATGTCCACGACCAAGGAGGACGTTCAGGAGGGTGTCGCTTACGCGTTCAGACAAATTCAACGTCATAGTGAGGGGTTATTTATGACTCTGCAATATGGAGTCGATAATTTTTTACGAGACACAACCGTCGCAGTACCAGGGACGGACAAAAAGGTGTCCCTGCAGGAGATGCTCCGAGACACTCGTCGCTCTGTTTTAAGAGCCAGTGACGGAGCACTCAATGGGATCGCAAGTCTCCTTTCCCATATTAATCGACACGTCAGAGAAACCATATCTGGTGCTGATCATATATTCAGGGACATTGATGTGAAAGAACTGAAATCTTTTGGCGAGTCTGTGATGAGACCGATAAACCACTTCGTAGACGCCGTGTTCAATTTTCTTGCAACGGCAATTAAAGGTATTAATCAAGTCATTGAAGAAAATGCAGACGATGTCCTCATCTACCTAAAAGATAAAAACATGAAACTTTCCCCTCAAGTCAATACTATTCATGCCGATGTTCGCCAGTTTGCAAAACAACATTCCGGGGAAGCAAAGAACCTTGCGGCCGAGTATAAAGATCTCATCAAACTACAGATTCAAGACGCCTACAATGCCTTTACTATGGAGCGAGTGATTTATGGAGTCGCAGATCTGATCACTCAATTGCAGGTGCTTTTCATTAACGGATCTACCGAACTTGGAGATTCCATAAGAAAGGCTTCCCAGAGTACCGCTCCATACGTTCGAGTAAGTAATAAGAAAATGGACATTGAAGTTCCTCTACCCTTCTTTTGGAAGTCTTTCAGCGATTGGCCAACGCATTTCAGACAGTGATTAAACTTGGACCCCTCACCAAAGTGGTTGTGTGGAGAGAAAAAAACAGTCTGTGAAAAATAAAATAGTTTTATGCCAATAAAAAGTGCTTCAAAGATATTTTATTGTATGTGAAATATATGTGTTATTGTCATGTGAGATTCATGTAAAAACTATTACCAACCAGTGTTTTCTGGGGTAATTTCCTGTTTCTTTATGGTGTTTAATTAAAAAATTAAATGATAAATACAACTTTTTGTTATTGTGACGTCTCAATAATTGCAATGTGTCAATATAAATAAAGCAAGATCCCAATATCTGGAAAGGAAAAAAAAGCCTTTTTTTAACCTGTACTAGTTAAGCAAAAGACATTTTTCTGTTGTCTGGGCTTCACCTTTTTTTTTCTTTTTTAAATTGTGATTAAATACAGATAGAGATACATGCCTCTATGCAGAAGATTCTGTGACTTAAAACCAAAAACAATATTGCAGATTAAAGGGTGTTGCTGTTTCTGCCCACCTGGAAAAGTAAAACCCAAATCAAAATTTCTATGTTGTGTATATTGAGAAAATAAAAATGTTATGCCTTAAAATATTACTGAAATAATGTGACAGCATTATCACATAGCATACAAGAGGTTTAAAAAAAAAAAACTAAATAAAAGAGGACTTGATCATTAATATGGATTGCCTTTACAAAACTACAATTCAATTAGTGTATGAAATCAAAAGAATATCTCATTTAATCACTTGATTGATGGGTGACCTTTTTCCACGCGTTAGAGTGAGTGAGTATTTCACCTCAAATAACAAGGTTAACAAATAATGCTGCGGAATAAAGAAAAAAAAGTAATCCACTTTCTATCAAGTTGATTGAAAACTTTTTTTGTGTTGTGGCTTTCTGCGTGATAATGTTTTGTACCTAACATATTTTCCCACCGATAAGTGAAGAGAAGACCCTGCCCATGGAAAACGTTTTGTTTTTCATTCAAAACTAACACTAAAAGCAGAACACCGACATGGTGAAGTCGCATCATAAACCTAAACAAACAGATGGCCTTTGTCTGAACTTCTGTGATGGCAGAATGTTTAGACAACCAACACGAAATGGTCTGACTGGAGATTCTTTTCCTCCTCCATCAAATCAAAAGGGAAAAGATTTCAGCCGAGCAATGGCATTAACATAAAAAGACAATATGCTGGTCTTTGGAGAGAGAAAAGGGAAATTTAAGTTGGTTTTGGAAGACATATTATGAACTTCTCTGTGGTTTTTACCACATGACATCACGGTTCAGGGAGAAGGCAGGCTCTGTATTTTAATGATCTTCATGATTTATATTAAAGAATGATGTTCTTTGTCCATACGAGGTGTGGACAGCCATCACAGAGATGCTGTCATGACGAAGCCCAGACTGAACAAAAGGGATACTGTGCAACCTGTCGGAGGAAGTCCACGACCTGCATAAACAACAGGCCTCATGCACGACATGCTCCTGCAAACACTTTTCGCTTTTCACTGTTAAATGTGGGTGATTCAAGACGATTTAATCACTGGCAGATCAAGTCAAGACCAGACTGGGTGCAGAAGGTCAGAAGGTCATATCCTCCGTCCGGCACAGTTCATGTTTTAGAGATAACCGACGCAATTCTCTGTGCATTTACATGTTGAATTTACCGTAAATGTGAGAATAAACGAGCCACTCATGGAACTCAAAGACAGCATTTGAATATAGTTTAATATCAATGCTTATAACTGAATCTAACAATCCTCTTGACTGCAGCAAACTATCATCTCACACACACACACACACACACACACACACACACACACACACACACACACACACACACACACACACACACACACACACACACACACACACACACACACACACACACACACACACCAGCGTAATGTATCTGATACCACATGTTTTTTTGCAGTAGTAAAGAAGCAAATGGTATATATTTTTAGTAGGCCATGGTTGCTATGATTTATCTGCCAACGTTAAAATATGTTCGGTCTATTTTTAATCATGTAATCAAGAATGTAAATATAACAGAAAAAAATGGTTCCTGACTTTTCTGAAAATAAAATACATCATAAATTAATTTTCTATAGTACACTGAACAAAAATGCAAATAATTTAAATGACACACTTTTGGCAAATCGTAAAAATACGTTCATATGTAAATGTATTTCTTGAAAACTTTGATGTTTTGATTAAAGATGGCTGGAAACACTAAAGTCAAATAGTCAACTATTCATTAACACAATATCTTCTATGTTTTTGAATAAAAATGTTGTTTTTACTCCACGGTGACCTTTGTCATAATTAAAAAGTCTGCAGACTGTGGCATGCAGGTGTCATCGCCACCTTTCGGTTGTATCCTATTAGTCGAAATGTCATGTGTGTTTTTCTCTCTCTCTCTAATCCCTGGTGAACATCCTTTCTTTGTCACCACCTGCAGAAGTTCACCTGCTGACTTTCCACCAGAAACCAGTCCGCAATAGTACAGTGCACAATTATTTCACTAAAGGTCAGTCAAGCAGGCCGCAAGAAAGTGATTCTCAAGCCCACTCACATTCTCCTCGTTCACCACCTGAAGAGAGAAGTAAACACTGCCCCTCTTTTTGGTGTTTTGCGAAGTGAACCAATGATGACAAGAGTTTGGGCTCCCTTTCAGATGAGGGGGACAGAAGACATCCAAAATATAATAATATGTGTCACTTTTACATTGTTTTGTTATTTTACATCTGTTGTTTGGGGTCACATAAAAATTTCCTTTTGCGGCTTTTCCCAAAGTGTACGGAAATAGGTGGCAAAACAACTTTTAGTTCCAATGCCCCTAACCTGTGGAACAAATACCCTAAACACCCGAGGACTGCTGACACACACTTAATTTTTTCACTTTAAACACGAGTATTTGTTTGGGCTTTCCAATGAACAATAGGTTTTACTTATTTTATTACCTTTGTCTAAAAAAGCTTTTACATTTCCTATTCTTCCTTTTATGTCTTTCTTGCATGCTTTGTTTTTAATTTATTTCATATTGTTAGTAGCTTAATAGAGCTTATATATTAGTTTAATAGCTTATTCTTGTTCTTATTCTTATTCTTATTATTCACTAAACTGACAAATTAAGAATATATGATATAACAATATGACTATTTCATATTAAATCCTTATTATATGAGCAAGTATCCAGAGTTAAAAGGTAGGACTAGATACGTTTACACTTCCTCCAGCTGGAAGAAGATAAAGGAAGATTAAGGACTAACCTTTTGAGCGTATGAAAACACATATTATCATTGTTTCCTGTTTGTGTTGCATGTTTATTTTTATTCTTAAATTCATGGTTGAATTAGATAAATACATTTTTTTCAAAAAGCTTTGGAGGACATAACCATGTTTCTGTTGAGTTTCATAGCCTTACTATACAACTACACTTCTGAACACCAGGGGGCAGTGATGAACAATTTAAATGACGTAATCACGCTTTACGCGCAGCTGACCAATCAGAGTGCAGCAGGAAGCAGCAGGCGTTTCTTACACAGAGGAACTGTCAATGGGGAGGATAAACTTCATCTTTTGACGTGTTTTTATAAGGTAAACGATACTTTGACGAGCTTCACTCCCGCCTGTTTTCACCAAAAATACCTGCTACGGGTTTGAAAGCTAACGTCAGCCGCGACCTGGTTCGTTTTAACGAGTTTAAAGCCCGTGTTTGTGCTAATGTTGCTCACATGTCTGGAGATAAGATGCTGCATTGAGGATTCATACTGTAAATCTGAGCACCGACATATGTGGTATCAAGGCTGTTTGCATGGATTTAAAATGGTATACTAGGCCTGTTTTTACCAACAATTGTGTCCTAAGTAGTATAAACAACACTGGTGGATGTTTTAAAAGATTTAAATTGAATTTAAAAAAAAAAGATTTGATTTCAGTATCAGTTCACTATTGAGATTAGCTGGAATAGAGTTTTTTTTTTTTTTTTAAACAGAGCAGACTTTTTAACCTTTTGCCTCGATAACATGCATCACCTTTGGACCCTGCTGATAAACAGTACCACATCATTCATGTTATTTTATGGCCTAAGGATTATCACTACTGGAAAAGTCCACACAGATCCCAACTGGCCACATTGGATTAAATTATTGTGCCACAAATAAGTCATCAAATTGTTTAAAATTATAAATGGAGGATTACACAAAGTTTTATGTGCTTTAGTTCCTGAGAGGGTCGTAATATGTTAAAGTGCCATTACTCGTGTAGGACTGATACATGTGGTCATTTTGAAATTGCTGACTTTGGCAACATCTTTTAAGCAATATTTGTTTTTGTGAGTTTGCGTTTGAACCGAAATATCTCAGAACTGAAAGAAGGTATCATGTGAAAGTGCTACGTACTCGTTATTTAGGATATTTACAAGATTTATTTGAAATCTGTTGAAAGAATTTTCTGAAATCGAAAGAAGTGACTTGGAACAACTCACATGTAAGAAGTGTTTGATGGCTGTGTGTCCCTTAATTCTGGACATTACTTTAAGGAAAATGCTGAATCTAAAGTCTCAGTCGTTGTTTTCTCTCGTTTGTCGACAGCTAAGAGATGGACAGCGTGATGACAGACAGGAGGGATGCGCCGCACACAGACTTCATTTACTGCCGTGGAGCCGCCACAGAAGTCCTTAAATTTGGCTCCTGCCGCTTACACTCACAACGCAAGGTGCTCTTTCTCATCATTCCAGGTGAGATGTGAAAATCTTCTGTTATAAGGCAAGGCAAGATCATTTGTGTAGGACCGTTCATACACCAGGCTACAAAGCTAATAGAAATGCATTTTGAACGTAAATATGACTGAAAAAACCTTCACAATAGTCAATTTTCTCTTTCATATTCATTTGGGATTTACTGGAGATCCATTCTCTACCCCTCAGTTTTTTGTTTTGTTTTTTTTAATAGACCACAAATTAAATAATAAAAGTTTGTTTTCAGCCTTTAAAATAAGGCTGAATCTTCTTGGTCCAGCTGCAGTCACCGTAGATGCACAGGTGGACCTTGTGCAACATTGTGAAACATGCTATTCTTTCTGTCGTGTCGCGTAACAGGTAACCCAGGTGTTGTCGGTTTCTACAGAACCTTCATGCAGACGCTTCACAGCATGTTTGGATACAGCCACCCAGTGTGGGCTGTCAGCCATGCTGGCCACTGCGTGCCCCCAGTCTCCATGGACATGGTAGAAGGTGTGGATCCTCATTTTCCCACTGATTCACACAAATGGGAAGAAAATGTTCCACTCATGGGGGAGGGGGGGGAAATGTTGAGGTTTTTTTTTGATCGGCTGACTTTTTTGTTGGTTTTTTTTTTTTCAAACGCAGACGCCTCCTCGGCAGCCGAGAGCGACGTGTTCGGTCTGAACGGGCAGATCGAGCACAAGCTGGCATTCATCATGAAACACGTGCCCGCAGAAACCAGCCTGGTTTTGGTGGGACACTCCATCGGTTGTTACATTATTCTGGAAATAATGAAGAGAAATCCTGAACTCAAGGTGAACCTGATATTTTTTTTTGTGTGTGTGTGTGGGTGTCAACAAAATGGCAAATTTAGTTGTTGCTCATTTCGTGTCTTCATTCGATCGGACTCACAAACAGCAGAGCCTCGACTTCCTCTCACGTCGCATTATGTTTGAAGCAGGCCGATCAAATAACGTGAAAATCCCTTTTTATATATTCAGGGAGTTTCCCTCCAAATCTCCGAGCGAATATTTGCCCTCCTTTGTTGTCTGTCGCCCTGATTGTTGCTCTCTTTTTCTTTCTTGCCTTTGAATGAAGGTCCTGAAGGCCGTCATGCTGTTTCCCACAATCGAGCGCATGGCCCAGACCCCTCAGGGGAAGGTCATGACCCCCGTGCTGTGTCACATGCGCTACGTGGCCTACCTGCCCCTGTTCCTGCTCTCGCTGCTGCCCGAGAGCCTCAAAGCCGGTTTGATCAAACTGGTGTTTGGCGGCATTCGCTCCCTGGACCATTTTGTCCTCCAGCCCACTGTGGGCCTGCTCAGTGGGGACAGCGCAGGTGAGTGGTGTGTTGTTTTTCCCCACTCCACTGGCTCGTTGTGTCGCTGGTTAGTGCGGCGGCCGCCAAATGAAAAACATACTCGCATACTTTTTCAGATTAGGTTAGTCGACCCCGTGCTCTCTGTGGGCCCAGTCCACTCAAACTCATGAGAGCCAAATAGTGGCCCTAAAGCAAAAATATGGAACTCGGCCAATTTGACTGAATGTAGAAATGGGGATATAATTTCCAGAAACTCTCAAATTTGTGTCCTAATTTATTTTTGGAGAACAAGGTGATTAAATATGTGTATTTTCTTTCCTGCTTACAGCCAATGCCATGTACATGGGGGCTCAGGAAATGAGGGAAGTCCTGGAACGAGATAATAAAACCATCAAGGACAATCTGACCAAAGTAAGAAAACAGGAATACTGACTATAAGCACGTTTCGTGTTTGTTGAATGGAAGAAACGAGCAGTAAACTCTTGTTTATGGTTGCAGCTTATATTTTACTATGGAGCCACAGATCACTGGTGCCCAGTGCAGTATTATCACGACATCAAGCGGGCCTTCCCCCACGGAGACTTCAGACTGTGTGAAAACGGTTTCCGACACGCCTTCGTTCTGGATTCGGGGCGGCAAGTCGCCAAAATGGTGGCGGAGTGGATCCGAGGCGACGTGAGGACATGAGTTTGAGCTTCAAGCGTCTGTCACACGACAGCCAAACCTCCCCACAACGACCACGGAGTCTATTCACAATGATGGCTTAAGTGTTTGAGTACTGTCAAGAATAATTTATATACCTCATTTGTAAAAACGACACGTATTAGTTTAGAGGCAGTGCAAATCTTAAATGCATCTGTCATGGTAACCGTGGAGCAAAACTTTTTATTTAAGAGAAAATAATAAACTCTAAACAATCTTTTGTAAACAGCATCAGCCTCTAAACTGAAGGCAGAAACTGGAAAGCACTTTAATAAAATAAAATAAAATTAATAAAAATAAAAATAAAGAAACAAATTGTGGAGGCTCATCTGGAACACCTGGTTAGTTTTTCTTTCTTTTTTTTGAAAATGCCCCTGCTTTTGCATATTTGTCACGTTAAGTCTGTTTACCAGAATTTGTCTTTGCAGTAAAAGTTTTTTGCGATTCAGAAATTAATTTACAGACTTTCTGAGAGCCATTGTAAGTCCAAAAGGTTGGGAAACACTCTCAAAGGACAAAATAGCAGCCGGAAAACAATGAAAGAAAATGAAAATAATTGTTCTAGCTAAGACACAATATTCAATGAAAATACAAAATTTAAGCAATCATTATTGTATTTCCTGTTTTCAAATATTTTAGTGTCTTTTCTCACAGAGATAGTAAAAAAAAAAAAAAAAGAAGATACATTTTCCTTCAAACAGACCTGAAGTGTATGTAAGTTTACTTTCTGAGTCGCCCCTCCAGGAGTCGAACCTCAAACTCTAAATACCACTTCTCTAATTCTATTCATTCCTTTGTTCTTGTCTAGCATCTTTATCTATAATGTCTTTACTGGTGCCACGAAAAACCAGAGCTACCTCTTGTTATATACAGAGAATGAAATAAAAACACATGTACATTCCATGGACATACTTGCCTCTTTTTATTTTTTAAGCCTGTTTAGGCATATGATTTGAAACAGGATGTGTACATAAAGGTAAAGAAGCCACAAGAATAATTAGCTTTTTCTGTTATTTATTGAAAACTTTTATACAAAATGTTCTTGGTACAAGCATGTAGACCCTTGGCCTTAAGACAATAATGTATCTCCTTTCATTTAATCTTTATTTATGAGCCATTTTCATGCACAATGTGTTGTAAACAGAGCCCATTCCACAGACGTCCTCCCATCCCATCGTCCCCATGTAAACAGACACCAAAGCTGAAGTTTCCAAAATGTGTTTTCCAGTGTTGTGTTCATTACATTAACATTTCTAATTACATTTCAACATAAAGGTCAACATTTTCAGTTCAAGACTCATAATTGCAGTAAACATACTGATATATTTTTTAATGTTACTATACCAGTCTGTTGATATAAATAATATAATGAAAAATATTAAGTTAATAATATATATATATATATTTTTTTTAAGTTTGTGGGTGTGTATATACACACACACACACACACACACAATATAACAAAGGCACAATGGTAGTGGAAATATTTTCAGTGCATTTAATTATTACATTTGACTAATTCAGCTTTTCTTTTTCCAAATCAACTTGACAATCTTCACAATTCCGCCTATATTTGCTTCATTTTGACATTATTCCTAATAAATCAAATTAATTCTTACCCTTTTGGACTATTTTTGACGTTTTCGTTCTTTTCCCTAATGAGCTGTCGATTTGATCCAAGTAGAATGAACAAATATGGAATTTTCCCTGAAATTGTGGTTGGATCAAATAATACGAGGATATATCGAACATCTAAAGACCGTGGAAAAGTATCACCACGTTTAAAATCGGCGTCCTACGTCGTGATTGTCCGTGCTACCAGCATCCGCAGCTCTCCACCACCATGTCCTCGTACTGCTTGTAGACCACGTTGCTCCCCGAGTCGATGTAGAGGATGCTGATGGGACTGAGCTTGGAGGGAACGCAGCAGCTGGGCGGGCTGATGTCGGGGTCGATGGAGTTCATGAGGGTCTGTATGACGGCGTGGTTGGTGGGCTCCAGGTGGGCTCGCAAGGGGAAGTCGCACACCCCCTCGCAGTAGTGCGCCTCGTAGTCCAGGGGGGCAATGATCCAGTCGTCCCAGCCCAGATCTTTAAAGTCCACGCGGAGGGGTTTTCGGCCGCAGCGGGTCCTCCTGCGGCCGGATCTCCTCCCAGCTGCTCCTCTTCTCCCGGACGACGCGCCGAACGACCGCTTGGACATGGCTCTGTGGCCGTGGCCCCGCTTCTTCTTTTCGCGCGTCGGGGCAGGTTTCTGGGGTATCGGGAGCCTCTTCTCCATGATCTCGGTGAACAGATTCCCACTGGTGTCCGTGTGAAGGAAGGTCACCAGCAAGGCTTTCTCCTGCGGCAGCCGAGCGTGCCGGCCAAGCCCCAGGAGCAGCGGGTCGGCCACTTCGTTGGTAAGTTCAGACGTGGCCAGGAGGTGGAAGCAGGCCTGCGGCGGATCGGTGGGATTCCTTAAACGGACCTTCATGCTGGACCACGCGTCAAACACCTCCCACCTCGGGAGGCCGCCGTCCAGAACCTCCACGGTTCTCGAGTCCAGTAGCTGTCCCTCCGACGTGCCCTCCGGAGAGCAGGAGTACAGGCGGATGTTGTAAAGGTTTCCCCCGGTCGTGAGGGCAGTCAGGAGGTCGGTCGGGGGCTTCCTGAGGATTCTCAGCTCGGCCTCCACCAGCTCCTCCACCCTCACCAGGCTGGACAAGTCAAAGATGTACCGCTGACCACTCTCCCAAGATGGGAGATCTGCAAATGAAAGGGAGAAACCATAAAGGCTCTGGATTCATTAGCATTTAAACCATCCACCTGTCTTCTTTAGCCGCCTCATCCACGGAGGGGCTCCATCCACCTCCCATGTACCGGGGACCCGCTAGTCAGGGACTGAAACACTCAGAACTTCAGCCAATCCAGAGATCCAAATGATTACAAAGGATTTGTAGTATAAATTCTAAACTTAACTGTCCTCTTTTTGAAGACACACTTGAAGAAACGGTCCTCTCACCTTTCCCTTGGTCCACGAAGCTCGTCACCGTGTTGGCAAAGCCCGCGCCACCTGCAGCGTGCGCGTCCGTGGGCAGCAGCGTGGAAAGCGTCCGGTACAGGAACATCATGTAGTCGTGGAGAAACGCGGTGCCGTTGGCCGCGCGGTCTCGCCTCCCCGCGCCGGTGCGCGCGGCTCCGCTCCAGTGCGCCATGACGCACAGCGCGACGCAGAGCAGAGGGGCCGCGGTCCGCGCCGCCGTCTGACGCGCAGTCATCGCGTCAGGTGCGAAGCCACAGGTGGGACTGCGAGATCCGAGGATCCCGGTGAGATAAACTGGCTGACACGATGACCATCCTCATCGTGACGCTCTTCATAGGCCGGCCGACCTGTGGACAGGTGCACGTGCGCACAGCGCCCTCCCCGCGCCACCCGACACGAAACTCGATTTGGATGATTTTTTTCTCTCTCTCTCTACTTCTCACAAATAGGGCAACCACAAATCACATCTTTGATGCATTCTTGATTAAATACAGCTGCGTGATTTTAAACCAGAAATAACTACTTTCAAATAAATGGCCTTTAAGAATTAAATAAATTCCTGCGATGCCTCAGGTGAGAAGTAATATTTAGGCTGCGACCTGAACGTCTCGACCGCTGCAAGTCGTTGACACAGTAATAACAAAAACGTTTCATTTCGTTTTAATTAGAGCACTCATTTGTAGTCGAGAACTAACAGAGAACAACACTACAATAGTTGATGCTCGCCTCCGATTGTTGGTGAAATGACTCAGGATTATGATGTTTCTTCTTTATTTGGCTCACCGGGGTCATACAGACAGATTGTCTATTAAATATTCTGGTTTGCTTATATGTTGAGTCCTATAACAAGAAGGCCACAAATATTGAACCAATAAACCAGAGAATTAAAGGAACAAAATTGCATTCAGAACATCTTAAACCAATTCGGGATACAACATCAAATAAGTGACTTAGCTCTACCAAGTCAACAGTGACACCTGCTGGATTTTAAGTTAAACAACACGAGTCCCTTGGATAAATGTCAGTTGACAAGTGTTAACATAAAATACATTAATTTATGCTATTTGAAGACACACCTTTCTCACGTGGCCCCATTTGTTATTACAGTGACTCCAGTTTTGCTGCCAGTAGGTGGCGCACCAACACCACCAAATGATCATCTGCTAAATGACCGACAGTGTCGGTGGTTGCCGGTTTTTTTTCTTCAGCAATACTTTAGTCAATCTGTCTCCTCTGGAGTCGTTGGTATAATAATGAATGATAACATTGTTTATATTCCACTGTTACTTCGGTCCTGCGCATATTCCTAACATGATTATGCTTTTTACTAAAATATTTCGCATAAGACTAACTATAAAGTATTGTTATAATGTAAAGCGCAATTAAAAAGATTAAACTGTAAACAAAACATGTATCACAAGAAATATATTTGGGTGACACTCCTACTTCCTCCCAACTGAAATATGTCCACGTTCAGCTCTGCAGCCAGGAGCATGCGCACCTGTCCAGGACCTGTTGGCAGCTTTATTAGACCCCACAGAAATATGAATGAAGCCACTGGAGAAGAATGATAATTACCAAGGTGTCTTTATTGTTATACAGTAAAATATAAGCATCTGATTACACTTGATTATTAATGTGATAAGACCCCATGCATAAAATATGTGAATGATAAATGAGTACTCTTAATACTTGATTCTATTTTGGGGTAAAAAAAAAAAAAAAAGGAAAAAAAAGCGTTGCTTAAAACTAAAGTATTCATTAACAAGTGAGAGAAATCATCAAAATCTGAATAATTACTGTTGTAGATCCTCTATGTGTTCACATGAAAGCAATAAACATCCACCAGGGCTCAGAAAACAACTCACCGTCTCTTTAACCAAACTAACAACATAACCAACAAAACAAAAATCTACTTTTGTTACATGACTGCTTAAAAATGTCAACTGTATACTGAGAACAAAGAAAAACTGATTGCAAAATGAACAGCGTCTGGTTGTACAACCTCAATGACCACTAGAGGTCAGTGAAGACTTTGATAATATAAATCTGATTATTAGGCTGGTATTGCTGTTTCATTGATTGTCACCTGCCGTCAACATCACTTGCAAAAAGTGTTTGACATTACACTAATACATAACGTCATTGTTGTAACATACGAGTAGCCCTTACCATTACATACAGTCCACACAGATATTCAGCTCATACTCTTGTGTTCCACTCAGAATTAACTTCTATTTAATCAGCTCAGAGAAACAGGAGTGAACACGACTTTGACATGTGACACAGAATCACACTTCAGTGTTTTTTTGAACGGCCTTTTCAAACACTTTCTGAGCATCGTCAGCAATCAGGTCGAGCAAAAAATTCAGAATTCTGTATGTGGTATAACCAGAGAGGCACATTGCTGCTGGGATCCCAATGAAAAGGAAGAATCTGGAAGCTTCCTCTGCAGCCACTAATGCTGCTTCCATTGCAAGTGTGCTCAACACCTTCTTGATGAGGTCAGGGGTGATTTTTGTTGCTCCCAGTTGTGAAGTCATGACAGAAACCAGGTCGGCATATGGTACACCTGAGGAGTCAGCAAGCCTCTTCAGTGACTTTTCATCAAGCCCAAACCCGACTACATATTGCCGAACAATGTGCACCACCAACAACAGATCGACAGCAGTAGAAAGTCCAGGGATCGGTACGGCTGCTACAGCTGAAGAAATAGCAGCCTGATACTTGATTTGTGCTTGGTAAGCATCTTTCTTCTTCTTGATTATCTCCATGCTGACATTGGGCATTGCATAGAGAAATGCATTCCTCTTGTGTCGAGGAAGTTCTCGCTCTAATGTCTCCTGCAACAAGTGGAAATCAAAGAGGTGGAGATCAAAGCTGGACACCAGGAAGACCTGTGGCGCCTCAATGCCTTGAGCACGAAGACCTGCAGGTGTCAAAGAAACAGAAAAAACCACAAAGAGATAAAGTAATCAATTTGCAAACAGACAAGTATTTTGGATCGGGGTTGGGGGACTGATTAACATGTTGTGGAATTTAGTGAGACAGAACCAACAAAGAAATCATTTGAGTATTTCTATTAGCCTCTATTCAAAGTCTTGGCCCATTGTGGAGCAGGACATGTACAACAGGTTTGGGCATGGTGAGATGCTGTCAATCATTCGTTTACCTCAGTACTTTTGTATTCATCGAGAATGGGAGGAGGATTTTTTTTTTTTATCTCGTGGAATACGAGTGTGGCTTTGATTAAAAAAAAACTGGTTGTGTGTACAATGTGTACCACAAAGTGAAAGCATTTCAACTCTCGGTAAGGAAAAATGCTTTCTGGATTACAGTTCAGTCCATATCCTGATTCACTCCAGTGTAAATCTGAGTTATTGTTTCTCAAATGGACAAAACTCCTCTTATCCTCTTCAAAAAAAAAAAATCCTCTGGTGAAACATGAACACAATACACTCCATTAGTCATTTCAAAAGAATACATACCATCAATGCAGTCTTCTTTGATGACTTTGAGAGTCGTCTCTCTGTTGAAACTACTCTTCTGTTTTCTTTCCTCACTGTATAAATCGCTGTCGATCTTTGAGCGGAGAAAGTAGAACTTTTTGCCCATCCTCTTGATCTCCAGAGCGAGTTTCACGTCGTTTTCTTTGAAGCGAGTGGCTGAGATGATGATGAAGAAGTCAAACTTCTCAAATCCAACCATCTCCAAGTATTTAGCAGCTGGGAAGTTGGTTGTGCCAACACCAGGGAGATCCCATAATGTGACGTTGGGGTGGCTCGGATGAGGATAACCTTTAACCTCTCTGGTGGTTTCGACAACTCCAGTTGGGGCGGCTTCTTCATCGCTGTCTTCTAAACCTCTGAAAGCATTAATGAAGCTGGATTTCCCAGAGCCAGATTCTCCAGTGATGGCAATGTTTAGCGGAGTGTTCTTCTGCTTATCTAAATAAGCATTGATCAGTGCAACTCCTTGAGCAGGACTTTCCGTCATTGCTTCTTTAATTTCCCCGAGTTCTTCACTCGTAATAATTTCCCATTGATCACACATGGCTGTCCTAGAAGCTGAGAAAAACATGATCATCACTGTTTCAAGTTAAAGAAAGAAAGATATACAGTTTTGATTTGAACGATTTGACAAAGTGAAGTCTTGCACCTTGATAGATTCAGGACAAACATTTCTACAGGCTGATGTAACTCAATTATGTCTTTCATGCATTGTAACAAAAATGTAAACGCTTTAAATCATTTGAACGGACATTAAGTTTCTCGGATTTTACTATTTAAAAAAATAAGAAATTGGTGTATGGATCGCATTTTCAGGTAGGCCTATCTTCAAACTGAAATATCATTGGAAACATTGTGGTGGTGGCTGCACTACATTAAAACATTTTACAAATATTGAAACCTTATTTGATCTTTGAAATTCCAAGCCATTTTACTGAATGTGGTCTCATTTCCCACTGCAATTTCCTGCTACTGGATAAAACTTCTATGAGTGCCGACTTACTGGAGGTTCCTAAGTTTTCGAGAAGTAGAATGGGAAGCAGAGCCTTCAGCTCTCAGGCTCCTCTTATGTGGAACCAGATCCCAGTTTCAGTTAGTGAGGCTGACAGTCTCTACTTTTAAAGGCCAGACTCAAGACTTTGTCTATTTACTAAAGCTTCCAGTTATGGCTGTACTACTCACCCCCCCCCCCCCCCCCTCCTCTATACCTCCCCTACGAGAACAATCTGTCCTTTGCCCTCTTCTATCCTCTCTTCCCCACCTCTCTCTATACCCCCCCTCCCCCATCTCTCTCCATACCTGCCCTACCCAAACCAGGTTCCGTTTCTCGCTGACGACCCAAACCAAGGTTTGTAACCCCCTTAATCCATCTCTCCGTCTATCCTATCCTTTTCTCTCCTCTATTCCCCCACCCCACCCAGTCAGCAGAAAAGCCGCCACCTCCAAGTCTGGTTTCTGCAAAGGTTTCTTCCTACTAAAAGGGAGCGTTTCCTTTCCACAGTCACATTAAATCCTCTTGCTCATGTGGATTCTTTGGGTTTATCTCTGTTAAAAGCACCGAGAAATGACTGTGTTGTATTTGGTGTTATCTAAATAAAGTTGACTTGAATTGAAGTCCTGCGCACCTCTATGGGCAGTATGAGATCGTCTGAAGGCAATAAATCATTCGATAATGAGAAATGAACATTGCACATTTCTAAATACCCATATTTGTTTTTAAAAGAATAAAACGCTTTGAATGTTAACTTTAAGTTTTGGAACAACAAATACGGGGTGTATGTAAATTATTCCGAGCAGGCTGGAAGCAGTAAGACGAGTACAACTTTTTTTTATTTTTACAGGAAATAGCGAAAGAAAACTATTTTCTGCAGATTTCTCAAAGGAGAATGAGAATCGAAGCAATGAAGAACTCATGAAATTCTTCGTCTTCTCAGGCCTGTTTAGGAATGTTGCTGACATCAATTGTGATACATTCACATTCCTTTGTGGACTGGACAAACGGTTTGAGAGCGAAAGAGATCCACTCATAGGGAATGTGAGCTGGACTGAGACCGTCGTGAGACAGGTTAGTTTTACCCTACTGATGATGTGTTATTGCAATAGTAATCAGACTGACTGACTAACAATCTGTTTGATAAATTCAAAATGAGACTGAATATTACTTACTTGGATTTCCTCCACAGAGCAGAAGCTGGAGCAGAAGCTGGAGCAGAAGCACTGTACTGACGGAATGTTGATGAAGTTCGATGAGACCCGGAGGACAATGAGTTTTAGAATAGTTAGGAAGGAAGCAAGCTGCTCTGTATAACCACACACTGAGGAGACTTTTAGTTTCACTTTGACAATCTGGCTTTGTTCTACAGTTACACCCAGTCAGTGGCCAGCCTATCGCTATGGAAAGAACCAAACATTTGGTAAACAATATGATATAACGGTTGCTTACGTGGCTGTAACCATTCAACACTGTTATGTCCCCTTCAGTGGAAACGAATGTAACATGACAAAACAATTGAAAGGAGTCAAAGTGGTGTGACAAAAGAAAAAGTGATTTATGAATGATTGCAAACTAATACCTTGACTTTGATATCTTTCACTTCAAAACAAACAAAGCTTAAAAAAAAGAAGCTTGGCTGACCTCTGAGTGAAAAGTGTTCAGGGTACAATTTATGCAAGTTCCCAACTCATGTTACGCCACACCACAAACTTGCAAAACACTAGGGGACGTTCTCAGAGGGATCAGTTCTCCACACACACGCCCGACAAAGACAAACTAAAGACGAGACCCTCTTCCCTGCTGGAGCTTTTATAAGGACAGTTACTGGACATAATGGGCCAGTGCGGGAGACACAACACGAGCCACTGGTGCAGGCGACGAGACTGATCACACCTGAGAACAGACAGGGGAGGAGGGAGAGAAAAGTGCATGAGGGAAAATAACCCCCCCCCCCCCACAAACCAAGCTTAACTACTACATGCTGGGCGTGTAACAAATACAATCAGTACAATGTATATCAATGAGAGGGTAAACCTTTCTACACATTCTATAAAGGGACTGGAAGTCAAAGTAAAAAAAAAATCAGCACGACAGCCACCAACATATTGTACTTTCCAGAGATTAAAAAATAAATAAATAAATTGGAAAACTGATCCCAGCTTGTAGGATGGTGTAATAGTGCTGATTCGCGTCGCCAACATGCAGCAGCATGCTGACAGTGTTTCACCGTTATAACGTGTCAGAGGAATGTTTGTTGAACTGCGTCCTTCAAGTGTCAATAGCAGAAATTCAAGCACAAACGCTGTTTCCTGAAATCAAACCTTGAATTTCCAGGATGTTTCAGATTGTCTGGGCCGAGCTCGGTGAATGACACTGAGACGTCCTGTCACATTTACAGAACAGGAGATAATTTCATGGTCTGCCGACACGGTGTTTGAGGATCAAATCCTAAGTGACTATGTCCAGCTTTTCTTCATTCTCATCACTATTCACGGGTTTCAAACAGGACAGACGTTGCAAAGTGTTTTGAAAAATCAAATACTTAATTAAAGAAACATTTTATATTCAAGAAACGAGACAAAGCTGAAACAACTGCAATAATTACACTGTGAATAAAATTAATACATTAATGTACAGATATGTTATCGAAGATAAATACTCGTTAATGCATACTGAAATTCATCATGGAGTTCCACAAGGTTCAATGTTACTTCTGTCTATGATCACATTAGGTAAATTCCAGACACTCTTCTGTCAGCTGTATGATATCAATCAAATCGGGACTATATTAACTTAGAAGCTCGAGTCCATGCATTTTGACCTTAAGACTGAACATTTTTAATCCATATTCAGGATGTCCCAAAAAAGCATGAAAGATTGGACTCCTCTTATATTATTATTCTTTGCAATTTTCTCAATTTAAAGTACAAAATCGAACTTGAACCTATCGTCTTAATGAACAAAGACTAAAATGAACACTACCATTATGTCTGACAGAGGTGATAATCCTATATTATCCCAATATGAGCCAATCGCAGTATCGTTACGTGTCTTTAGACTATGAAGTTTAAGAAACTACTACTAAGTGCAGCGCCCCCTTGCTCCTGACATGAAACTCGATTTGGCTGATTGTTTTTTGTCTCTCTCTCCACTTCTCACAAATAGAGCAACCACAAATCACATGTCGCAACTTTTATTCATTCTTGATTCAATACAGCTGCGTGATTTTAAACCATAAATAACTTCTTTCAAAAAAACAGCCTTAGGAATAAAATAATTTCCTGCGAGGTGAGAAGTAATATTTGGACTGCGACCTGAACGTCTCGACCGCTGCAAGTCGTTGATACAGTAATAACAAAAACGTTTCATTTCGTTTTAATTAGAGCACTCATTTGTAGTCGAGAACTAACAGAGAACAACACTACAATAGTTGATGCTCGCCTCCGATTGTTGGTCAAATGACTCAGGATTATGATGTTTCTTCTTTATTTGGCTCACCGGGGTCATACAGACAGATTGTCTATTAAATATTCTGGTTTGCTTATATGTTGAGTCCTATAACAAGAAGGCCACACATATTGAACCAATAAACCAGAGAATTAAAGGAACAAAATTGCATGCAGAACATCTTAAACCAATTCGGGATACAACATCAAATAAGTGAATTAACTCTACCAAGTCAACAGTGACACCTGCTGGATTTTAAGTTAAACAACACGAGTCCCTTGGATAAATGTCAGTTGACAAGTGTTAACATAAAATACATGAATTTATGCTATTTGAAGACACACCTTTCTCACGTGGCCCCATTTGTTATTACAGTGACTCCAGTTTTGCTGCCAGTAGGTGGCGCACCAACACCACCAAATGATCATCTGCTAAATGACCGACAGTGTCGGTGGTTGCCGGTTTTTTTTCTTCAGCAATACTTTAGTCAATCTGTCTCTCTGGAGTCGTTGGTATAATAATGAATGATAATATTGTTTATATTCCACTGTTGCTTCGATCCTGTGCATGTTCCTAACATGATTGTGCTTTTTACTAAAAGATTTTGCATAAGACTAACTATAAAGTATTGTTATAATGTAAAGCACAATTAAAAAGATTAAACTGTAAACAAAACATGTATCACAAGAAATATATTTGGGTGACACTCCTACTTCCTCCCAACTGAAATATGTCCACGTTCAGCTCTGCAGCCAGGCGCATGCTCACCTGTCCAGGACCTGTTGGCAGCTTTATTAGACCCCACAGAAATATGAATGAAGCCACTGGAGAAGACTGATAATTACCAAGGTGTCTTTATTGTTATACAGTAAAATATAAGCATCTGATTACACTTGATTATTAATGTGATAAGGCTTCATGCATAAAATATGTGAATGATAAATGAGTACTCTTAATACTTGATTCTATTTTGGGGTAAAAAAAAACATTGCTTAAAACTAAAGTATTCATTAACAAGTAAGAGAAATCATCAAAATCTGAATGATTACTGTTGTAGATCCTCTATGTGTTCACATGAAAGCAATAAACATCCAGTTTAACATTGACATTACACAAATACATAACGTCATTGTTGTAACATACGAGTAGCCCTTACTATCACATACAGTCCACACAGATATTCAGCTCATTCTCTTGTGTTCCACTCAGAATTAACTTCTATTTAATCAGCTCAGAGAAACAGGAGTGAACACGACTTTGACATGTGACACAGAATCACACTTCAGTGTTTTTTTGAACGGCCTTTTCAAACACTTTCTGAGCATCGTCAGCAATCAGGTCGAGCAAAAAATTCAGAATTCTGTATGTGGCATAACCAGAGAGGCACATTGCTGCTGGGATCCCAATGACAAGGAAGAATCTGGAAGCTTCCTCTGCAGCCATTGATGCTGCTACCGTTGCAAGAGGGCTCAACACCTTCATGATGAGGTCAGGGGTGATTTTTGTTGCTCCCAGTTGTGAAGTCATGACAGAAACCAGGTCGGCGTATGGTACACCTGAGGAGTCAGCAAGCCTCTCCAGTGACTTTTTATCAAGCCCAAACCCGAGTATATATTGCCCAACAACGCCCGCCACCAACGACACATCGACAGCAGTAGAAAGTCCAGGGATCGGTACGGCTGCTACAGCTAAAGAAAGAGCAGAAAAATACTTGATTTGTGCTTGGTAAGCATCTTTCTTCTTCTTGATTATCTCCCTGCTGACATTGGGCATTGCATACAGAAATGCATTCCTCTTGTGTCGAGGAAGTTCTCTCTCTAATGTCTCCTGCAACAAGTGGAAATCAAAGAGGTGGAGGTCAAAGTTGGACACCAGGAAGACCTGTGGCGCCTCAATGCCTTGAGCACGAAGACCTGCAGGTGTCAAAGAAACAGAAAAAACCACAAAGAGATAAAGTAATCCATTACACTCCATTAGTAATTTCAAAAGAATACATACCATCAATGCAGTCTTCTTTGATGACTTTGAGAGTCGTCTCTCTGTTGAAACTACTCTTCTGTTTTCTTTCCTCACTGTATAAATCGCTGTCAATCTTTGAGCGGAGAAAGTAGAACTTTTTGCCCATCCTCTTGATCTCCAGAGCGAGTTTCACATCGTTTTCTTTGAAGCGAGTGGCTGAGATGATGATGAAGAAGTCAAACCTCTCAAATCCAACCATCTCCAAGTATTTAGCAGCTGGGAAGTTAGTTGTGCCAACACCAGGGAGATCCCATAATGTGACGTTGGGGTGGCTCGGATGAGGATAACCTTTAACCTCTCTGGTGGTTTCGACAACTCCAGTTGGGGCGGCTGCTTCATCTGTGTCTTTTACGCCTCTGAAAGCATTAACGAAGCTGGATTTCCCAGTGCCACATTCTCCAGTGATGGCAATGTTAAGTGGCGTGTTCTTCTGCTTATCTAAAAAAGCATTGATCAGTGCAACTCCTTGAGCAGGACTTTTCGTCATTGCTTCTTTAATTTCCCCGAGTTCTTCACTCGTAATAATTTCCCATTGATCACACATGGCTGTCCTAGAAGCTGAGAAAAACATGATCATCACTGTTTCAAGTTAAAGAAAGAAAGATATACATTTTGATTTGAACGATTTGACAAAGTGAAGTCTTGCACCTTGATAGATTCAGGACAAACATTTCTACAGGCTGATGTAACTCAATTATGTCTTTCATGCATTGTAACAAAAATGTAAACGCTTTAAATCATTTGAACGGACATTAAGTTTCTCGGATTTTACTATTTAAAAAAATAAGAAATTGGTGTATGGATCGCATATTCAGGTAGGCCTATCTTCAAAATGAAATATCATTGGAAACATTGTGGTGGTGGCTGCACTACATTAAAACATTTTACAAATATTGAAACCTTATTTGATCTTTGAAATTCCAAGCCATTTTACTGAATGTGGTCTCATTTCCCACTGCAATTTCCTGCTTCTGGATAAAACTTCTCAGAGTGCCGACTTACTGGAGGTTCCTAAGTTTTCGAGAAGTAGAATGGGAAGCAGAGCCTTCAGCTCTCAGGCTCCTCTTATGTGGAACCAGATCCCAGTTTCAGTTAGTGAGGCTGACAGTCTCTACTTTTAAAGGCCAGACTCAAGACTTTGTCTATTTACTAAAGCTTCCAGTTATGGCTGTACTACTCACCCCCCCCCCCCCCCCCCCCCTCTATACCTCCCCTACGAGAACAATCTGTCCTTTGCCCTCTTCTATCCTCTCTTCCCCACCTCTCTCTATACCTCCCCTCCCCCATCTCTCTCCATACCTGCCCTACCCAAACCAAGACTTTTTCTATTTACTAAAGCTTACAGTTATGGCTGTACCACCCTGTACCACCATAAAAAGGTTTCTTCCTATTAGGTTTCTTCCTATTAGCTTTTCCTTTCCACAGTCACATTAAATCCGCATTTTTCTCTGTTAAAAGCACCTATAAATGACTGTGTTGTATTTGGTGTTATATAAATAAAGTTGAATTGAAGTCCTGCACCTCTATGGGCAGTATGAGATCGTCTGAAGGTAATAAATCATTCGATAATGAGAAATGAACATCGCAAATTTCTAAATACTCATATTTGTTTTTAAAAGAATAAAACGCTTTGAATGTTAACTTTAAGTTTTGGAACAACAAATACGGGGTGTATGTAAATCATCCAGAGCAGGCTGGAAGCAGTAAGACGAGTACAACTTTTTTTTTATTTTTACAGGAAATAGCGAAAGAAAACTATTTTCTGCAGATTTTCAAAGGAGAATGAGAATCAAAGCAATGAAGAACTCATGAAATTCTTCGTCTTCTCAGGCCTGTTTAGGAATGTTGCTGACATCAATTGTGATACATTCACATTCCTTTGTGGACTGGACAAACGGTTTGAGAGCGAAAGAGATCCACTCATAGGGAATGTGAGCTGGACTGAGACCGTCGTGAGACAGGTTAGTTTTACCCTACTGATGATGTGTTATTGCAATAGTAATCAGGCTGACTGACTAACAATCTGTTTGATAAATTCAAAATGAGACTGAACATTACTCACTTGGATTTCCTCCACAGAGCAGAAGCTGGAGCAGAAGCTGGAGCAGAAGCACTGTACTGACGGAATGTTGATAAAGTTCGATGAGACCCGGAGGACAATGAGTTTTAGAATAGTTAGGATGGAAGGAAGCTGCTCTGTATAACCACGCACTGAGGAGACTTTTAGTTTCACTTTGACAATCTGGCTTTGTACCACAGTTACACCCAGTCAGTGGCCAGCCTATCGCCATGGAAAGAACCAAACATTTGATCAACAACATGATATAACCGTTGCTTACGTGGCTGTAACCATTCAACACTGTTTTGTCCCCTTCAGTGGAAACGAATGTAACGTGACAAAACAATTGAAAGGAGTCAAAGTGGTGTGACAAAAGAAAAAGTGATTTATTAATGATTGCAAACTAATACCTTGGCTTTGATATCTTTCACCTAAATCAAACAAAACTTAAAAAAATAAATAAAAAAAAGCTTGGCTGACCTCTGAGTGAAAAGTGTTCAGGGTATAACATATGCAAGTTCCCAACTCATGTTACGCCACACCACAAACTTACAAAACACTAGAGGAAGTTCTCAGAGGGGTCAGTTCTCCACACACACGCCCGACAAAGAAACTAAAGACGAGACCCTCTTCCCTGCTGGAGCTTTTATAAGGACAGTTGCTGGACATAATGGGCCAGTGCGGGAGACACAACACGAGCCACTGGTGCAGGCGACGAGACTGATCACACCTGAGAACAGACAGGGGAGGAGGGAGAGAAAAGTGCATGAGGGAAAATAACCCCCCCCCACAAACCAAGCTTAACTACTACATGCTGGGCGTGTAACAAATACAATCAGTACAATGTATATCAATGAGAGGGTAAACCTTTCTACACATTCTATAAAGGGACTGGAAGTCAAAGTAAAAAAAAAATCAGCACGACAGCCACCAACATATTGTACTTTCCAGAGATTAAAAAAAATAATAATAAATTGGAAAACTGATCCCAGCTTGTAGGATGGTGTAATAGTGCTGATTCGCGTCGCCAACATGCAGCAGCATGCTGACAGTGTTTCACCATCAGAGGAGTGTTTGTTGAACTGCGTCCTTCAAGGGTCAATAGCAGAAATTCAAGCACAAACTCTTGTTTCCTGAAATCAATCCCTGAATTTCCAGGATGTTTCAGATCGTCTGGGCCGAGCTCGGTGAATGACACTGAGACGTCCTGTAACATTTACAGAACAGGAGATAATTTCATGGTCTGCCGACACGGTGTTTGAGGATCAAATCCTAAGTGACTATGTCCAGCTTTTCTTCATTCTCATCACTAGTCATGTTATGCTTTGCTAAAACCTCTTTGCACCCCTAGATCACTGTGAGGAAAAGACAATATTCTTTCCTGGTAAGAATCATGGATGGTGTTCTTGGGCAGTGAGATCGGGTGTAGTTTGGTTTTTGCACCAGTTACCACTTTCAGCATCAGGAAGCAGCGATTAGAAGAGTTTGACCTTTTCACCAAGAAAGAACTCATCAGTTTCGATTGTTCGAACAGTTATTGTGCAAATTGGTGACAGTTGTACGGAGAATCTAAAAGGCAACTGAACACAAAATCCAGCACCATCAGGCCAATATGAAACAAGGAGTCAGGGGAGGAAAGGGGTTTCAAACAGGACAGACATTGCAAAGTGTTTTGCGAAATCAAATACTTAATTTAAAAAGAATGTAATATTCAAGAAATGAGACAAATCTGAAACAACTGTAATAATTACACTGTGAATAAAATGAATACATTAATGTACAGATATGACGTCATCAAAGAAAAATACTCGTCAATGCACACCGAAATTCATCATGGAGTTCCACAAGGTTCAGTGTTACTTCTGTCTATGATCACATTAAGTAAATTCCAAAGACACTCTTCTGTCAGCTGTATGATATCAGTCCATGCATTTTGACCTTCAGACTGACATTTTTGAATCCACATTCAGGATGTCCCAAAAAAGCATGAAAGATTGGACTCCTCCTATATTATTATTCTTTATAATTTTCTCAATTTAAAGTACAAAATCGAACTTGAACCTATCGTCTTAATGAACAAAGACTAAAATGAACAATACTATTATGTCTGACAGAGGTGATAATCCTATATTATCCCAATATGAGCCAATCGCAGTATCATTACGTGTCTTTAGTTTATGACGTTTAAGAGGCTACTACTAAGTGCAGCGCCCCCTTGCTCCTGTACAGGGAGCCTCCTGGCTGACCTTCACTTCTAATGTGACCACAGGCGTTGCTGACGGTGACTTTCAGTCGGACAGACGGAAGCAATGAACTAAATCGGAGTGCAACCCGGTGTGACTTTAAGCGTAAAGCAAAGACGCACAAGGAGGAAACTGAGCGTAAAAGGTGACCATGCCCCTCAAGTGCTGATATAAACATTTATTTAAGGGCTGAAGCCTCAAGCTGCTTAGCAATTCCCTGACAGTTGCATTATAAATGTACAGGTGCCAGTGGAAATAATCGTACTATGGCCCACCACCAGCCCAACAGTAGAGACGACGTATCTGTTGGCATCCTTTGGAGGGCAGCTCGGACATTTGGTTTTCATTGATCGGCACATTCTTATCTGTGGGGGGGGGGGGGGGCACAGCTCGTACAAACTGTCAATGAAGGGGACTGCGGCAATGGGGGGGGGGGGGGGGGATTAAAACAACAGCACGGATCAGTGCATGAATGTAACACAAAAACTCTGCTCAAGATTAAAACCACAAATAAAGACTGTTGGATAATTCTCCTGTTTAAAGACTTTCGATACTCGCCGCAGGATTGAATTGTGCACTCAGCACCTGCTGCGGTTTTTTATTGATTCTTTACCCAGTCACATTGATGCAGGAGTCATTACATTGATGCACGCAGCATGATGACGACTCGCACCGGATTAAACATCGAAACGGACTTTGAAACTAGATACAACTGAGACATGACTATTAATAGCAGGAAATGACTCCGGCTGCAGCATGGGGAAGGAGTACAACGTTGGAAGCACTATTAAAAACGTATCGCTGCGTCATCTATAAGGTGGTTGAGTGGCTACGAAATTAGTAGAATTCCTGGTCCGTTTGTTCCGGTAGCACCAGTTTGGTTGAAGTTTAATGACTTGATTGCAGTATCCTTTTAAATGTTGAGCCCAGTTGCACATTTCTGCAGACCATGCACACGTTCAGCGTTTACAACTAAAGGCTGCTGTCTTCCATTCATATCCATTTGATTCTCCTAACCTCTTTTGGACAAAGCACTCATATAGAAAGACATGCAACAAGGTTAAAAAGGTATTACTAAAGATTTTCATCTTGGAAACTGTAGCTCATATGGAGGTTAAAGTATGCAAACCTCCATAACTGTACAATTACTGCTATTTAGTTTGGCTTAATAAAGTTACTTCTACAGGCATGAAAAAACTGCAGTTGATTTTCTCTCTCTGCCAAGCTAATGAGCCATGAGTGGTGAAGCTGCACGGCCAAAATTGAGCCCAAAACACCTGCATAACCAAGTAATTTACGGATCGCTGTCAATCATGTCATATGTTATTACCAAATTAGAACAGACCAGAAATAAGGACACTAATATGTAAAATGGCATCATCTTCACACAGAAGTAAAAAAAAAAATCTTACTTGCACTTTAAATATCTAATTTTGCTTGTGTCTAATGTGCAAATATGCCAGGGGGCAGATCTAACGACCTATTTTATGAGGAGGCGTTCAGTGATATTTATATAGTTGAGGGTGTTAAACTGGTCCATCATGAAACTTTATAAGAGTCTTGAAGCTTCACATTTCTTCAAAACGTGAGGTATCGTCAACATCGACGACAGCAATCGTGTAAATGTGATAAATATTTCACAACGGGCCCCTTTTGAGTCACGTTTGCGGTTTATTTGGCAGCTTGTACAATTTTTCTGAACGTGCGGGGTTGTGAGTCTCGATGTGTCCTGGTTTTCATTTCAATCAGCCGTACTTGGTGGCTCACTTCAAGCTTTGCTTGAGTTCTAAGTGTCTCCGCTTCTGGTAAAACTTGGAGAACTTATTAAAGATGTTCGTGATGGGCAGCGCAACAATCAGCAGCCCGCAGATGATGCACAGAGTTCCTATCAGCTTCCCCGCCAACGTCACGGGAAACGTGTCCCCGTAGCCCACTGTGGTCATGCTGATGGTGGCCCACCACCAGCCAATGGGGATAGTCTGCAGCTCCGACTCTTGGGATTCCTTCTCCGCACAGTAAATGAGGGCGGAAAACACGGAGATGCCCACGGACAGGAAAAGCACGAGGAGCCCCACTTCGCGGGTGCTGTGTTGCAGCGTGGCGCCGAGGGAGCGGAGGCCCGCCGAGTGACGGGCCAATTTAAAGATCCGAAACACTCGCATCAGCCTCAGGATCTGCACCACTTTGCCCACGTTCTCCAGCTCCGTGCTGTCGTCCTCCATCAGCGCGTCGCAGGTCATCGTGACAAAGAAGGGTACGATCGACAGCAAGTCGATGACATTGAGAGGGCTGCACATGAACCGTCGGGCAGACGGTGCCACGAGCAAACGTACAACAAATTCCACGGAGAAGAACAGGATGCACAAGTACTCGAAGAAAGCCAGCGCTGGATTTTCAATCTCTTTTTCATCAGGATCCACTCCGTGGAAATCTGGCATGCTGTGCACGCACATGGCCACGATGGAGGCGATGACCACGCTCATGGAGGCGACGGCCAGCGCCTTGGCGGAGGTGGAGAAGCCGGGGTTCTCCAGGCGAAGCCAAACGCCCCTGCGGACGTCGCCGCACCAGGAGCCTTCGAACATTTCCTCGCCGTCCTCCGAAGACGACAGCTCTTCGACAGACGAGCCCGAGCTGTGAAGCTGCACTTCGTCGCTCCTCTGATCCCAGCACTTGTCCTCAGCCAGTTGCATCAGTTCGTGGAACTTGCCGCTGCAGCAGCAGTCCAGGTGACCGTTCCTGATGCCCCAGTACTCGATCTCCTGGCAGAACGAAACCACGCACAACCCTTCGACCAGGTGGATTTTCCCCGTGAGGTAGAAGTTGAGGACGTAGCGGAAGAAGCGCGGGTTGCGGTCGAAGTAGTACTCCATCTCGGACGGGCTGAAGTCGTCGCAGAGCTCCAGGACGGCTTCCCTGGAGCTGCAGCAGAGGAGGCGGCCGAGGCGGGTCTGCGGGAATCGTTGCAGAACGGCGTGGCCCAGCCGTTGCTTGAAACCTCCGACGTTAACGTTAATGAAGCAGTCGCGGGGTGGATGCAGTGCCTGACCGTACACCATGTTGAGGCCGTCGCCGCAGGCTGCGCTCTTGCGCCCGGTGAAAATCACAGAGGCGGTGCTGCCTGTGTACACAAACACAGTGACATTAGCACCCCTCACTGCTATGAAGTATCGGGTTGCATGTGGGTTTCTGTGACACCTTGCAGGCTAATGAAAAGGTGGAAGTGTCAACATCGCTTCCGGGTGATCACTTTAAACTAGGTTGTGGAGATGCAGTGTCTGCACCAGGTGTGACTTACACATTTGCTTACATTTGTGCAGCAAATTGTTTGTGAACAGTACACACTTAATATATTTATACATAATTAGCAATACTATTAACTTGGTCAACATGAGGCACATGCATAATGAAGTAAATCGTCCCAAATTTCTTTCAAAATAATTCAAGAGTATTACGTCAAATATCTACTTAAACTAAATCAGAAATAAATATGAGTTTGGTGACTCATTTCACTTCTGCACCTGCCACACAAAATGTCAATTTACCTGATTTTGCACTGCTGCACGCATTTTTAAGACACTGTGGAGTTAAACGATTAAAATCTGATGCCTCTTACGTTAAAAATCAAACAGCACTGACTTCCTTTGGTTTATGTTACGCACTGTAATAGAGCGTTTCAAACTGTAGTCAGAGTCGAGCCAAGGTCAGATTTTAAACAATTCTGCATAAACTCAAACTGCTGCACATTAAAACAAAACAATGCCAAACGACAAATAGCACGACTTATAGACTATAAATAAAGTAATATTCTAAATAAAACATGACAGAAAGAAGCACCTGTCCCAAATATTTTGCAAACGAAATAACGACCCAGTAAAGTAAAATGCGCCCCGTTTGCACGTGTTGTTGACCCAGATGCGTGCAGCGACTTACCTGGCCTCGCGCTCTTGATGCTGCGTCCGATCCCCCTACTGCTTTGACTTTTGCTGCTCAGCCGTTCCAGGGCGCGCACACACACAGCCTTGCACCGCGCGGTCCCGCGGAGGTCCTGGAGAGGCGCGCGCACGGCACTTGGCCGGCCGGGACTCACCGTCCGTCCGTGCGTCCGTCAGGTGCGCAGGTTCATGCAAACTGTGCAGTGTTTATCAGCGTAAATATTTTATCATTTCCTCCGGTTGAGTGCACACATCACTCTTTCTGGGGCTGATTGTGGGTTTTAATTGGTTTTCTTTAGAAAAATGAGCCGCAGCAGCTGAATATATAAAAGTAGGTGTAGGTATATCTGGTATATACCTACACCTGCTTTTATATATTCAGCTGCTATTCACTTTCTCTTATGCATAATGTTTTTTTGTTTTCTCTTATGCATAATGGGAAAGTGTCTTTTATAATCCAAGAGAAGTGGAACTTTTCAACTCTCATAATTCTAGTTAATTTTGCTTACACCTCTACTTTACGCTCTCTTTTCTCTGTCCCTTCCTGCAGGATCTCTCACTTGATTTGACATTCCCACCCCAATAAAGTCTGATGTATGTTGATGTAAACTTGTTAGTTCCACTTGATCTTTTACCCTCCTCTGAGCTGAATTGCCTGTTTTTTTGTTGTTGTTTTTAAAAGAGTTTTCCCTTTCTATTGTCACAAATACTAATGTTTCTAATATGAATGTACACATTTTTCAATGCAAATGTGCCATGATATGGCAGCGCTATTGGTGGTATCTTAATGAGACTCCAGTGATGAAAGCAGGAAGGCACACGAGTTTTGTTTCAGACAACTCATGGGTGAAATTTTAAGCTGTCTTATTTGGTATTGGAGGCAGTTTCTTTCATTATTCAATACATTATTAGTAGCAGGTTTACGTGTCATTTAACAAGGAGATGCAGAGAATTTGTTTTGTATTCCCTTTTATAGGATTCAACCAATTCTTATTATAATTTGTACAGTAGATCAACTTTTTTTTTTCATTGCTTCGCATTAAGAAAAGTGCTCTGTAAAAAAAAAAAAGTACTCGTAGCTGTTGTAGTTTTTTACGTGAATACTTGGACATAATAAATGCTGTTCAGCAGGTTTTTCCTGAAGCAATCAGAGTTGGAATAAGCTGCAGGCTCTCTCCCGGGTGAAGCGTGTCCTTTTCAAAGAAATAAACCCACAGTTTGAATCAGTGACTCCTTTTTATCCACATCCTCATTAAGTACCACACTGACCTCATGAGAGGTTGGCGTGAGGGATTTCATCTGCCCCGAGGGGCTTCGCAGCTCCAACAAATGGTCGATTTGCTTGTTAGTCAATATCCTCAAGTAAAGTGATGCCGGCAGTAAACACTGCTGATGGTGCAGGGTATCGATCGCCGCCTCCAAATGGACCCATTGGTGTAAAATGGGCTGAGAATCACGCGGTCAGTTGTGTAATGGTTGTTTTCTAAGTCATATAAAACGGACGCACAAAAGATCTGCAAGTGAGCTGGATATCATCCGCATCTGCCCCCCTCGTTAATTCCAGTGATGAGGGATGATGGCAGAAATGAGGGGGACCAGAGAGGGGAGGCAGAATTTGAGCAGATGTTTGGGGAGGAGGGGGGGGGTCTAGTTAACAGTTGGATGGTTTGAATTCTTGGGTGACTTCTGTGATTTCTGAGAGAGTTGGGAGCTGGAAGGAAGAGAACAAGTGTGATGATGTCGTTAAAGTGTCATGAATGTTTGTTCCAAGGCGATTTTGTGGAGTTTATTAGTGAAAAAAGACATTATGGCATCACAGAACGACGTTGTGTACAAATGAGGAGGGAGAGTCTTTGTTCAGATGACATCACCCAGCAGGATTATGTTGGGTGAGGGAGAGGAGAGATGGGTGAGGAAACCAGCAATTCAAAAAGTCCCTGTTCGGATTAGGAGGGGGTGGTAGACGGAATTGTGGGAGTGGGAACTGGACCGCCGACAGACGATGGACTCAAACAATCCAGAGACGGGGTCCAGACAGCGACGAGACTTTCCAGGATCACATGTCGAGATGCTCTTGAAGAGCAGAAATTGTCTGGTGGAACCGCATCGCTCAGCCCACAGGAGCGTGGCACAGGGGGCAGCAGTTGTATTTGCTGATCTCCTGCTCCGAGGCGCAGTGTTTGCAGGTGCCGCACATCCAGAGCTTGTAGTCCTGGATCGGCAGGCCCGTCACGACGCACGTTGGTAGTTTTCCCTCGGTCCTACAAGGAGAAAAAAAGAAAAAGAAAAGTTAAATCGATTTTTACAAATAGTTTCAAATAAAATCCTAATTTTAAAGTTAAATGGAAATCTAATTTTGCATCCAACTGGTCAAATGTACAGTGAAAGTCCCTGGCAAGATAACGGCCACTGAAATTCAACCAGACATTTCTGTTAGAAAGGCAGAAATTTGACTCCAACTGAAGACTTGCCACAGAAACTCAAATAAATGTAACAATGCATAAAAATGTGTTGACTAAATCTAAATCTCTCCTCATCGATTTACATCAAAACAAAATATAACATTGATCACAATCTAGTTTTGAACCCGGCGACTGGATGTCATGTGTGCTTCAAGGTATTTCTGGGGAAGCGTGCTGCCCTCTTCATGTGGTTTTGAAAAAAAAAAAAAAAAAAGGAACACATCTCCTTTCAGTATTTGAGGTGTGAATTCGACGTGGACTCGGCGGTTTCCTCACCCCTCCACCGAGCTCTCCAGCTCGAACATGCGACTGTCCCTCGGGGTGTGCTTGGTGAAGATCTCCAGGGCCAGGGTCTCGTAGAGCTGCCGCTGCTCCGGGTCCAGACTCTCCAGGGACTCCAGCTTGATGAAGGCCTGGGAGCACGTGCCGAAGGCGCGGCTGGCGGTGGCGCAGAGGGCGAGCAGGGAGTAGATCTCCACGGCCGGGATCACGTCCTCGTACTCCCGCAGGTGGAGCGCTTCAAATATCGGAGATAAACAGTGCAGACACATGTCAGGACCAACTCTCTGCAGTTCAAAAGGACCAAGTTAAAACATGTAAGGATTAATAAAAGAAGTGAAAATCATTGACAAACAAACAGTGGCCGTTTCACAATATAGGACAAAGGGAAGAGCGGCTTCTCAGATGTCAGCCACTGCCAGTGCAGACTGAAGCTGAGGCGGTGGGTGTCGTATTCAGCAGGGAGATCCACTGATACTAATGCAGCAATCGCATGAGAGCGTTACGAGCAGGGTCCTGGCTCAGAGATATTAGGTGTGTCACAATGGAACGTCGTAGGATGGACAACTTCAGTACAATACAAAAAGAATGAGGAGTCCTAATCCGTGTCTTTGGCTGCTTTTTTTTTTTTTTTTTCAAACATATGATATGTTGTGTTATACGGTGGAAAACATTCAGAGAATGGTCATTGAGTCTTCACACTCAACACTAACCTTGTGACACATATGCTGAACCGTCAGTGGCCTTCTCCATTACAAACATACTAATATGAACTCCAGAGTTAGAAGAAGAAAAGTGAGCAGACCTTGAATGCAGCTTGTTTCCGTGCTGTAGCCTGCTCACACACTAGATGGCAGTAAAGTCCTGCAAAGACATCTTTCCTCGGTTTTGTTCACACAATTCCTCCTTTAAGAGCAGTTTGTGTCTCAAAGAGACATAGACAAACTATTTAAAACACAGCTGTGTGAGGTACGTGTCAAAAGAACTGGTGTGAGATAATATTTCCTATGTTACTCCAGGTATTTTTAGGTTTCTATTTATCCTACATGCAGACATTTTATTCTCTCTCTCTCGTACATTTTGCAAGGTAACCAATTTATCTTGATTGTTATTGTATTGTATTGTACGTGTATATATACATACAACACACACACACACACACACACACACACACACACACACACACACACACACACACACACACACACACACACACGTGTATATATATATATATATATATATATATATATATATATATATATATATATATATATAATATCTCAGTTAGAGAATTTAGAGGATATCATGTCTGAACAAACACACAATCTGAACACTGTTCTGTCTCACTTGATATCCAAAAGATTCACTTGTACAGCAGCTTATCTCTCAAAAGGACCAATCAAAGAGTCCTTCCCTTTTTTTCCTCATAGAAAAACTACATGAATTACTACGGTTATGGAACTTCCTCATCAGTCATCTGACCGGTGAGTTCAAGCTGAGGCTGTGCTGAGGTGTACCTGTGCGCATGGCGTTCTCCGTGTAGCCTCCGAACAGCTGCCTCTGGGCCAGCAGGAAGAAGTGGTAGGCTTCCGCTCCACGCCAGGCGTTGTCCACAATACGACTGTCTGCGGGGGATGCGTCTTCCTCCAGCAGCCCAGCGAGAGCAAATGTGGCCTGTTTTGGCCAAAAGACGCAAAAAGACAACGACGCCCAGTCGCTTATTTCATATAAAGTGCAAGAATCTTACTTTCAAAACCAAATTACATCGATGCAGCCCGATCACTAAGCCTTGTTGCTCATCCTGCAAATGCATGTTATTAACCAATCCAGCACAATACAAAATACAAAAATTAAAGCTTTTTGAAAAATGAATACCTTCCCATATACATATTTCCTTATTCCTTTAGTGCTATATTTGTATTTAGAGCACAGCCTACACAAGTATAATGTGAGTGTGATGTATATTACCTCAGACTTCTTTTCCTTGGCTTTGCTCTGCTGTGACATCTTCACCTGCTCGTGGTAATTTTCCACCAGATGCGCTGCCAGCACATAGAGCTTCTTCACCCTCAGAGGTCGGGTTCTTTTCCTCGCCTCCTCATCTGCGATCTGCACTCAGTAGTTAAAAGTTCACGCTCCGCCGACTAATGAAACAGTCGTGTTCCCTCCTTAAGCTACACTCTGGAACCCATAATAACTGCATAAAACCTGTGTTTAGAAAAACTGTTACAGAGTCACTCAATTGAATAAAAGGGGATAAAAAAGAAGGAATCTCACAGTTCAGACCCAGATTACTGGAGTCTACAGAAGTAGAACCGGAGGCAGAGCTCTCAGCGATCAGGCTCCTCTCTTGTGCTACAAACTGTCCTGTTCAATAAGGTTTCGGCTTTTTTCAGGCCATGCAGGACCAGTTAGACCGGAGCAGCGTCGGGTTAACAACAAAGGCTCACATTATGATCACTGTTCACAGGTGAAGTGAAATTTGTCATCTAGTTGGCGGAAGATATTAGGCAGAAAATGAACATTTTGTGTGTTTCGAGATGGGAAAATCCTGTATGGAGAACAGTCTGAGTCTGAGCATCTCCAAATATGAAGATGAGTACCCATGCAGACCCCCACCCCACACCTCAACAAGGTTTTTTTCTCTCTCTCAAGATGAAAGTAAACACAACCTACCTTAAACATGAGTTTAGCTGCGTCCAGGAAATGGTGAGCTTTCCGGTAGAGTTCTACCGCCTCCAAAATCTTATTCTTCTCCAGAAGATGCGACGCATATTTGGAAAGAAGCGATTTGATCTCCTTCATGTTGAGGGTCCTGGCAAGTTCCACTGCTTTGTTCCACTGCAGAGGAGAACATCAGTATCAATACAAAGAAGGTGTTAATATAATTTTAATATGATAGCCTTTTTCATTTATTGTTGTTGCTTCATTTATATGATATCTGGTCAATGCAATTGAAATGACCATGAAAAAAAATACTTTTTAAAACGGTTCAGATCTCAATAAACATATAAAAACGGAATAATGTAAAACAATTATTGGAACATTCATTAAGCATTTATGATCCAGGTTAAAAGGAATAAGTTCAAAGTAGAAACTTTAGGTTAAAAAACAACAACAACAAAACAGCAGGATCTCATCTGCAAAAAGCAATAAACTCACTCTCTCATTCTATCAGTGCATTTGGCGGATGTGCAATTTTTCTTTAACTTATATAATTATGGAATACAAGTGATTATACCCCCCCCAAAAAAAAAAAAAAAAAAAAAGTTGAATTGCTTTTTTTCTAGAGCCAAATGTCAACATTCATGTTGGAGCAGCAGCAGCGTTCACACTGCAGAGTGAAATTTCCCTCAGGAAGAGGGCGGCAGTGGCGTCTCAAGCTATCAGTGAGGGTGGTGTATCGCGGCGTCGCCCGGGTTACCTCGGTGCCGCGGGCTTTTCTCGTCTGCCTCTCACCTGGTTCAGATGAACGCACGTGTCCACGGCGGCTTTGGGTTGGTTGCACTTCAGATAGGCTTTGACGGCCTGCTCGCACATGCCGACTGTTGCAAACATCTGTCCGATCTCCTGCGAGACGCAACACGGGTTCAGAGGGGGACGCCGCGGGTGGGGGGTGGGGGGGTTTGCAACACCGACGTTCTCAACTCTTCACGCACAGACCGAATGTGTCGCTCACCGGTAAAAGTTTGTGATTCTCCGGCAGAGTCGAGGTCAGCCTCTCCAGGCCGTCGTAGTCCTCCAACATGTAGTAGCTTTCTGCTAATCTCTCCTGGTTACGACCCTGCAGGTAGTACTGCACTGCGTTCACCCTGGAAACAGAAGCGTAACGTCAGCTTTTGTACCCACCGTTCCTGTGATCCATCAGCAGCCTTATAGTAGACAAGTTATCTTCCTTTCATAGAATGGGTGTTTGCCGCTGGCGGCGTGTTGTTGGTTTCTCAATGGCGTTCTTCTCGTCGTCATTAGTTTGATCAATGTTCAGCACAGATCACGGAACCTATTTCTCGAACAGCTCAGTTAATGTGTCACAGTAAAACTAATGTAGTTGAAAATACATTTTCCATTTACAGAAATTTAGGGAAGTAGCTTCACCATATTTTTAAGACAAAACTATGCGACGTATATAGCCTCGAAGTTATGTTCAGACTTGCATTAAGAACAAGTCATGAACATTATAGCCAAATCTAGTTTTGGCAGCGAGTGGGATGATAATCTCTGGCATGTGATTCAAAGTCAGAGGTGTTTTGCCACAATAATGGTCAATGTGTCTATTAAAGACCAAAAACAAACAGGAAACAAACTTTGTACAGACTCCAGTGCATGGCGGAGGAATAGTTCTGCTTTATCTCATTGCATGATGCTGTACATTTTGTATCAGATCCAGTGTGAGGCGTGGAAGCGCAGATTTCATACCATTTCTGTCTGTCAGCAAAGTAGTCTCCGATTGCATTGTAAGCTTGTTCAAGCAGAGCGTCGTCAGAGTCCCCGGAGCCCGTTTTCAGCAGGTGGAGCACCTTGAACCAGTCACCCAACTTGATCCTGAGGCTGATGGCGAGATCCCTGCAGGGAGAGCAGGCGTGGACCATCCATCATGTCTGAAATAAGCACTTTGAGACCACAGCATGTCACGCTGACTCGCCATACCTGCGATCCATGTCCAAGTACATGCGATCGGCTTCCTCGAACCTGCCGAAGTAAGCCGCCACCTCCGCCTGTTTCATGGGCTCGCTCTGCAGGTGGCCGAGGCGCTTCACAAACTCGATGCCCTGGTAGTCATTGCAGCGGACGAAGGCCTGCTCGGCTGTCTTCAGATCCAGCTTCTCAAGGGCCGCCTCAGCCAGCAGACGCCTGGAGAAAATAAACTATTAAATATATCTTTGATTTCTGTATCAAAACGAAGCGAGAGGAAGCAGCCTGTAGTTTCCATGCTCTTCAATTATAGAACAGCCATTTTAAAAAGGGGCGTCAAACTCATCAGCGATTGGTGGAATCATACCTGAAGCACTTTTATGTTTACTGGACTGCTTTTTTACATTTATGTCCTGTTGTTTCCTTTTAAAATTCTACTTCCGTTTCATATTACCAGGCACTTGTCTTTCTTTTATCCTTGCAAAGATCTCAAATAGCTTTTTGATGTTCTGTTTTGTATTTTGAATTTTACAGCACCTTGTTTTGCCTAAATGGTGCTTTATAATTGAACTTCCTTTGCCGCTACGATGTCATTTGGATTTTGACAAGAATGGAGATAAATGGCTACAAAAAGCAACGTACATGTGAATAAACTTCAGAGGCTGTTTGATATCTTAATAACTTTCTGAAGGTGGTGTAAAGACTGTCTTCATGTCACGCTTACTGTAACTGACTACTCGAGTCAGAAGGACTATTTTGTTGCTGTTGCCAGTTTTTGGAAGACCCTGCAAAAAGTGACACATCAGCCAGAGAACACACAAACGCAACAGTGATCGCATTGCGGTTTTAAGACATAAATCTCAAGGCCTCCTTCAGTATCCTCCCTTCATCAACACAACGTATGTCTGTACACGCTCAGACAGAAAGTAAAAGCTTCCCGTTAGTAACTGTTGCAGACTTCATAAATACAGTAAAACACAAACCCACAGTGGACGAAACAGATCTGAAGAGGCTTTGCAGGAGGAGACGGAGGTTTACCAGAGTCTCGGATGAGGGTTGTCTTCGATGAACTGAGACGCGTCTTCAATCCCCACTTTTTCGATCAGCGTGCGACTGTCTCTCAGGGAGCGGATTTCAAAATTCATGAGGTTGTCTTTGTTCGGCCTCTCGGGATCCTGAAAGGAAAACATCTCGCTTGCAGTGATTTATTCAAGGAGGAAAAACGATGCCTCAATTCAAACCACAAGAGGAGAAAAAAAAAACACGTTTTTTGCAAATAAAGTTGTTGTGAAACTTAAAGACGATTAAAAAAAAAGTGAGATTTATTGTCAAACGTAGAAAATAAACAATTGTCCCCCAAAAAATCCCTACGTATAGCAACCTGAAAACTCCATTGAAGTAAAATGGCACAAGAATAACACTATAGCAAAAACAATAATAATAATAATGACTATGATATACTTAAATTTTCTAATCAGCTCTTAGACAAAAAGACAACAGAAATCCTCGACACTATAGGAAAATTTTGTAACAAATTATGAAACGGAAAGAATGTGATCAAAATGTGATCCAGAAATAAACAAAAAGCTTGACGGTTTACCTTCATGATTTCATCCAGCAAGACAGACTTGATTTCCAGATCCTCAAAGTTGCAGATGTAACCAGATGTTTGGATGGGCTCCTGTTTGAAGTGAAATTAAGAGAAGGTTCTAGTAGTGAGTAATTTTGTTATTTATCAATACGATGAAGAGGCAGTTCAAGTTTTGGCTGTAAAGCAGCGACTATTCCGCGCTCACCTCCGGGTCCAGGTTCCTGAAGACATACATCCTTGTCTTTTCCATCATGGCAAACAGATCAGGGTTGTCGTTCGCCCACTTCATGTCCCAAACATCTTTGCGCTCGAACTTGGACGGATCTCCCGCAGAAGCCTGGTTCCCCGCGCCGTCGTCCGCGGAGACGCCGACGTCCAAGTCCAGCAGAGACAGGACGCCGGCGCTGTTGATCAAGGCCAGGCGACTGGGGACAGCAGAGATCGCTTGTCATGGGACAGTGACTGATGAACTCAAACCACACCATCAAATTTGAAAGAAAAAGAAAAAAAGCATTTAAATACGTATTATTTCACTCCGTAACAACGAATAGCTCAGTTGTTGTTTACCTGGAGTTACAGTTCAAAGAGAGATAATAGGCTCTGCTGTTCAAAGAGTATTTCTGGATGAGAACAACATTGGGAAGGCTGTATCTGTGGATGGTGCCCGACTCACGGCCCTAAAAAAACAACAACAAAAAAACACACATTTATTCCAAACTGTATTTCACAGTATGACTCCAGACTCTCCTTTAAATGCAGGTGTGTACCCACCACTATCAGGGTCTTGTCGGTTGCTGTAATGCTGCAGATGGGATCTCGGGTTGCCTGAAATACAACACAAGTGAAAAACAAAATTCTCATTTTGTAAAGAAATGATGTAAAATCGTGTTTTCCTTGCATGTAATTTGATGGATGAAGTGCTCTGTATGTCCAAATGTTCAGTGCTCATCAAACAAGAGATTGAAATAATTCTCACAGGGAAGGCTTTCGCAATGTCTGGACCGCTGTCACTGGCTCCGGATGGGCTACTGTCGATGTGATAGACCCTGAAGGAGCAGTGAGCGAGAACACGTGAGGAAGAAGCAGACGGACAGACAGTAGCCAGCTCCCCTGAGGTGACCTTGTGGTGCAGGTGCGAGGAAAGCCCTGGCAGAACATTAGGTCAGCCTGTCTGGAACCGCTCAGAGCTATTTGATTCAGATGAATAAATCCTTTTCACTGCCCCGTTAATACCAACACTTCACATTGTAGCAGCGAGGTAACAAACCCGAGGTTCCATCCACCGGCTCACAGAACCGAACGCCGTCGATCGGTTCACCCGGGAACTTTCCACAAGCAGCGTGACACATCCTGAGCCCAAACCTTCCACCACAATGCTTCGTGACATCCGGCTTAAATGAAGAGTCATTCTCTTTTCCTATAAGAACTCAAAAGCAAAGTCTTCACCTTTCCCTTCCCTCCTTCTTCGTTCTGTTCACTTGGTTGATCTCCAGCGCAGTCAGTTTCTTTGCCACTCGGTACTGCCACAAGTAGAAAGCGTCTTTGGATGCAGCGATAACGTGGGTCTTGGTCATGGTGACAAAGAGCGGATCTGGGCCGAGACACATGACACCTTTCAGTACACATTCAGGAGGGAAAAAAAGTACGCCAATGAACAATTCTGTCTCTGGATGGATGGATGGATGGTGCAAACTTTTGCTACTATAATAGCCCCACAGATAAGAGTGCTAACCACTACACCACCTTGTGGCCTCTTTGGGGTGGTGAAATGTATAATAAAATAAATAAATATATATAAATAAATACATTTAAGTGCTTGTTGCTTGTAGGCATAGGCAACTCTCTGGGTTACAGTGTTTTACGTCCCCCTGAAGTCAAAATTCAGGGCGCAATATGGTCCCAAGAGTGAAACAACCTGATCGACATCCTGGAGTAAAAGAATAGAATTTCGCCACCGTCGCCAATCACCACAACACAGTATTGAACAAAGTGGAAGCTCTCGCTTTCCTGCATATAACCTGCTGCTAAGGTTTCACACTATAGACGATGTTACATGCAAATTTTTGTTCATCATATTTACATTATATTCAGTTCTAAAAACATTCTATTCGCTAAAAAAATATGAGATCACTTTCATAATTTTTTTCACAAAAAAAAAGACTATTGCAAAAAAGAAAGATGTTGTATGTGATCCTGCTAGGACATCCATCCATCCATCCATCCATCCATCCATCCATCCATCCATCCATCCATCCATCCATCCTCTAAAAGCAGAAGGCTTGAATATCTGTGAGATATAAAAATGGCCGCTGTGCTCGCTGCAAACTCCCCGTCGGGGCAAAGAGGCAGCATGCCAGCTTCCATGTCTATGCGATCTCTCACACAGGACTGAAGAAATACACCAACCCGATGCTGCTCCACAATTTGACCGTTTCACTTCTGCGAGCACGCGAGTTAGCCGAGCCTGAAAAATCCCCATTTGGTAATAAAGTTGTGATATTTGACTCACCAATGTCAATGTGTTTTGTGTCCAGTGGAGTTCCGATGGAGTTGCACAGAATCAGGACGTACTGCAAAACACACGGCAGAGGCGCATTATTCTACAGTTTGAGGTTTAAGTTTTTGTTTCAAGCAAGACAAATAGTCCACTTTTAGGGTTAAAGTCATACATTACCCTTGAATGAATCCCAGACTCTACCTCAGCATCCTCCTTCGTTGCAACAAATTAGAGAAACAGGCAAGACAACAGAGAAACAATCGTAACGCCGTTTCTCTCATGCTACTCGGCAGAGTCAGTTCAGCACAGAGCTCCTCAGGGGACGAGAAAAAGACTTTTCTTTATCTCACTTGGCAGAGCGAATGAGCAGTCGGTGTTTGTACCTGAGGTTGGGTGTCATCCGCCTTGCTGGCCAGAATACAGAAATCCCCAGAGGTCGTGATGGACATCAGGCTCTTGACATATTTGACAAACTTCTCGTTGTTCTTGGTGTCCCAGAATACCACGCAGTGCTCTTGGCGCTCCGGCTTTGTGAAGGCATACACCACTGTGCTGCAACAGTAGCCCCACTGTGAAGAGACACGGACGAGGCAGGCGACCATCAACAATCCAAAAGGGAAGAGGGCTTGAACAGAGCAACCCCTCGACTTACTTCATCATAGCTTCAGCAATATTCCAAGCAGTTGCCATGGAAGCAAGTACTTATTTCCAGTAGTTTGCACAACCCCGAATATATCCTAACCACCACGCAAACGCACACATACGTAATGTTCCAGCGTTATTTACCTAATAAATACTTTTTTTTTTTTTTTTTACCACGAACAAAAGTGTGTCAGTAGAAAACTATATGGGTTTCATGAGTGGTGTTGTCGCTGTTCACCTTATAATCTGGCCTTATGTTGGCAAAGTAAATGTGGGAATCCACGGCCAGGCCAATTCGCAGCCCTCCTCCCTCCCAGGCGACTCCGGTCATCTGCTTCCCGGGCACTTTCAGAGTTCTCAGATGCTGTGTGAACACCAAAAGGGTTTTTATTTATTTATTTATTTCACTTTTGCAATGTCACTAGGTTTTAAAGGCAAACTGGGGTTAATGTGGGATTTTGGGTATTTTGGGATGAAGGACGTAATTAATATCACTAACATTGCTATTATGACAAATCATATGGCAGAATATTTTCTGACTGCAGTTGCTTTTGTCTTAGGAATCAATTTTGCACAGCAACATTTCGCATAAATCTAACTTTCTGAAACCTTTGGCCCTCACCTCCCCGAATGGCGTGTAGAACTGCACCACATTGAATTCTTTCTCCACGTTCGAGGCTCGAAGACATCCCGCCACGGCCAGCACGCTGCCGCAGTGGTTCCACTGGATGCTGACCACAGTCATCATGGTGTCGATGCACACTGGGTCTGCAGGGGAAGGACGCGGCGTCTCATTGAGGTGAAAACATCTGAACACGCCAACGTGGGTTAGACATCGGCGGTCACCGCTTACTTTCATCATTCTCATAGCGCATGATCTGACACCGTCCGTTGCCGAAGCAGATGGCAAGGCACGGGCAGTCTGGCTCGACATAGCCGCCGGACCCCGCATACCAGTGGATCCCGGCGATGCTGAGTGCTCCGGTCACATTGGTGTGACAGCTGATGGTCATTTTCATCTGCAAAAACAACGCAGGCTGAAATGTGTCGGCAGAGTGATCGTGCTCTTTTCCGTGTGGAGGAAATATAGTCTGTGCTGTGACACGTTATCTAAGACCGAGGGTCAAAGGTTTTTGTGGGATCGAACAGATATATTCTCCTGTATATGTCCTGTAAGTCTTGAAATAATCGAAATGATACAAAGATACTGTATTCTGTTTTAATGAACCAAAAATAGTGGAATTTCTCACCACTTCGTGTTCACCAGGCACCTTCTGCTATACGTTTTAAAACCTTCTCATTTGGATTAGTTTTCCCTTTAAACTGTTGTCTTGTTTTTAGTTTTACTGTTTTTATTGTATTTATTTTGAACTGGATTTTTATCTGGATTATAATCTCATTTTATTTTAGTCTACTTTTAAAGTTTTTTCCCCTCATAATATTGATGTGGTGTTAATTTGGTTTTTTAATCTTTTTAAATTGTGAATCACTTTGAGCTGCCTTTTATGTGTGAAAAGTGCTATAATGATGAAGTTAAAAATAATAACTATTTATTAGTTCTATAAAGAAGCTGGTTGTATTGTGTGGATAAATGATTGTTGATTGAGTAAAACAATTTAGAAGTCTGTAATTCTTGAGCTGCAGCTACTTGGCCGACCTTTAGAAAGGCCTGGAAAAACTTTGAGGAAGAAACATAACTTTTTATATGTCTGCTGCTGGATGCAATGAATCTAAATCTAAAAAGGTAATTTTAGCAGAATGAAATCTGCTGATTGACCTCTACTTTAACAGAGCTCGCGCACTCACTATGAAGTTTCCTTGATTGTCGTAGATTTGCACGTCCCCATTGGCCATGCCGAAGAGTAGGATCTTGCCGTCTGGCGACCAGGCCACATGCGCGAGCTGGTTTCCCTTCAGCTCCTTCCCCCAAATCCTGTTACCTAAAAGATGAATTCAATTATTTCACTGCACGCGATGCTGCTGCCCTTGTTGGAATTTTACCACGATCACTCTCAACGGCACTTTACCATCGACAGACCCAACGATGACCGCCCCGTCTTCATACACGATGCAGATCTTTTGGCCGTCGGCGTTCCAGCTCATGCTCCTCACCACCGACTTGTTCCTGTTGTTGATCATCTCCTCGTACCACGCACCTGGAAGTGGAGGGCAAAAAAGACAACGACGCCCGTAAAAGACAAGACCACTGAGGAAATAACACGTTGCGTTTACGACGGATCGCGATCGACACCTTTGTAAATCATCCACACAATGATGAGTCCATTCTGGTCGCTGGTTGTCAGCTTTTCGTGCTGTTCGTTCCAGGCGACCACCTGCACCGCACCTGCACGTGTGAAAGAACAAGTACGAGGACATAGTTTACTTGTTTGGCTTGAGTCATTTGTTGGATAGGATTTGGGTGAAAATTGTTTAAAAAAAAAAACAAACAAACTGCTTCTTCCAAAGTAATTCAATACGTCTTTACCCTTAAATATTTAGGTCTAGCTGCTGGAACGTTTCAGGGAATTTCTGACATGATTAAATAACTATTTCAAGACGCACGGCTGCATATTCATAGTTATGACATTCTGAAAGCCGGAATAAAACAACTTGAAGATTCTAAAGGTCAAAGTAAAACATAAATACATAAAATGTTAATAAAGCACTAAACATTTAGGGGGGAAAAGTAATTTCTATTAACTGACCCTACAAAAAAGTGTAGAAGTTCTCACCTTTATTGATTCGAGGATCTATGAGGAGTTTCCATGTTCTCCCTTTTATTTTGTCTGGGTACTTTTAGAAAATGACTTTTTTATAAGATTAATTGGTGAACTCCAAATTGCCTTTTGTTATTCATTTGAGTTACTATCTTGGTTTCTCAATCTGTCCAGGCGAGATGGATGAAAGAATATTTCTGAACTCCTTCCAAATATTCATCTAACACCTTTGTCAGATAACTTCAAAATGGAGTGAACATACTTGACAGAAGTTTGTAAATCCTAAATCCAACTTACCACTGTGTCCCTCCAGAGTCTGGTTCATTGACAGATTATTAGGGGCGGCTAGACCTTTAAGTTTGGCATCATCTGTTGAAAAATCAAAGAAAAAACAATGCAAAGACAAGACAACACAAATTGATCAACATTTCACACCACGATAACGTAACTTATTACCCAGAGTAAAATCAAAAGCTAAAAGATGCATTTCTATAGAAATAAACGTGTGAAATATGATTTCAGAGCCCCTCTGAGGGAGAAATGTGTGCATCTTACTTGTCTGAGTTTCGAGCTTGAGAACTTTCAGCAGGCCATCATCTCCCCCACATGCTATAAAGCCTTGGTCTTTGTTCCAGGAGACACATTTTAGATTGATATTGTTGGGAATAGCGATCTATAAGACAGAAAAATGACAACAATAAGCTGTGCTCTGTCTCAACTGTGGTTAGTGATGTGACGTGTGGTAAACACTCACCTTCTTACTGAGGTAGATAAACATGATGCTGCTGGTGTTAGACGCTCAGAGACATCTGTCGATCCAAAAAACCTTGATGGAAAACATTCATTTAAATGTATTTATTGGTGACTGACCCCGAGCGCTAAAACAGTTTCAACATGCTGAATTAGTTCTTAGCGGAGACTGTTACGTTAGCTCGGCTAGCTACTAGCATGCCACGCTAATCAAGATTAATTCGTGCTAAAAGCGCGAAGAATTTCGGAAATTCACAAAATGTAAAAGCCGGAACTATATGGAGCAAATGTAAGCGCGGCCTCAAGAATCAGAAAACGACTTAGATTCGACGTTGTAGTAACTGAGTTGGCAGATCTCAGCACTCAGAGGCTGGAGCTTCCCTCCGTCTCCCGTGGTAACCGTAAACCGGAAGTTGTGAAGACTGAGCCTTATGGGAGTTGTAGTTTTTTTGTTTTTGTTTAAAAAAAAAATGTTCCTACTTGTAAATCTTTTCATAGACTCGCTTTTCTTTGGATTGATTGAAATTGGCTGTTTTTCCAAAAGCTCTGCTAAACCGTTTTAGGAAGCAACTCAAGTTTAATCCTGTTTTATTTCCATTTGAGAAACATTGGGAGATACTCTTGTGTTTAAGTGTTGTTGATGGTATTGTTATATGTTTGTGAACTTTGCACAGTGTTACCTCGGCCGGTTTATAACTCCAAACCATAGTTAGGAGACACGGTTTATTAATGTGCTCGAAATGTCTTTCATTATACATAGTTTGACTTTATCATCTCAATTATGTAATCATGGTTTTTTTATTTTTATTTTTTTTTTCAAATTTGGGGGGTTTATTCATAAAATGATTAAGACTCGGATAACATTTTTGCTTTGATGTGTGTAATAGTCTCTCTCTCTTGTCTTATATAAGTCAATTTAATAGTAAAATGAATCCAAAGAATAAATTATTTTAGACTTCATATGCCTGTGTTGGTAATTATGAGTGCAATCACAAGATCCACTTTTTTTTAAATAAATCTTTATTTTCCAACTACAGCAATAAAAAATACACAAACTTTTTTTTCTATGACAAAAGCATCAAAATATTTCATACACGTGTGTTTGCACAAAACCTGCATGCTTACAGCAGAATGAAATACAGTACATGAGATTTTGTGTGTGTGTGTGTGTGTGTGTGTGTGTGTGTGTGTGTGTGTGTGTGTGTGTGTGTGTGTGTGTGTGTGTGTGTGAGAAAATGTGCTGACAGTGTTCCAAATATTAGGAATCGAAAGTCATTCTTTGTGCCCGAGAATGCTGCAAGAAAAAAGTAGTGCGAGATCTGCCTCAAACGATTGTAGCAATTCAGTCATCCTTTAATTCCATATATTATCTATCTACTTAAAACAAATCTATATATTTGTTATCAACGTTACGCATTAAAGTCACAGACACACTTTAAGTATTAAAAGCATACATATTTTCACTGTAATGGAACATGTCTGGAGCTAGGGGTAATTTGTTTGTATGATGCTACAATTAGACAGACAACAATAACACTTGTAGAAAAACACTTGATTGTCATGCAAAGAGGCTTTCCATTCACGTTATCATGCTTGACAATTCCAAAAAGCCCTCACAATGAAAGGACAGAATGCATTTTTTGCATAGTTTCAGATTTTAGCGCATGAATTGAAGCTCAATGATTTACATTTAAGAGCCTATTTGGTATTATATGTAAACATCTCTATAAATTCTACCTCACATGAGGAAGGGAACCACAGACTGCATACGGTGAATACAAAAATGTAGTTTTAGATTAGAAAGTGCTATCAACAATACAGCTAATGAGACAACACCATGTGCATTTTTTAAATCAAGCACTGAGAGATGTTCGCGGTTCCAGTTGAACGTCGACCGGCGAAGAAATGTAGACGACCTCCTGGAAAATCTGATGACCTGTTGCCTCCTAATAGTGCTGAGGACCTTCAAACAGGTTCACTTTGTCTGAGAGCTCGTCGAGTGAACATGCAGTCAAGGAAATGGACTTAAATTGGGGACACAAAACAGCATCTCCTCAAACATTCATATAATCCAGATAGTTTACCAATATAGGTGCAAGATTAACCAGCATCATTTGTGTGCAGGGCTGGGGAAAGGATATGCTTTCTGCTCAGCTCCTGAATTGTTGACTGTACTTTTTTCTGGAACACAATCTGAGCTTCACACATGCACGCATCTTGAGTGATTTCACCTCTCATCTCCTCTGAAAGAATCGCCAGAAATATAAAAATGGGAAATAAAAAAGCAACACGCATGGACCCAAACACAGAGAGGCTATTGATAAAAACACAGACAGAAGCACATTGTGGTAAAAAAAAAAAAGAAAGAAAAGTCATTCGGCAATAACAAATCTTCAAGCTGAAATGTATGGGACGGGACAGGATTGTTGTTTAGCAAGAATTTCTGCAAAAACACATCCTGCCATCCATATTTCTACCACTTTATCCACCTCAGGGTGACTGGTGATAGGAGTGAAGGAATGCGTCACCCTGGACAGACTTTCAGTTCAACAAAGTCAGAAAATCACTCGCATTTGAAACCTACAGAAAAAATTTAAAACCTTGATGCCTGAACATAGTACAGTGAATTAGGGCCAGAATGATGAGTTGTGGTTTGGGTTAGAACTGGACATTGATGGCACAAAAACACTTGACAATTATTTACACTATAACACCAACTGGAGACCAACTAGAACGTGATCTCGGACAAACGGTCTGTGTTCATTTTTCTCCAGCTGGATTTGACTCCTGTTCGTGGAATACAAAAAGAGAATCCATTGTTCTTGCTGAGGCATGGGGTTAAGGTTAAGGTTAGACGTTAGGATCCATAAGTCGCATGCAGGTCCCAGTCTGACTGGTCCATTGAGAAACGAATGATTGGAAAAGGTTCCTAGGTATGTATTGAACACGCACACATCAGCGTTGGGCGGGATATATCCAATATCTCGGCTGCAATTTGAACGCGAGCAGTATGTTGCAAATGTGAGACAACAGGCATCAAGGGGTAAAAGTCACTAATTAACTTTAAACACGTGTTTTTCTCGGATGACAGGATCAAGCGGGAGTACTGGGGGAGGGATATTTTAATGATGAGATGAGAGTGTTAACAACTGGGTCACAGAGGAGACTGTCTCTCATTACTCCCATAGTTTTAATTACAGCACCTGTTCCACCACTACAATGAAGAATATTTTCTCTATACAGCCCTGGATTAGTCAATGCACTTCTTGCTGACGCCCTACTTTAAGTGGCGGGCAAGTCATAACCGAAGAATGCAGGATAAAACTGATTGCAACCCTCATCTGACTGTTGTTCAAACAAATGAGACTGGCCGTCGTTTAACTGGACACAAGCATCAGAATGAAGACAGAGTAAACTAACTCTCTTGGTAAGCCAAGTCTTGAAATCAGGAGGTTTCTTACGTGAGCAGGTTTTCTTATCCACGTTCAGCACGTATCCCGTTCGACATTTGCAGGTATACGATTTCCCACTGCTGACACAAATGTGCTGGCAGTCATGTCCCTGGGAGCATGGATCAGAAACTGAACCTGAAAAGCAAAGCTTTCACCTCAGTGACATGAAACAGCAGAAATGATCAGTTCGGTCACGGAGCCCCTTTTAGATGGGATCCCACAGTGACAAGGCTTTTGCCTTCCAGCATGCCCTGTGCCCAAGTTTTCTACTCCTCAGTACAAACAGGACAAAACTGTTGACGAATTTGTCTCGTGGAAATGCTTTGAAATGGTGAATCACACCATGCCACAGACACCGAGTGCAATATTTTACACTGACGCTTGTGAATACGGACCAAATTTGCCAGCACCAATCCATCGATTCACCCACACACAGTCAGAACGTGTGTGTGTATCATAGGAAGAGAAACACCCTGAGAATCGAACCAGGGACTTCGCGGTAAAAGCTTAACCACTGCCCCACCGTCGTGGGGTCCTCTACAGCAAACCAAACCTGGAACCACGATGTGTTAGTTATTAAATGAGGCGCAGGCGACGACTTCATGGTCATTCTGATCTTGAGGCGAGAAAAAAAGGGGATGATTGAAACCAGGTTTGAAGCCAGTGTTTGTTTGCTGTTTTCAGGTTGAAGAGTCCCTTCTATCAGCAGTTTTGCCGAGGAGCAAGCTTACATGATTCCTCAAACTCAATTGAGATGGCATAAAATACATTTATGAATCATTTAAAAACTAAATACAAGCTGATCGAGCCACATGTAAACACATATTATCAAAGCTTTAGACCAGGCGTAAGTTCGTAAATCTGTGAATGTCAGGAAGTTTCTAGAATGATCATGATTCATTACCGTCAGACATTTGGCCCAGGAAACAACACTATAATGATTTCTAATAGAGCGAGAGAATGAAATAAAAAATAAATAAATAAATAAATATCCAAGTCCTTACGTGAACATGTTTTCTTATCTGGATTCAATACATATCCCACTTGACATTTGCAGGTGAACGAGTTTCCACTGCTGACACATATGTGCTGGCAATCGTGTCCTCGGCCACATGAATCAGAACCTGAAAGGAAAGACTTTTACATCTGCCTGGCTCATATAAAAGGAGTGTTTACTGGGGAAGAAGAAAGAGCCGGGTTCCTACATGAACATGATTTTGATAGGGCTCTTTGAGGAAAAAAAAAAGAAAAAGGGTTGTAACTAATGTACAGAGGCACTTTTAAAGAAAAGGTCCAGGTTCTTACGTGAGCAGGTTTGCCTATCGAGATTTAACACAAATCCGTCTCGACATTTACAGACATACGAGTTTCCGCTGTTGACACATATGTGTTGGCACTCATGTTTCTGGGAGCATGCATCTAAACCAAGAGCCGAACCTGAAAAAAACAGACTTCATGTTTAACAATCGTTAAGGTAGATCCATGATCCAGCGCTTCCAATATCAACCTGGACCACATCCGAAAGAAAGAGCCGAGTTCTTACGAGAGCATGTTTTCTCATCCCGATTCAGCACATATCCCGCTCGACACTTGCAGGTGTAAGAGTTACCACTGTTGACACACGTGTGCTGGCAATCATTTCCCCGTCCGCACGCATCTGAACCTGAACCTGAAACTGAAAAGCATAACTGCCACATCTTACCGACGTCCGTTTACATCCATCAGGCAACTCTTGGCAACAGAACATGACAGATTCAGACGTAGAGCCACGTTGTTGTGTCTAAAAGAAGTCCAGACGCTTACGTGAACATGTTTTCTTATCTGGATTCAATATGTATCCCACTCGACAGTTACAAGTGTATGAGTCATCACTCTTTACACAAATGTGCTGACAATCATGTCGAGAATCACACGGATCAGAACCTGAAAAGAAACAACATGTGATGTAGAATCTCATATCGTCAGTCAAGAAGTTTCTGGGCTATTTGATGTAATAGACTCAGTGCCTCAACTTGCTGCCCTTTGAAAATTAAACTTACTGTTAAGTACTCAATTTAATGAGTCTTTTTAAACTCTGTAAATAAATACTACATCAGACTGTAATCTGTTTTACTGTTTTAATCAGCATTTTATATAAGTTATTCCACTTCTGAACTGTCATAATCCCTTTGCAAAACATCTAAAGAACCCTTAAAAATGCAATGCATATCAAAGACAGTTCCTATGTTATCATTAAACACAAATACCACAGATTATAAGCAGGTTATGAATTCTAATCAATTTCAATGTGCTTCTGATCACTGATTTTATTCTCGACTAATAGACCAAACGTTGAGGCAACAGCAACAGAAAACAAAAACATTCCCCTCAAGAATCAACTATATCAACTTCTTTTTTCTTTTATCAACAATCCTGATACATGTTCTCATATCCACATGAAGGATTTGAGCAATCGCCGCAACCTAAATGAATATTCGCATTCTTACGTGAGCATGTTTTCTGATCTGAATTCAACGTGTATCCCTTGTAACACTCGCAGATGGGAGAGTCTCCATTTCTGACACAAATATGTTGGCAGTCATGCCCCTGAGCACATGAATCCAAATCTGAGAAGAGACATGTCTACATGTGAGCAGATTTCAACAACTCGCAACAGCATAAACTATCAGGCCAGCTGGGAAATAGTCTCCGCCATATAGTTCTTCCGGAATGCTAAAAGTCCAATAATATGTATAATACATAAGCTGAATGTTTATGATAGGGTTCAAAATATCAAGCCTACCCAAAATATCGAGGTTTTCACTTGAGCATGTTTTCAGATCTGCATTCAAAACATATCCTGGCCAGCATTTGCAGATGTATGAACCATCAGTGCTGACACAAATGTGTTGGCACTCGTCATCCTGTCCACATGTGTTTGAACCTGAAACAAAAGACTTTCACATCCACCCAGATCCATTGGCATCGATCAGAGATAAGATATGTAGTGGCGATCGTAATGACAGGCCTCCAAGCGGTCCTTACGTGAACATGTTTTCTTATCTGCATTCAACACGTATCCAACTCGACATCTGCATATGTACGAATCATCGCTGTTCACACAAATGTGCTGGCATTCGTGTCCCTGTCTGCATGCATCTAAACCTGAACCTGAATCTGAAACTGAAAAGAGAAACTTCAAATAGTAGATTATACATTTAACATATCTGGGGGGAAAAGGGGGGGGGGGGCATATCCTTACATGAGCAAGTTTTCTTATCCGGATTTAAAACATATCCCTCATGACACCTGCAGCTGTATGAGCCGTCACTGTTTATACAAATGTGCTGGCATTCATGTTCCTGGGCACATGCATCTGAACCTGCATCCGAAACTGAAAAGAGAGACTTTCACAACGATGTGACACAGTTTACATCAAAAAGAGAACTCTTCATCAGAAAGTCTAAACAAAAAAAAACAAAAAAAAACAATCACTGCAAGTTCTGCAATCTTCAAATGAAGGACTCTGATGTACACATGTGACACATCTGAAGGAACAGTCCAGGTTCTTACGTGAGCATGTTTTCTTATCCGGATTTAACACAAATCCCTCTCGGCACATGCAGTCGTACCAGTGTCCACTGCTGACACATATGTGCTGGCAATCGTTTCCCTGGGCGCACACATCTAAACCTGAACTTGAACCTGCAAAGAAACACTTTTACATCTACCTGGGTGAGACTCTTGGTAAGGAACATAACACGCAATGGGTCATTATCATAGAGCACTGAAAACAAAGGTTAAGACCTATGGCAGTGGTTCCCAAACTTTTTCCAGTTGGGTCTAACAAAGGTTTTGTCTTTTGTTTTTTTCCTTTTCGTTTTCACCCCTGAAGCATATTTGTCAGTGCTTCATCTTCTGCTTTGCATGTTCGTGAGAGCCCAGTCAAAAACCTGTCCTTCATGCTTGCAGTGTCCAAGCATTCTTTTTTTTTTTTTTTTCATTCGTTCATATTGCACTACCCACTTTGGGAACCACCGACCGATGGCATATTTTTTTAGAAACGCCCGGGGTTCTTACGTGAACACGTTTTCTTATCTGGATTCAACACAAATCCCACGCGACATTTGCAAATGTACGCGTCGTCGCTGTTTTCACAAACGTGCTGGCAATCATGTCCCTGGGAACAAGCATCTGAACCTGAACCTGCAAGTAAAATAAAAACAAAACAATGTTTCCACACCTATCCAGTTCAGTTCACATCAGTCAGAGAACCCTTGACGATTACACAATTTACTTGTGCTCATTATGTCGGAGCACTTAAAATACTGGAATTTACAATGAACCTCAGCCGCACTGTATCTACAAGAAGCAGGAGCTTACGTGAACATGTTTTCCTATCTGGTTTCAAAATATATCCCACTCGACATTTGCAGATGTACGATTCATCAGCGTTTACACAAATGTGTTGGCAATCGTGTCCAGAGCCACAAGGGTCAGAGCCTGAAAAGAAACCACATGTGATGCAGTACCTCACGTCGCCAGTGGAGAACAGACGACTGACCCACTGGAAAGTCGTTTCAATGCTTCGAGGGAATGGTCGCACACAGAGGTTGAATTCACCCAAAAATGACAAAAGGATTTGTGCACCGATGCAACAGACATGAACATATAGACGGAGGCGGGGATTCTTACGTGAGCACGTCTTCTTGTCCGGGTTCAAGACGTAGCCCGGACGGCACTGACAGTTGTAAGAGTTGCCGTCGTTGACGCAAATGTGCTGACAATTGTGTCCCATGGCGCATGGATCCACACCTAACAAGAGAAACAATCCAGTGTTTGATTGATTAATTTTTTTTGTGAAGCGATTTCATTTCTTATTTATATTGTGGCAAGTCCATATTATGCACCGAGTCATCTGCCACATGCAGGTTAGTTTGCTTGATCTCTCTACTTCAGCTTCACTCGACTGTAAACTATGAAATAATCTCTTAAACTTCATAGTTGAAAAAGGAAAACATAATGTTATTATTGAGACACAACTATACTTTAAGACAACTGTGATGTTAAGCAAACTAATTAGGAGAAAAGGGAGAAGCTTCGCTGGATCAAGCATTACAACAGCACTTATGTTTGTTTGTTGGGCAGAAGTAGTAGTAGTTGCAGTATATTATGTATTAAGCAGAAGATAGTACAGCAAAGATATATATTAACATCGATCCACATGTCCTGTTTGCTCTATCTTTATATTTGAACAAAATTAATCCTCCAAAGGTTTGCTATTAAATTCTTCATCTCAAACTCTTTCTAGTCAGATATAAAATTAGCTTTTTAATTTCTGCCTTGTTTCGAGTCCCTGTCTGGAAATGTTCTGTCAGGGTTTGCAGAAGCTACCGGAAAGCTACCAGCTTAGCATGCCGTCAAGTAGAGCGGGGCCATGAGGCGCAAACTACGCGATGCACAGCTTGCAGAGCAGCACGCTTCCCGTGAAAATGACAAACAGCACCATGGAGGGCGTCAAGCCATTTTAAAGTACTTCGGTAAGTAGATTTTGAATCAACTAGTGGTCATAGGATTTGTCTTCTTCTTTCAGGTAGTTAGTAGACAATTGCTCGTACGTGTTTTGTGTTTCCTGTGATTAGACGCCTCAGTGTTGCCACCACGTGCACCGGCAACAGTATGTGAGAACTTTTTATACGTAGAAAATCCAAATGAAACAAGTGGCTGTAGCTCGCTGGTTACTGCGCCCTGTTTCTTCAGAACAAAGAAGAGGACCAGGGGCTTTAGAATGGAGACTCCCTCTATGGTGCTGCCCGTGCCATCACAGGTGGCGATACAAAGGACGGCTCTGACGTACCGTTGGTTCCTTTATCGTCACTCTCATTTTTTTTCCCTTTAGCCTTCTTCCTGCCACCTAGGCCTAGTCCGAAATCATCCCCTCCGCCATCTACTGGAATATCTCCGCTGCCATTCTCATCATCCTTACCACACAAGGTTTCCCTAAATTTGGAAGTGAGCTTCTCAATCACACCGTAGGTCTCCGCATAGAAGACGTGCTCCTCATGCGGAGGGCTGGCCATGAGCCGGAGGGACGACAAGTCGGCCCTGTCTACCCCCACGGCGTAGATCTCAATCCCGGAAGCGCGCGCCGCCGCCGCCACATCCTCCACCCTGTCCTGCGGCCTCCCGTCCGTCACGACGATGGCCACCTTGGCGATGTTCATTGAGCCACTTCGGGCCCCTGCTTCGGCGGTGAAAGCGCTCTCCATGGCGGTCTTGATGGCCAGGCCTGTCATGGTGCCCGAGGCGAGGGGCTCCACGCGGGCCAGCGCCTGCTTCAGGGACGACTTGTCGCCGTAGGTCTTGAGGAGGAACTCGATCTTTACCGTGCTGGCGTAGTTGACGAGGCCGACTCGAGTGGCGTCGGAGCCGATTGCCAGACTGTCCACCGTGTCCTGCAGGAACTCCTTGGCCTTTTCGAACTCGGCGGGGCGGACGCTGCGGGAGCTGTCTACGATGAAGACCAGGTCTATCGGACGGTTTTTGCACTTGGATGTTGTCGCTGTAAAGACATTTAAAAAAGGTTTGCGAATGTATTTAAGCATTGTTGTTTTTACGGATGAATGTTCAATGTTAATCCTATGTACACTTTAAATAGAGTCATTAAAGTATGATTTACTTTGTCCAGAATCTACAGAACGTTCTTGCTTTAACACTGGTGACCGCATCAATTTGAACCACCTTCAAATCAGTAACTACTTGTACCTTTTTGGATGGTGTCATACATAACATTCTCGAAAAAATGTCCTTGTAGGATGTTAAAACGGGGGAAATAGACAATATCCACATACGAGTAAATGGAAGAGAAAAATAAGTTCACTCTGTAACGCAGTTGGATGTGGTCCCACACCTGCACTAGTTCTGACGGATGACTCTGAGCCGCTTGAGCCCCGACTGGCCTGCCAGGAGGCCGATTGTTCAACATTGTGCTGACGTGGTGAGACAGGGGGGCTTCGTTGTGGCGGCTTCTGATGTGAGCCCTGAAAACCATGAGCCCTGGAACCAGCGGCACCAGCTTTGTCAGGGGAGAGAGGGGGCAAACAGTCATTTATTTGGCGACTGGCACATGTGATGTTCAATGAGACTTTTAGTTTTGTTCTTGAAGGTTTCTTGTCGTCTGTGCAGTAAAAACAACTCAAGACTTTCAAATATGCAATAAAGGAAGGAAAGTAATTTGGCGATATTAAGCAAACTTTAAACAGGATGATTTTAGCTTTTCCCCCAATAACAAATCAGTTTAAATAAAAACAGTGTGTAAAAGGCATTAAACTGACTCCCAGATTTTTCCCAGGTGCATGAAAACCTCCAATTCAAGGGGAAGAAACTAAAGAATATAGTTAGATCTCTATTAATCTCTTTGATCGCTTCCAGAGACTTGGTAAAGAACGTTTTGTGGCTTTACAAATGCATGATTCTGTATATAATATGAGCTTAATAATTCCAGATTGTGTTATTATGTAGTTTGCATCTATATTGTTTGCATAAATGACATTTTGTTAGACATGTGTTGCTTCAAGGGACTATTCAAGAAGTGTCCAGTGTAGAAAGCGATTAGAAAATGCGCACACACCTGCACTGTCCCTCCTCCGTGCGTCCTGCAGCAGGTTGTCCCCCGGTCGGTTCCCTAGTCGGTCCCCCGCTCGATCCACTCGCCTCTGCTGCTGCCGCAGGCCTCGGATGCTGTGGTCGTCGCGCTGCGCCCTCTGGAAACTCTCCGCGCTCTGGAACTCGTCCGAACTTTGCTCAGTAGATCCGAAATCATCGACGCGCCGGTAGAACCGGGACGGGTCGCGGGGGGTGACAGGGGGGTCCAGAGGCCCGGCTGAGGGGATGTGCTGCGGCTCAGGCTGGAGGAGAGATCCGAGAGATCCCTGGAGCAGGATGCCGGTGACGCACAGCAGCACCGGGGTCATGATGCTGATCGGTGCGCTTCATCCGAGTGTCTCCTCAGGCTCACTGCGCCTTTTTATACGGACAACACAGAGGCGTGGACAGCCTGGTGGGCGGCCAGGGGTCCAACCGGAGGCTTTCGGGGGGGATATGAAGGAGATCTGTCCGCTGGGGTGCGTAAATCAGCGCTGACGCGTTAGCCTTGGTTCGAATCCCAACCATGACCTCCACTGTTTATTTTTTTAATGATCAATCTCTGTTTGTGCCCCATTTTTGGACACAGTAAATTAAACACAAAAAGCTCGCCCTTTATGGTGGTTAAGCATACCAAAATGCATACATGAATGCATTATTCCTGGTCATAATTCAATACATTGAAAATAAAAACACCGACAAATAGCTACCGTTCACATTAACTGACCAACAGACTGAAGCTAGTGGCTTATTTACGAATAGAATAGAACTTACAGCAATCCAACACAGCAAAACCAACAACAATTGAAATAAAAACAGATGGAAAGATTTGAAGAACATGAAATACATGATTATTATTATTTCCTCATCTTGAGTCTGCACTCTAGCCATTATTAATTATTATTTTGTTTAATTTACATTAAATCCTCCCTTATATTCAAGAAAGAAACAACTGCTGTGTTCAACATCTCCCACAATGTGATACATTATTGAGTAGACCAACCATGATATTAAAACTAATCTAAATAGATTAGTAATCCATGTTTGGATTACTTGCTAGACATCTTGCCTGTCCTGAAATCAGGTATGTTTTTGAAGCACAAAATCGAATACTTTCTTCTCAATACTTTGGTGATGAAAAAAATAGATATTTACCTGAGAAAATAATTGTGTTTAAGGATAATTTCTTTCAGATACCAATAAAGTGTTAACTATAAACTGGACATTGCCCTCTCGTGGTAAATTGTGTGAGTTGCATCTTTGCAGTTTTGGCCTACGAGTATTTTCCACATCTATGTAAGCGTTAAGTGATAGCTTTAGGTTAAGTTTATAGTTGGTTTTCTTTAGATAGATAGATAGATAGATAGATAACTTTATTAATCCCCAAAGGGAAATTGTTTTGTTGCAGCATTCTGGTTTATAAAATTATTAGTTGGACAACTAGCAGAATCCAATGTAATAGTATGTCTTGTGTAAAACATCTTTGCGTGTATTCCAGCATCTGGTGATCACATCTGTCTGACAGTGTCCCGTGTTCGTAATGCGCACGGAGTTGCTCATTTATAATGTTGCTGTGATACATTGGCTGAGCTGCAAGTCTCATGACTGATTCATCTGATAACCAGCTGAAGCTACATTAGTTAGTTGGAGGAAGATGCTCTGAATTCATGAGAGACTTGAGTAAAAAGGAGTTTAGTGAAATAGTATCCGTCAACACAATTGCTACAGCTTTAGTGAAAGTCAGGATAGACACACAGGAGTGAAAAACAGATGTAAACAAAAACATTTTAAAAAAGCATTTACAAAATGCTGGATCCTCTCCAAGAGACATTTCTTTGTTTTTGGAAGGCGTGTGATTATGAATGACTTCTTTTGTATGACAGGATCAACATACAGTCGATTAGAATCTCACATACAAAATCTCTCTCCTTGAATGCAAATGATACATAAAGAGGAAGTTTTCTATGAGCTGTTGACAGGGAAGCAGTTTATATTCCGGGGGCGATGAGCAGATGTATGCATACAGGCTGTACCAGAGCGCAGTAACAATGTCTGTCTTGTGGGTGTGTGTCAGCGTCCTCTATGTGTTTCACTCTTGTAAAGGAGAAACCAGACATGTATATTCTCCTGGCGACATCGTTATTGGAGGACTTTTCCACACTCACCTCAAAACCAACAGAAGTGTAAATTCTGGACCACTCGTCTGTCACGAGTAAGTACTGAGTGAAATGATTCCATTCAAACGCATTATCACAAACTAACCGTCTCCTGGCACCTTTTTTCTGTTTGTTTGGTTGTAGCTTTGACATCAGGGGTTTCCTGCTCTCTCAAGTGATGATTTACACCATCAGGGAAATAAACCAGCGCACGCCAAGAGTTCTGCCCAACTTCACCATTGGGTATGATATCTACGACACCTGTTCAGACGTTGGCCTCGCCATAAGCGCGACGCTTCGGCTGCTGGAGACGAGGTCAGACAACCAGAGCTGTGGACGGATTGGTCACGGTGAGCCTGCAACAAAGGTCGTGGTTGGTGAAGCATCTTCTGAGACGTCGATCGCAGTGGCACGAATCGTCTCTCTGACATCAGTAGCTCAGGTTTGTCTCATTTCTCGGTGGTACGGCTGACTACCAACTCTCTGTCTTTAGATTTACACTCATGAATATTAGGTGTAAAAGTCATTTTTTTGTTTCTTTTTATTGTATTTTTGAAGATTTCATACCCATTCAGAAACTGGTGTATACTCCAGTAGCAGGACATATTGTCCATGAGTATTTTCAATCATTTCTTAATATAAATGTATTTATCTTTATTAATAAAAATGGAATTCTAACAATGTTTACATTATGTTGAATACAAGAATTTATGTACAACCCTTCTTTCAGGTTAAAATCTAACCCACTGTCTACAATGTTAGTTTGGGTTTTTTCAGAACTTCTAAAATAATGCCAAAGTCATCAAGTCAGCTTGTCCAGTTATGCTGGACAAAAAAAACTGGCATTATTATTGTTAAAATCCACAGTACTTTGTTAAAGCTTTAAGAAGAGGTAGACAAACATTGCAAAGCAAGAATTGATTGCAAGAATGTATGTAACTGGCTTGTTTTCATCAAATAAGCAAATAGAATTTGAAAGCAGGAAAGAAAATTCAAATGGAATCTATATTTGCATGGCTGTTCTTCAAATGTGGAACTATTGTAACGTATATGTTTTCCTCTTTGCTGCAGATTAGTTATTCAGCGACCAGTGAACTGCTCAGCAGGAAATACAAGTTCCCCACTTTTCTCCGCACCGTATCAAGTGATGCACATCAGACAAAGGGCATTAGTGAGCTGGTGAGAAAGTTCAACTGGAAAGCAGTGGCCATTGTGGGGAGTGATGATGAATATGGGAGGTACGGCAGCGATAGTCTCAGTGACCACTTCTCAGCCAAGGGTGTCTGCGTTGAATTCATGAAAATCCTCCCCGGTTACTTCAACCTTAAATCCAACAAAAGCAGCAGACTGCTGGTTGAACTGGTGAAGCGTCTCACTAACTCCTCAGCAGAGGCAATCATTTTGTTCACCAAGAGCACCAATGCAGAGATAATCATGATGGAAGCTATTAAATACAAGCTCAACAGAACCTGGATCGCAAGCGACGCGTGGTCCACCTCCACAAAGATAGCTAAACTTCCGGACATCAAGTTGGCCGGCCAGGTTTTCGGATTCACCTTCCAGGGAAGAGAAGTGCCGGGTTTCAAAAACTACATCCTGACATCACAGTTCGACAAGAAACAATACGCCTTGATGGGAGACTATCGCTTTTGCACGAATCAATCCAGCGAGAACATGTCAAAGGACTGCCTGCTGGCAGACGACCAACATCAGCCCAAGAAGTGTCTGGACTCACGGTGCTTGATAGATTTCATCGACAAGGCTTTCTCTTATAGCATCTACTTGGCTGTCGAGGTCATTGCCGACAGTCTGAGACGCTTAATGAAATGTGACAGCCAACAGTGTGAACGGACGTCCAATTTCACAGCATTGGAGGTGCAGTACCAAAACCTAATATAAGGCCCCGTTTACACGACAATGTTTCATGGGTTTAATTTAATCTGTTAAGAAAACGAAAAAAGTGTTGCATTCATACTGCAGCAGCGGACACATTGACGGTGTAGTTAGAATGCCTGGCCATGGGGGGGTGCTGTTGCTTGTTATTGTAATGAAACCACACAGACTTGTGTGCAGAGAACAATACGCTATAAAAGTGAAGGAAATCGAGAGAACCTGACATCCATATGGACAGATGATGAATCTGATGCTCATCTGAGTCTCAATATTGATATGGACAATAAAACTTGAATACGGACCGCAAGTCATACTACTGCGGATCCGCCATGTTTGCTTACAAGCGCATGAGCAGAATGAGCTATTTTCAACAATAAATATTTTCACATTTATTCTTTTTTTTGGGAATTTTAATATTTGTATCTCTGATACGACTGCTTACCTGTAATATTATTCCAAAATGATTTCTTTTAATAATTAAAAAAAAACCAAGATCTGATGACTGGGATCCAGTATAAAAAACCTCACAGATCCGCACACCGGTGTCGTGGAACGGACACCCCCAAAAAGGGAAGAAAGTTTTGCGGATACACTCGTATTCGTTGTCGTGTAAGCAGGGCCTAAACTGTATTCTTATTGGATGCATGTTATGTGACCAGAGACACCATGAGGTTAGAGGTGGGCTAGTATTACAAAATATAACTTACATTTGCAAAAATTTTGAAAGTATGAGACGGAATTGGCCAAGTTTCAAGTCCCAAGTGTCAGGCTAAGAAAAAGTCTTGCACCCCAAAACACTTTTGTATTTCTTCTTGAAAATGAATGATTGCGAAATCTAAACTGGTCCTGAAGTTTTACATCATGTTCTTCCCGAGTTTCTAATAAAAACACAGCCCCATCAATGACTTTGAGAAACTCTAAATATCATACATTCCTACTCAACATTACTGCACTTTTTTTTGTCTTGCAGCTTCTTGAGGAAATTAAAAAAACCAATTGCACAGTGAACACCACGGTCATATCCTTCGATGAGAACGGGGACCCCAATTTAGCATACAACATTGTGTACTGGAACAGTTCTGACGCCAAAAGGGGCACCGTTATCAAAACCATTGGAGGATACTGGCCAAACGGATCCATTAAACTCCCCGACGAGCTTGAAAAAGCCATGGCTGCTGTTGAGGTGAGACGACCACGACGGTATGTGTTCATTGATCGGAGTGGTTTATAAACGGCATGTACTGATTCTGTTCTGATCTGTTGGTCAAAGGTGACTGTTTACAACTGCTCTAAAACGTGCAAACCGGGACTGGAGTTAAAAACGCCACACGAGACGTGTTGTGCTTATTGTGCTCCCTGTGCGGAGAGAGAATTCTCCCCCGGAAACGGTAGGCGCTGCATTAGACACATCCAACAACACCAGCCGACATGTAGATGACGTCCGTGGAAGTGATTATTTAATTGGGTCAATGTTTTTTAATGATTTCAGTGCATTGGTCATAAAAGTCTCAACATTTCCCCTTTATCCTATTTATTATACGTGTTGATCAAACCTGTAATTGTGTCGTTACGTACAGGTTGTTAGCACTTCCAGTAAAGACAGTAAAGCAAATAACAAGATCACTTCCCCTTCTTGATAATAAACCTGCCATGTGCTCATTTCCCGGTCTGCCACACATGCAATGTCGAGAAATCGTTCACTGAAAGTACATAGTACTACAGATATAAGCTACTTGCAGTGTTCGCTTGTGGTGTTGCACTATTAATCTCAATTACGATTGCATCTCATTTAAAATGTGCTTTACTTTCCACATATTCCTCTTTTTTTTTTTTCATCTCATCACAGTTTTGAATTAAATCTGAAAAGAAGGCATGCTGGGAACACTCCCCGACACCCCACTTTTCAGCCACTTCAGAATTCTGTATTTAGAAATATCTCGCTTGGTTCCTGTGTGAGAATGCGCTTCATCACATTTGAATGTTTTTTCCTCTACAGGTACTGCGTGCCAGTCCTGTAACGACACGCAGTATTCCAAAGAAGGACATAGAGACAAATGTTTCCCCATCACTGACCAGTACCTCCGCTGGAAATGTTCCTTCTCCATTGTCCTGAGCTGCTTCGCCATCTCGGGGATAATCATCACCATATTGTGCGCCATTCTCTTCACCGTCTATCGGGGAACTCCCATCGTGAAGGCTGTTGGCGGGTGCCTGTGTCTCCTGGAGCTTCTTTCCCTGCTGGCCTGCTTCTGCCTCACGTTCACCTTTCACGGCAAACCCACGCGGGATTCCTGTCGCCTTGGCCTGCCTCTCTTCGGCGTCGCGTTTTCCCTCTGCATATCGTGCATTCTCGCCAACCTGCTCCAGATCTTGGTGAGTTTTGACTTCAACATAAAGGTGGCGTCCTGGATGAAGAAGCTGAATCAACCGTGTGCCGTGGTGACCGTGGTCTCGGGCATCCAGCTGATCCTGTCGGTGTTGTGGATGGTCTTTGAGCCACCAGTCCCCTATGTGGACGCAATCGATACGGAGAGTGTGCACAAGTGTAAGCTGCTCTCGGTGAGGTTCTTCGCGGCCACGATCGGCTACCTCACCTTCTGGGCCTTCATTTGTTTCCTGTTTGCCGTCAAAGGCAAAAAGTTGCCGGATTTGTACAAAAACGCAGCTTTAATCAGCGTCAGCATGCTGCTGTTTATAATCATATGGATCATCTTCATCCCGCTCTTTCTCACGATGAAGGGGAAGAACAAAGCAGCCGTGGAGATCGTGGCCATTCTCATCTCCAGCTACAGCATTCTGGGCTTTCACTTGGCCCCAAAGTGCTACATCATGTTGTTCAGGAAGGAGCTCAATAATGAGAACGCCATAACCTCGTACATCAAAAAATATTATGAGCAGCAAGGAAGAGCAGTGATTAAATCCTAACAGAATGACCACAGACAGAGAGTGACTGAAAAAACAACTAAAGTGACAGAAAGATGCAAAACTTTCACAAACAGGTGAAAAATTACAAACACAAAATTAGACAGTTACAGTAAAGCAACTCAGATGTATGATAGGTATAGATCTGCCAAAATTTGACGGAAATGACCACAGAAACACACAAAACATCAAAGAAGAACCACCTGAAGTGAGAAAGAATTTAGCTGAAAAAAAAAAAGTAAACATCAAACAACCAAACATTGAGAAATATTTCAACAAAAAGAGTTGTGAAACAACCACTAATCATCAGGTTTCCTTAATAAGAGACTGAAATGACCACGAATACTGCAGAGGGAGTTGAAAAAATTAAATACTTTCACAAAAATCTGCACTCGGGGCCTAATCATTTCATAATCCGCTCCTGACTGTAAATATTTTTGTTTGCTGGTTTATGTAAGCAGACAAATGGAATATATATGAAGGAATTTTACTATAAAGCATTTAGATACTTTTTTTGTGCATTTACTATATTGCATTTTAGATTAAACTTTAAAAGATATTGTCAGATACATATAGTTTGCATTATTTGTATCTCTTATGTATGTAGCTTTGTCTTTTGTTTGCTTCTTGCTGAGATAGACATTTAGAAAAATATAATGCAATATAAATGGCTGTTTACTTTGAATCAAATAATTGTCCTTATGAAACCTTCCACTTCAATGAAGGACATGCTTGGGTTTTTTTTTGCACCAGATTGGACCACTAAAACGAGGACCAGTCTTTTATAACTTAACCTAATGCACTAATGCCAGAATGCTAACCACTACATTACATTTCACCTTTGTTAATCAACTGTTGTCTTCAATAAAACTACCAAAATGTTGAATTGGTGTGTCAGTCTCTTCAGTACTAAATGAAGCTGAAACTTGTGATTGTGGGGATGATTTCTCTCGCTCTCTCTTTTGAGACTTCAGTCGCACATCTCAAAACATCATACATCAAGAAGTGTTAAATTATCGATGCTGTCACTTTTTATTCGTGTGAAGCTTCTGTGGTCTTCACTAGTCGGCCAAATGAGGGGAAAAGAGACAAACAACTAAAAAAAAAAAGATTGGAATGAAAGGTAAAATAACACATACAGATTGTGAAAGAAATTGGTGTAATTTAAGGGCTTATTATCCATTTAAAAAGGGACAAAATCAAAAATAAAATTTGAACTGTTGTACCATATTTGTGGGACAGTTGTTAAAAATAAATCATTGGTTCATTAAGTCCTTAAAAGTATGAGCAGGCCTCCCCTGGGGGGCGCCAGAGAGGTGACGCAGTCTGCAGCTGTAGAAATTTGGGGACCAGAAATACCTTTTCATAGGCTAAAATAATAAAGCTTTAAGTTGTATTTGTATAAAAAACACAAGAGTAACTCGGCCCTCAAACATTTTATTGATTAAAAAAAAAAAAAAAATACAAAAATTCAGAAAAGTTTCCATAGGAACGCAATGTGAATCTGCAATCCCGTCTCTTTCATATCCATTTTACAAATGTGAATAAAACACTGCTGATTTATATCAATGGCAGAGTTGCTGCTTTTTTTTTTTTTACAAGTTACAAAACAAAGCAAGAACAATACATCAGCGGAGAAGAGGAGAGGTGCAGTCTGCTTCTTGAGTCCCTGTGATTTCAGTGTTAATCTTTAAGAGTTGCCTGCGGAGAGTAGGAACGATGCCCTCCTGCAGCTGCACCAGCACAGACTACAGACAGAGAGCGCTGTTGTGCCGACTACGGTTAAGAGTGCAACTTGACCGACAATGTTGATAAACACACCGACGGGTCAGTCACTAAAATATAGAATATTAAGTTTGGCATGATAGGATCTTGATGATTAACACTTTTTAGGATTCTGTACTGAAGTGGAGATCATGGAAAAGATAAATATGAATATAGCAGCCATCTTTGAGGAATACAAATCAGCATTTCCGACTACTCCTTCGTGGGCCTTGAGAGGGCGAGCCGGCATCGCCGGGAGTGATTCAGTCAAGTAGTGTATTTTGTTTTAATGTAACGGTTACTCCCGCTGCAACGCAACCAAGCCCATGTGACGCTCCATAAAGGCCGCTACACACCGCGCGATTTTTGGGGAAAGAAATAAGTTAATTCACCTACGCTGGCTAACCAACCGATAGTAACAAAAAAAACAATAAATTTAATACACTGGCGCCTATATCCAAATACATGCGGTGTGGTGACTCCCTAAAAAAAGTATGTCTTGTGTAAACAAAGTAGAGCTGTGTTTGTTTTTGTGGATGGACGTATGTCGTAGGCTGTGATTCAGCCCGAGTTTTCGTCGCGCAGTCCAACAATCCGTGAACTGCTCAGACTGTTAAAATCGCACCGTCTGTAGCGGGCTTTACACCCACAAAAGAAAATCGGGAGTGTGATTTGGCCTCATTCCATTGAGGGTTTGATCCCCAGCCTCGGTACAGAACGCAGCATTATGTGCAACGACGTGTCCCTCTCATTCTCCTGTCAAGTAACTGGCCTTTAAAAAAGTTGTTTTTCTTTCGTTTACACATTTGCAAAAAAAAAAAAAAAGGGAACCTGCTTCGACTACTTGAGATGCTAAGGACTGATGGCAGGGTGTTCACACTACGTGGGTCTGGCACGGCTTCGGGGGCACGTCCAAGTTGCTCTCACGGCCGCAGCCGGCTGGCATTTCAGAGGCGCAAGCCGCCTCCGGAGGAGGAGCAGGCAGGTCCCCGCTGCTGATGTGCTGCAAATATTGCCTGGAGAAGGAAAGATTAAGAAAAAGGGGGAATGAGATTTATAATCAGGCTATATGCACGCAAGCCTCTTAAGATGGATATAATGCAATTTAATAACAAAAACGAGACATAAAATGTATTTCCGCTAAAAGGAATGAAACACGTTGCCGACTCACCATGCGGGGCGCGACATGACGTAGCTGACCTCCGGCGCCTGGAAGCCGTTGAAGGTGGAGGCTGCAGCTACGGTGTAGGCCCCCATGTTGTCAAAGAGCAGCCAGTCGCCCACCTGCAGGTCCGGCAGCTTACACTGCTCCACGATGCGGTCAAGACCGTCGCACGTCGGCCCCCAGATGCTGCAGGGGTACAAGACCTCATCTGGCTTTGGCTTCTGTTAAAATAACGAGAACATTTTCTTATTATTATTATTATTAACCAAGCCGCCTTCCAAGTCGCTTTTGCAGCGATTTTCTGCCTTTGACTTTCTCTTGCCTTGTGCAGCGTCGGCAAGCAGTGAGCGTGGTCGAACAGTATGCAGTTAAAGGATCCGTACATCCCGTCATTAATGTAGTACATAAGGGTCCGGTCACCGGTCCCTTCGTCCTCCTCTGTGAGAGAGAAAATAAAAATAAAGTTACATTTGATGAAAACAGACATTGTGGATTCCCTCTGACAGTTTAGTTCCAAGGCTCGTACCGTCAGAGGCAGAGTCCTCATCCAAAATGACTTTCTTGGCAATGATGTTGACCACCAGTGTGTAAGCAGAAGCCACGTAGTAGCGTCCTGGCTCGGCGATGATGTTAATGCCAGCGTCAGCGGGGAAGTACTTGTCCAGGGCTGGATTGATTACTGCTACGATCTGAAACAGACGGGCCCACTGGTCAGCATCCAATGCAAGTGCAGGAAATTAATTACAGTAGAGAGGAGGGGGGGATCATACCTCCTCGAACTTTAGCTCAACGTCATCCGAGCCGGGGAACCCTCCTCCGATGTCGAGCAGATCCATGTTGAAGCCCAGCTCAGCCTACAGGTCACACGGGTGAGATTTAGAGGATGCCGCCATGTGCAAAACAATGGCTGCGAGAGAATTCGCTCCCGACTTACCCCCAAGTCGAAGACGTAGCGGGCATCTGCAATGGCCTGGGTGAAGGCCTTGGGGTCGGTGCAGCCGCTGCCGACATGGAAGCTGACGCCGATCACGTTCAGCTGGAGTTTCTTTGCGCGCTCCAGGAGACCCCGGCAGGCTTTGAGAGAGGCCCCGAACTTCATGCTTAATCGACACACTGACTTGGAGTCATCTGTGGCAATGCGCAGCACCAGCCTGCAAACGATGAGGGAGAATGAATTAAAAAATGATGCAAAAAAGGATTTACAGGAAGTTTAGCATTCTTATTATGCGTTTGAAGAAATCTTACTTGGCATTGCTGTGGAAGTTGGCCACTTTCACGAGTTCTGCCTCACTGTCAAAGGTCATCGTCTGAACCCCGTGGTTTGACGCATACTTTATCTGGGACACTTGCTTGCAGGGGTTGGCATAGATGATTCTGCTCTGGTCCACTCCCAAAGACTGAACCAGCTCAATCTCCACCTGGAGGGGAAACGGGGATCAAACTAAACGTCAGTCGTTTGCGCTGTTATTCCATGAGACGCCAGAATTAATCGGAACATTTAGAAGCGCACCTTGCTTGCACAGTCAAAGCCGGTTCCCACGGATGCGAGGGTCGCGACCACGGCGCGGCTGCTGTTGCACTTGACGGCGTAGAAAGGGGTGACGCGAGGCAGCAGCCTGACCCAGCGCAGGTGCTTCTTCAGTACGTCCCCCAGGTCACACACAAAGAAGGCATCCCGGTCATCCTGTGAAAAGGAACAGAAACTCCAGCTCTTATTACACAGTAATAAACTAAATTACGTTACATGTGAGGTAGCATGAAAAGACTTCTTGCACTACAGAGTAGCTTAAAATGCGTGCCAAATTGCCATGACATGAAGCAACAGGCTTTCTGTTGATAATTTGTACACGGCTCTGATTTAAACAAAAGGAGCTCATTCGTGATGCTTACCGTGATGGACGCCTCGTTTATCTTCTGCTCAAGAATATCCCGAGCAGAGAAGCCTTCCTCCAGGTAAGAGAACTCAGAGCTTTTGAGCGCAGTTGTGTTCATGGTGACAGCAGGTCTTTTTGAAGTCACGAGTAAACTGGACATCAATAAAGAAGAGAGGAACATGATCATCAATCATATAATGACGCTGCTATCTGTAATATTAGATAACACACAAGACAAGTGGCAAACTCCAGATAGTGAGGCACTTACATGGATATGAAAGAGATAGAATTTGGCGGAGCGGTTTCTCAGGTGCAGAGAAGCCAAGGAGGTTCACCAGTGAAATTGAACCCTTTCAAATAAGACTCAAGGCCGGGGCCTGCCGAGTAGCCAGTGTGCGATTTCCTAGAGAGTGATTTCTGGAACGGAGATAAGAAGTTCATTGTACTCAACAAGGCAAATACTGGAAAACAAACTGTTTTGGAGTCTGATTCAAAATGCTGCTGTGAAGGACTAATCTTAAGCTTTATTTAGCAAATATATATATATATTTTTTAATACTCGAGCTGGATTGAAAAACGTGTGCGGGGATCGTGATACCCACGTTTCCCGGCCCCGCTCCATTTCGTAACTGTCATGACAACCCGACACCGACTGCAGTCATTCAAAGAATCGGGCGGCTACGGCCCGCCCACTCCCCCGCCCCAACCAATCACAAAGGAGATACGCCCGCCGACGTGTCTAAGGGATATCGGAATTGACCAATCGCAGGCTCGGGAATAACGCCGACGTCAACTCACCGGTTCCGCTCCGGCTTCCTTCACGCCATGCGGCGACTACGCGTTTCATATTACCGGTAACGTGGTTTTTTTTAATAAAACCAGAGTCACTTCACTCGTAAAACGTTTGCAGTTAACGCAACCGCGGCGATTTAACGTATCACTGCAAAGCCACGGCTGAAGAAGTGCACAATGAAATAATGGCGGACCGGCTCAGTGTAAAAGTGTAAAACCGGGCGAGTATTACGTTCGGCCACACCGCAAACCTTTTCAATTATTTATTAATACGAAGTCACGGCTACTTTTAAGCATCTAGACTGCCGGAAGTCATAAAAACATCACCTTTCTTTGTTTCTTTCAAAAGCCGCCATGATCGGAAAGGACTACAGTATAACGGTATTACTACAACGCAGCGGGAAGTGGAGGGGGGGAGAATGAAGAAGAAGCGCCCACTCACCTTAAAAAGCATTTACAAAGTGTTTGTCCATGAGACCCAAACTCTGGGGTGATAAAAGTTCAGTTCTCCTTCTCGGTGGAGTCTGCTGGCGGAGGAGGGTTTGACTCGCGGTGCGGGCTGAAGTTGAAGTGAGACTGTGAGCTCGAGGATGGCTCGTTTTTATAGGGCGCGCGTTACCGCGGAAACGCAGCCAGCTGAAACCGGCCTCCCTTCCACGTAGGAACCGGTTTAAACTCGTCACGCGCGCGCGTGCGTGCAGACGCGCAACACGCACGCACGCACACACACACACACACACACCTATATATTGATTTATCCGGACTTTTTTGGACAGACTTGGATGAAAAACAAACAATTTAAAAAAAAAAAAAAAACGTAAATAATATTAGTCCAGTCTGGCTTTCAAATACAACCATACACGCTCATACTCCCCAATCAGGTTCTATAGTGGTTTTTATTTTTAGAAAACTGTGAGTTGTGAGGACCAAACAAACACTGTTGGGTGTTTAAATGGGCAATGTCACTTTTCAAGCCCTTCTCATTCACAAAACTACACACCCTCACGGCGAATAGCATATAATGAAATTAGATCCTTCTTTTTTGTGCCTTTTGCGGCTACGTTATTGTTTTCTTTTTCTGGGTGACATCATGTGATGTGGTTTGTTTTTGTGATTAAAAATAAATCTTTGTCATAGTAGATGCATACACTGCAAGTTTGCACAAATTAATCTGCACAGATCACTCTTCTTGAGGTGGGGTTGAGCCATCCTTGGTTAAAATGTGCAGATTAAGTTGCTGTGGGCGGTGGTGTGTTGGACACCCAAAGCTTTTTTGGGTGTCCATTTAAAAAAAAAAATTTTCAGTACATATTTCTTGCACTCATCAAAATCCCTGGTTGTTATGTGTGAAATTGTGGAAAATAAATGAAAAAAAAAAAGAAATATCATCAACTTTTGATCTCATTTCATCTCTTCTCATCTCCTCCACGAGATGCCTCTCCCATCCACTTTGTCTGGGATTTTTTTTATTTTAAAGGTTTTTTGTGATTTGTTTTCAGAAATGGTGAGTCGAATTGTTAAAAAAAAAAAAAAAAAAATACATAGCACACACTATTCCTGAACTTTCTGCATGTTTTGATGTGCTTTTTGGTAAAGACGTCTGTAATTAAAATGGTATCATAAATCAACCAAATGCAACTGGACATTAAAAGAAATGAGGGATGACTTTCTTGAATCAATTTAAAGCGCAGACCGAGTTTCCTCTTGTATTATCTTCTGTTAAACAACTGTTTAATGATGAAAAACATAAGCCATCATTGCAAAGAAAAATAATGTAATCTTTTATATAAAACTTTCTTTTGAAATCAGAGCTGTATAATTATTTTTGTCGTTTACATGCTTTGTGTTGGCTCAGTAATTAAGCTGTGAAATTATGCACCTTATGAATTCATATAATTGTAACCAAATTTAAAGGACATATTATGTCTGATATTGATCGCAGGACCATATCTTGAATTACAATGATGAGGCAATATGGTATTTATGTGGCAAAACTACATTACGCCCTTTCTACTGGTTTGACAATGCCAGATTTGCTAAACTGTTGAGGTTAGCAGGAATGAAAATCCCTTACTTAAAGATGGGGAATAGAAATATTTATCACTATAAGGCATGCATTCTATTTAAAGAAACATTATATTGAGCCGTGGCATTGGCTTTGCTGCATTTCTCTATGAATAAGGAAATACGAACACCAGAATTGGTAGCTACGGACCACAATGGTGCTTCAAGGTTTCAAACCAGTTGCCATCTGCCCAAATTTAAAAATATAAATGCAATCTTTGTTTTTACGAACAGTCATTATAGTTTCCACACACAAGTAATCTTGGTTTATTGACCAGTTGTGTCTAATCTTTTCTCAACAAAGAGCGCCATGCTTGTTGTGAGCAGAAAAACCTTCTGTCACTAAAAAACATCCACCCACCCGTACTTACATGGAGGCTCTTATATTATAGAGCAATTAATTATTTTACCATTTTCACCTTTACACTGAAACTATGGAATTATGAATCTAACAACATTAACTGTATGAATGTCAAATAAAAAAATAAGTAAACATTAATATGAATTAAACATGCTGTACAGTACTGGGAATGCCGCCCAGTGCTGCTTTGAAAAGAGTCGTGTTAAGGTTTATGTTTTGCCATCTCAATATTAGTTGTGATAACTAATGATAACTAATGAGTCAATGATGAGTGAAGCCAACGCAGTGTACAAACAAAACCAAATGATTTTGTCGTTCATGCATGCAGCTGTGGCTGTGTGCATGCTTTAGTGCAGGTATAGAGGGAGAGGCAATAATCGCTTTTGAAGCGCCCGTGAAAAGTGCCGTTAAGTGGATTATGGCAAGCGTAAAGTTGCACGTGGTGGTAAGACTATGTGGTGCAGTTCAGTTGATGAGGGGGAATTCTTAGAGTGGGATATGACGGTGGTGATATTTCATAACTTCGAGAACAGTACCTTGAACGTTCCTCCTCGAGGGAAAGGGTGCCAGGATAGTAGAGTCGATGCATGCTTAGACCTGCTTTACGATGGGCAAAAGGCAGGGGTACAACCTGGACAGGTTGCCAGTCCATTCGAACAAGCGAAGAGTCAAACAAGCACGCAATCTCTCTTTTACACACACTGTTACTTTAGAGCCACCAATACCAACTGTTTTGGGACTGTGGGTAGAAAATGGAGTTCTCTGAGAAATCTCCAGCTGAGGTGAAAACATGGAAACTCCCCACAGAAAGGACTGAATCCGAATCATTCCATTGATATTCAGGAGAAATCAGTAGAGAGGACTGTCGAGGGTCAAAAGTAGAATCCCTAAAATCCTGAAAACTTTGGGAGCTACGGAGCCAAACACACAGAGAGGACAACACACCAACACCAGGGAGGGTGCATACGTCTAGCAGAGCAGCACATAGGATGAGGTCAGATGATCACCTCGAATGAGAGGATTCTGTATTTAAGAATTTGATATAAAATCGTTTTATTAGACGCCGCATTCTTAGGCTGTGTGATGTCTTGCTGCGATAAAGCGGAGCAACCCTCAGTAATTACATCACGCCGAAGTAGACTTGACTGTCGAAAGGCGCGACGGACCAAACCTGCGCCGCATTAATCCGCAGGGTGCTCACTCACGGTAGCAGACAGCAGCCGTCTGTTCACTTTGACCCGGTTTGCGGCGCTGTCTGGTTGACGTGACCCGGCTTCACAGTGGTCTGCTTAGCGTTGCTCTCTCACTTCCTGACCTACCTCATTAGATTAAAGGAGCTCAGGGGTTTTGACTTACAAACGGCAAGAGGAACAGCGCCGGCACGTATGCCTCTCGTCGCTTTTTTAAGCTGCTCCCATTTACAGGGCAGTCACCACCACCACGGCAAGCCATTACAACTTGCACGGCGGACTTTGTCATTTTCATGCCAGGTGGCCTACCTGCTGCAACTGGGATCTAAATGCAGATAAAGATGGTTGGCTCACCGTCCATACCTGCTTTAAGGACACGCAAGATAATGACTAAACCCAATGGGCCGCCAGGGGTATGATATATCACATGATGTAAAGTTAAATTAATGTTTTTATATTCATGTTCAGGCATACACACACACACACACACACAAACACAAAATCCATGCTTAATGGTTGCAAATGGTGAAGAGACTAGAGCTACATTCTTGATTGCAAAATAAATAGGACTTATCTGATGATCATGTCTTAAGTTGAGTGACAAATTAAAGTAAAATTGCCCCCCAAATTAGCATTTTGGTTGGGTAAATTAAGCCTCCTCACTTTAAAGGGGTCATATTATGCAAAATTCACTTTTTAATGGGTTTCCAACAGTAATCTGGGAATACCTGGGAATGACTCCCCGGAAGTAAGGAAAATTTGCCATCTCTCTTCCTGGCTTGTTTGGATTTTTAAATAATGTGTTGCTCCAATGAGCCAATCAGAACTCAAACCCTATATAGTGTCATCAGGGGTTTAGCCAATCCCAATCAAAGTAGGCCCTCCCTTTGACTCCTCCCACAATTAGGCAGCCCTGCACTGGCACATGGCACCACGAGAGGAAGTACTTCCTCCTCTTCCCATGATGGGCGTGTGTGGGCGGAGCCAGTCCAGCTCACATAGACACAGCAGATTCTGAATGCAGCTCATATGATTCAAATGGCTGAAAATCAAGTAAAAGCTAGATTTGGGGCAATAAACTTTGAATACAACATTCTTGGACCAACAAGACCATGTGAAAGTGTTGAAAAGCTGGATAATATGATCCCTTTTAAGTTTTGCTGGACATTAAATACTGGTTATAAAAAAAATGGAACAACTAAACAATTGTGATGAGATTTGGAAATCCAATTCTGCCATTAAGTTCCCAGCCACCACATCCCTGCTGTAGAATATCTGTAGACTGTAGTCTTCAGGAGCATCTTTTAATGGAGTGTGTGTGTGTGTTTTTGTCTTGTCAAATTCATACTATTCCATCACTGGTGGCAGATAGTTGAACATTTCTCCCACCGTCTGCATGTTATAATTGGTTCCTGGTGTCTCATGCCACTGATGTAGCCCCGGGGACTTGGCATGACTGATGGTGGTGCTTCCTGAATAACTGGAACCATTTGCAAATTAAAAATATAAAACCATTATGTGTTGAAAATAAGTTATTTCAAAGAACTAAGCAGCATTTAACAATTTTTAAATAGAATTACTAAAAGTAAAAAAAAAAAAAAACAAATGGCTTCTGGAAAGCGACATTTTTGGAAATGCTCTTCTCTCCGTTTCCGTCACCTTTATGAAACACGTGCATTACTGTCGTAGCTCTCATTCTACAGATTTTAACTGTGTTTCTCCAATACAAAGTACATACAGAGAGGCTCAAACACACGCCAGAGAAAAACCCATGCATGGACGGGGAGAACATGCAAACTTCACACAGAAAAGCCTCTCACTGGAGTCAAACCGGCAATACTCTCACCAAGCAGCCAAAGCCAAGCAATACAATGCTTTTCCAACCAGATTCCAGACGTTTTCCCCCTCAGTGCAGAAGCTAATCAGTTCAAAGGTTGCCATGGTGTACATTTGGTTTGCACACAGACATGACAAATTAGCGGAGAATGCGGAGGTTGGTTAAAGTGACCCAATGGTACATGTGGAAATGTAGGAAAGGAATCAGTTTCCGGAGGCCAAGAGGAAGTTTCAGGGCTTCAAGGAGGACCACATATCTGTGGGTTGTGTGCTTTAATATCTTTTCCAGGTCTCCAGGCCACAATCAAGACGGCATTCTACTCTCTGCACGACGGGGTTTCCAGTGAAGTCATCGCTTTTCCAAGTGCTTTTCCTCAGAAACTCAAGAGGTGCAATAATCGTTCACCATGTGAGAAAGTTCAATTGAGCTCCAGCGACTCTTATATGGTGATATAAACCTACGATTATTTCTGTATGCGGCACTTTCTGGTCACAGTCGTGCCCCGAAGTTGAACTTGCAGCAGACAAGCTCCTCTGCAGAGCCGTGCCCGTCAGGCAGGAAGTGAGCCTGCGCTCGGAGGGCTAATTTATTTTCCGGAGATGTTTATCGGCTTGTCCAACATCACAAGATCAGAAGACACTAAAAGAAAAAAAAGAAATACATGACGGCAAACTTTTTTCTCTCTGCTTCAACTTTTCTTTCGCAGATGGTCTCCGTCTCCGCGCTGTCCTTCACCAAGCTCTATCGTCTCTTCTTGTACCGTCTGTCTATGTGAGGAATTTCTGTTATCGTTCAACTGTGAGCCATTGTGAGCAAACCCCCCCACATCGGCAAGGCCTCACAAGAAAAAAAAAGAAAAAAAAACAAGGATGGTGATTGTTGGTGGCCTCCCACATGATGCAGTACAGTGTTCTGGGCTGTTGTGGCTGGGAGTGTATAGCTGCTAATTCCTTTGATAACACACAATGCCATTTGGCACAAATGTCACAAACAACTTCAGTGTTTCTCTAAAATGATGCATGACTATTATCTAAGTTTTTCTGTGTTCGCTTTCTGCTCTCCAAAATGTATTTTTTTTATTGGAAATAATGAGATTATATCTATAAGCGTGTGTGCTTTTCAAATTATGTATTTTACAACCTGCAGCAAACATAACTTCCAGTGCTGAGTTGTGTTTTGATGCGTGAACCATTAGAGTTTACAACAAGGGACCTTTCAGGGGTACAAATTTACAATAGCTAATATAGCAATTTCCCACTGCTCTATATTTTATCTTACTTTATCTTATTTCATTTCTCTCAGATGTGTATTTTAATACTGTTTTGTTGCCATTTTATTGCAGAATTTATTGCTTTTATTCATTTTTATGTTCGCTTTTAAGTTCTAATGCACTTTGCTTACATTTTGATTGATTGGTTATCACTCTAAATGATGCAGCTGCCGTGAGAGGTGCTCAATCCCTTCACTGGGAGCAGTTTGGGGTTCAGTGTCTCGCTCAAGGACACTTTGACATGGAGAAGAATTGAACCTGCAACTTTCCAGTTGAGAGACAACTCCAAACCGAGCCACAGCTACTTTGGTTGGGGTGGAGACATGTGACCTGGATGTAAAAGTCAGTAATGGTAACTTTTTTCCCTTTTCAGGAGTTTTATTTGATATATATTAGGGTTTTTCTTTTCACCACTTGAACTAACCTAACATGATTTATGTTTAAGGATACTCCTTGATTATCTCATAGTAGCTTAGGACATAAAGTCTCCTGTAAATATGAAGCAGATAACTTAAAACTTAAAGGAGATAAAACTTTTAACAACTTTCCCATATTGGAATGGATCATTCCGAGTTGGTCTGTTGGTAGAGTGGGTCGTTTCTCGGTTGCAGATTCGCTCCCCCAGTCTCCATATGTTGAAATGTCGAGTCAGACGCTGGTCTAATTGGGGGGAAATGGGTGAAGTCAGTGTCTTGTTATGGTGACGGCCTGCCAGCTGCCACTAATTGATGTGTGAGTGTGTGAATGGGCAAATTAATAAAAAATTACTTTATGGGCCACTAAAGCAATAAACAAGGACTATAAGATTGATATCTATTGACCATTCATTTGTCTTAAATAAGATCAGGCGGAGAGAAAACATTAGTGTGTGTGGGACGTGATTATAATCGGCTGTCTCTTTGTATGATATACTCTGTGAACGCTGAAGACAAAGTACGACTAGATAATGCCTTTAATAGTAACTAGTTAGTTGTGAGGTGTTTCCTTTTCCATTGTTCTATTATTCTTCTCGCAACTTTTTTGAATCCGGTTGCAGGGAACACATCGAAAAAGATTCATATTTAACACCAAAAATATATCTCTATTGCAACTTGTGATAAATTACTTTGCAGTTACAACGGCTGCATGTTTGAGGCTCTTTTGGCCCAAACAAGAAACACAAAGAGGGTAATCTATCTTAATGGTTGGCCAGTACCGAACATGGAAATCCAATACGTTGTTTGTTTGGATCCTGTTGAACATTTTTATAATACTCTGGTTGGTTGAAATGGATCGAACCGCGCAGGTGTTTAAATACCCTCAGTGAATTCCTAGAATACTCTCTGTTGGACGCACCATTTCACAATTTTGTTGCATTTTCTTGCTCACCCCAATATAAATCAGGTTTGTTCCTGAAAAACACAAGATCATACTGTTCAAATGCGACATATGACTGCAAAATAGTCAAATTGCTATCATTAGAAATGCAATGCTTGATGCATGTGTACGTACTGTATGTCTGGTTCAAATACAGTTTGTATGTACCGGTATGTACAATTAGTACACGTCGGCAGAAGAGAAGAGAATATAAACTGCAATTGCATTTTGCCTTCAGGTCAATACTACTTAACAACGTAAAATGGAGGCAGGCAGAGTTAAAAATGTCTCTCCTCTGCACGTTCATATGTTGTTTTTATTTCATGAGTTCCATTAGTCTGTGGCCTCGTCGCCAAGATGAGAAACAAACTAATATATATCACATTATTTAACAATTTCTTTGCATTGTGAGTAAAACGGCCAGAGGACTATTTACAGTGGTTAGCACCAGTTGCTTCACAAGTTAGAACTTCTGCTTGGAATTTGTATTTTCCTCTTTTTGTGTGTGTTGAGTTTACGCATTAAAATAAATGCAATGTTAACTGTAAGTTGTGAGTGTGATTGTCCGTCTCTCTGCGTTTTAACCTGCAATGATAGGGGAGTCGTTATCCAAAATATACGTTCTAATTTTACATCCCGAAAGCCTAATTGGTATAAAGTAATGACCCTCTGACCATGCGGCTGCCCCAGTTGCCCACTTGTCAGCTCTGTTCCTGGAGTGATGAGAGGAGAGTTGTTTAATCTGGCTCTCTGCTGACTCATCATATCTTCTTCTTTCAAGGTTGAGTTCCCCAGAGTGTGTCCGCTCGCCGGTGTGGAGAACACGGCCCGGGGGGGGGGGGGGGGGGGGGGGGGGGGGGAGAGAGAGAGAGAGAGAGAGAGAGAGAGAGAGAGAGAGAGAGAGAGAGAGAGAGAGAGAGAGAGAGAGAGAGAGAGAGAATGGGGGGGAGTGATCATATTTTCACTGGAACATCTTTGGTGCTTCCAGGGTTGGCCTGAAGCTCGGTGCACAAGCTGCATCAGCACATTTCATCCCTTTGATCCTTTTTGTACAAAAAGTCACAGGCTGAAGAGAAGAGTTCACAGCTTTACAGTCTAGGTGCCATGGTGCTGCCGTGAAAGACAGAGAAGCAAAAGTTCCGATTAAAAAAAAAAAGGTCATCAGTGGTCTTTAGTGTTAAAGTGAATTTGCTTCCATGTGCCAAAACATATGGGATTATTTGATGTTTCAATCAGCGCCTTCAGCATGAAGTGGCTGCCATCATCTGCCAGCTATCATGTGACCAAAGTGGCATTTTAAGGTGCCTCGTGTACCTGCAGTCACCATGAAGGACCCAGTGCAGAAAGGCAATATATCCCGATTTTCAAAGATACTACATATCTATTTTAACTCAGAATGCTAACGTTTAATGCAGCTAAACGAACTGCGGCGCTGCCGTTGTGCAAATAAAGCATATATTTTATATTAAAATGTTCATTTTTGTTTCTCAAAACAGGCAAACAGCAACTGTAATCTGTCAGCCTGTATTACCATGGTGGTGAGGGGAAAACAGAAATGCATATTTTCACTGAAAATTAATATAAAAAAAAAATATATAAATACAAGTAAACAGGAACTGTATGGGCTCTGATTTCTGTAATGAAACGTGACGAAATGTCATCTCACTTTACAAGCTGCATGCATAGTTTCTCTTCATTAACCGATTTCCATAAAAAGAAAAAGTGCAGACATTCAGGCTATAGAGCATTTTTCTCCAACGTAACGGACAAATCGCCATCAGTCTGATCCTCAGAGTGACGGCTGAGCCAATCAGTCACAACAACACTACATTAATGTGACCATGTGCTTTTAGACATCCTCATTACGGGAATCCAATCCATCTTTATTCATCAAACACCTTAAAACAACCACACGGAGCCAAAGTGCTTTGCACAAGATAAATAATAAAATTTTTAAAAGAATGTTAATGAGCTTACTTTTCTGTTGGTCAAGGTTAAATGGACTCCAGAAAATTGAAAGAAGCAAGAAAGAAAATATTTACTGTTTTAAAAGACCTTGCACCATTACTGACTATTTGCAATCGTTTTGACCTTGATCCAAAACAAATGTGCAAAAACACAGTGAACCACAGGAGTGCATCTCTCCTAACAAGCTTTCCAAAGGCAAAAATAGTCCTCATCTATCAACGATTCTGCATGTGGTCGTTACTGCAGGATTGATAATAGGCACAATTTTTTATTATCTCACTAAAACCTTTTCTAAATTGCAAAACTGTCAAAAAAAAATAGATATTTGAAGCGTGCACCATTTCAGCCTCAAAATAAATTTTATGGTTGTCACATGGGCTTTGCTTTCCCAGCAGTTAAATAAAAATATCTATTGTTTCTTTGCCGCAGGCAACAACAGATCTGTTCCCATGCTCAATTTATTGTGATAATTTGAGGTGGTTAAAAGTCCTTGAAATCTTAAGATTGAACTATTTTCATCTTTGGTCCACTTGTATTTGTTTATTTATATTTATTTATAGGCTGCTGCCTAAGGTGAAGAAGGAAGTGACTCTCAAGTGGATGGAGGAGGGCGGTGAAGAAGCCTTGTGAAGAAGGGCAAGGCAAGAAGTACGATTATAAGATGTGCTCCACATGTAACTTTGAAACTTGTTTACAGAATGGGGTTATGACTAAAAAACTATTCAAGTCATTGTGGCGCCCATCCCAGATAGGGGAGGACACCGTGTTCAGTGCTCACAATAACAAGTTGGCAGGTGTGATAGAAATTTCAACGTGTCATTGAGATGAAATGAACAAACAAACAAACAATTGTTAACCTAAGAGTACCTCCATTACTTAATAGTAAGATGACCCCCCCTTTACTTTTAATTATTCCCCACTTGGAAAATAGATATTGCGCACTTTAATGAAACGTAACTTACCTAAAGAAACTTTGTTCTTATAGCTCATCGTGCGGTTCTTGTCACTTCCTGGTTGCACTAGTTCAGGTCTTTGCAACCAAAAGAACCAATATTGTGGTTGTCGACCAAATTAAATTCACCTGGAGCCACAAAACCCGTTTAACATTTAAAATGAGGCTAAAGCGGCTTCTAAAGTTTCACGTTCACAGCGGTTCTGAAACATGTACAAAAACTGTATCTTACGTTGCATTTATGAACTTTCAGTTACAATTTAAGCGAGAATAGACTAGAATAGAATAGAAATACTTTATTAAGTGTTGCTCCACACAGGATAAATTGAAAGAAAGTTGAATATCAAATAAGGCAGGATAAAAATGTAAAAAGTAATTTCAAATATTAATATGTACAAGGCTAATGTAAGCACAAAAAGTACAAAATTAACTTAAATGCAGCATAATACTACTTACAGAGAGGAATTATAGTCTTCCTTTCTAAGCAGTTGTGTTTCACTTTAGTATTTTGTTCTCCCATTATAGTGGCTTTTTTCCCCCAAAGCTCCTTTTTTAGTCCAAGAGATAAAAAGTAATGTTAAAATGACTCAGGAGTGTCCAGTAAATAAATACGTTTAAAAAAAACCAACAACTTTTGTTTCCTTTTTTGGGGAGAATACATTAAAAACTGTTCCTTGTTTTGTCAATATTCCTTTGGGAAGTTTTGTTTTTCGAAAAAAAAAAAAGTTTAAAAAAAGAAAAAAAACCCACTTTTGTTTAAGTATTGTTTAGTGAAAGCTAAATTAAGAAGGCAAGTGCAACCATTTTAAAACTATTTCCCGGATTATTATTTTCCATTTGTATTTTGATCATGTATTTTCACTTCCAAAAAAAAAAAAAAAAAAGATCAGTCATCAGCACAGATTTTTCAAGTGTCATATTGGTGTCTCCCACCATGTGTCCAAATATGATTTTATAAAAGTCCACATGATTACTTCTTCCTGTTGCTCTGCCTGTGGCCTGGTGTCATCTTAAATTCAGTTCCTTTCTCTTATTCTTTGCACCACCTTTAGCTGACCCACTTCCTGTGGCCTCGTTTTGGTTGCCATGGCGAAGTTGAAAGCCTTGTGAAGTTGTTGGGATTTAGTTGGAATTGTACCCATTGACATTTAACTAAACGACTGTTATTTGTGGAGGTGTGTGTGTGTGTGTGTGTGTGTGTGTGTTGGGGGGGGGGTCACTGGTGTTCCAAACACAAAGAGTGAACTGGGCTGAAGCTTTGTCACCGAGGCCGAGTCACACACTGTACTGATGACAATCTCAACGAACCCTGAAGCTTCTTGTTCAAGGCTTTCCGACAGTTTCTGTTCACACCGGGGGCAGAGCTATTCATAACGGGGATGGGAATAAATGAGTGGCGATTGTCCCCGGCCACTTCCGAGACGCACGCAGTCAGAGGTGTCGTAACGGTGTCGACAAATAGCTGGAAGCTGGAAGTCGACCACGAGAACTTGTTTACTGAAATATTGTTGAATGGAAAAAGTGGCTATTCTGTTGTCGGGCTCCACGCTAAATCATGCATTTGTCGTTATTTTTAGAGCAACATGTGGATCGTTCCACGTACACGTGGCTCTTCAGCCCCTCCGTAGCGGCTTCCCCGGATCGTTCAGAATATGTAATGTAAATGAACGTTCTTTGTTTCCACTTGATTTGCATTTCACACTGATTTTCAAACATCGTCTAACCTCTCGGATGAAAACGGCTGAATAGGCAAAAAAAAAAAAAGCCAGAGCTTTGAGGAAAACAAAAAAGGGGGAAAAAGAAGAAAAAGGGAAAAAAGAAGAAAAAGGTAAATAAAAAGTAGGAAAAGAAAAGACAGACATGAACATAGGGGAAAAAAGAAAAATGATCAAAAAAACAAAAAGAAGAAAAGAAAAAGTGGATAAAATAAGAAACAAGGGAACAAAGAAAAAGAACAATAAATAAAGAACACAAATGTGGTAAAAAAAAAAAATGCTACTTCAGCGTACAGCGGGAAGAAACAGCAAGAGGCTAAAATAGCCAAGATGTTTAAAATACCCTTTAAAAATAGCCACAACAGACAAAAATGCAATAAAATATTTATAACTTGTACCTGTGACGCTTCATTAATGCAACTTTAATCTTTTTAAATACTGTAGTCTACAGCAGAATGTTTTTTTTCCTTATTTCAGATCATTTGCATGCTTTGCAGTTCCAGGTAAATATGGTGGGAAATTGTGGTCATAAAGTTTGCCGACCCCTTTACTGTGTGTTTAAATTCTGTAAATTCAGAATGAATTTTGAGATATGTTATTGGGGGGGGGGTCTCAAAATACACTGGGTGTTTTACAGCGCACATTTCCTGTTTTATATCAAAAGTCTCACTCTGTTTCAGGCTGTCCGTCTTTCCCTCCTCGTGTTTGATTGCTGCTCCCTGACCTGATGTGTTTCCATCGCCAGTCCATCTGTGTTTCTTGTGCCAGTTGCATTCTGTTCTTAGTTCCACGTTTTTGACATTTCTCTAATTAGTACTGTTGTCTTGCCTTTTTACGAGAGTCGGATCCCTGATTAGACAGTTCTCAAGTAAATTACACGTCTGCTGACCTTTCTTTCAATCTCTGTTAGACATTGGATGGTAGGTCACAACTAAACATGTATCCTCTGGAAATACATAAGCACGCAATTAAAGTCATGTAACTGTAGGATATGTAGAAGCAGACTGACTGTGTGGCAATGCTAATGCGTTGAATAGCTGCGTAAAAGTTATACATCCAAATTGTTCAAAGAAAAGTGGTAGGAATGGTTATTTTTCTCTCTCTTTTTTTTTTTCTAAAATTGAAACTGGACACGTTTGAAAAATACCCAAATGAATTTAACAATAACCTGTTAATTCACAGTTGTTATAAAGATGTAATCTGCTGAAAATGACTCCGACTTGAGTTTAACCAAATCCCAACTTATTTTCTCCGCATTGAGTCAGAAGCTTTATTCCAGGTCTTCAGTCTCTACAGACGTTTCCCTTCACTACCATCTTTAACCCACTGTTACTTCTGTTGCTGTGGCGATACTCCAGGGCAAATGTGCATGATTAAAGTTCGAAACGCACCGTCTTCATTGTCTTTATTAGTGTGCCGTTAAAAGGTGAAGGTGTGTCCGAGGAACTGGTTTGTTTTGGAGACATTCCCAGGCTTGCTCTAAAAGCAGACAGATGGTGGCGAAAAAGCAGAATGGCATCAAATGAGTTCAAATGAACCTAGGGGCCAGGGTCAGCATGTTGGGTGGCGGAGGAGGTGGTGGTGGTGGTGGTGGTGAGGGGTCGACGCGGCCTCCCCTCTGCATTTGAAAAACCTGCCAATGACGGAGCGGAGCGCATAAAGCGGGGGTGGGGGTTGGCAGGGCTTTTCAGACCGACCTGTTTCTAAGAACTGCAGTTGCTGGCAGGGAGAAAAAGTGTGGGGGGTTGTTCTCCCGGCCTCCTCAGCTCACATTTTTTTTTTTTTTGGTGCCGACTCAAACTCTTGACCGGAGCTGGTACATTATCTGCTCGCCTTCTGGTGAGATTTAGGTGAATGAGGCGAACAAAACTCACTTCCAGGAAAGTTACGTCGCTGCTCGAATGGTGACATCATAGGGTGTTAAAAGTCTTTAGACAAAGAGCGATAAGGAGTGATTAACCACTCAAGTTTGAGGTTGACAAGCTCATATTCACTCATATAAATGTAATGTTACTTCAGCATAACATTACTCAGGTCAGAGTAAGTTGTATGTATGCAAATGATTACTTATGTAAGCCTGATAAAGTACCTACTCAAACTATTTGCGACTTAATTACAGTAAAAAACATAGTAAGAAACTGATTCAGAACATTATTTCTCCAATGAGACTAATTATTTGGTTATTTTTGTTCATTTCTATACAAAAGACAAAATATATTTTTATCATTCATGTTACAAAAAAAAAAGCAATTACATACACTCACAGCCTTTGCCATGAAGCTCAGCTGCATCCTGTTGCAACAGATAATCCTTGAGATGTTTCTGGGGCTGAGCCTGTGGTGAAATGTTGATTGAACACATTCTGGGCACTCACCCGACTGTCGAAGGTCCCCGGGCGTCACGTTTATGGGAAACCAGGCGCCGCTCATCGCCAGGTAAAAATACCATGCCGACCGCGAAGCATGGTGGCGGCAGCATCGTGCGGTCAGGGAGGCTTTTCAGTGGCAGGGACTGGGACAGTAGATGGAGGAAAAGATGGATGCAGCAACACACACAGACATCCTGGATTAAAAAAACAAAAAAACAAAAACAAACCTCTGCTCCAGAGCGGTTTTGACTTCAGACTGAGGTGGAGGTTCATCTCATATATGAAATATGAGATGGAAACATGTTCATTTTCTGCCAAAGTCCAAATTTGGACAAAATGGACTCAGGTTGTTATTAACAAACTCTGCAAATATCAACCATAACTCCAGTAAAACATGCAAAGAGAGTCCAAATTAACTGTCAGACATCATGTCCATTTGGAGGAATGTTTCCTCTTATTCTGGTTGTTTGGGTGCAAAGAACATATTTTTACTTTTAATCAAATCACATTTTTCTTTTGAAATTCAGAAGAAAAAAAAGGCTTTTTAAAAATTTTAATGTAAAGAACTTAAATACGGACTGATTGCTGAATCAATCTGCTTTATTATTTTCATTTTATCTTATTTTAAACCTGTTTATTCCTTTTTTGATTTTCCAGTGAGCTTCACTTGCCCTATTCTACATAGTCCGCATATTTTTTTTTCCTTTTAGCAAATCTGCAAACATTAAAAATGAACTAAAATTGTCTTTATGGGGTTTTGCAAGTAGAGTCCTGGGATACCTTTTTTAAATCTATTTTGGAATAAAGCTGTAACATAACATGTGGGAAAAGTGAAGCACTGTGAATGTTTAAAATAAACCCCAAAAATATAGTTTTAGACATATTAACACAAGTTGAATCATTTCCGAAGGAAGTTGTCTGAAAGTAATTTGATCCTATTCTGTTCACAAACTAAACTTTCATTACTCAGTGCAGAATCTTTAAAAAAAAAAGTTGCCTTAATTAAATATGTGACAAAATAAATGATCTGGCAAAAGGCTGAACATAAACACCAGATGTCCGTGTTTTGACTGAACTGAATCATTTCATGGAAAAAAGTCAATTAAAACTCCAAAATAAAAACTACATCCCAGAAATACCACCAACTTTCCCATGTTAGTTTCAATATTTACACCAAACTAAAACAAAAGCATTTCGAAAGTTTTGGTCTGTCATAATAAGATCTAAAACAAGCAGGAAAACACCTGATGAGATTAAAAATATTTGTGACGTATTTTTCATTTTCATGACTCGTGAAGTAAAATTGAGGGACGTGAATCATCTGCGATTCTGCTCTCACTGGAGGTTTCTTGATTAAAAAAAAAAAAGTGCTTTAAAATACGAAACACTACAAAAACCACCTGGCACATTGTGTATATGTGATTTCTACCTCAAACTTTCGTATAATTAAATTCTTAAAAACTCATTTAAAATACTACACACATTCTATTAGGACTTTTTTTTTAGGAGGATTGTTGTAAAGAAAAATAAGACAGGTTTGAATCAATTAAAATATATTGTACAAATGTTCCTAATACAGCATTTTCCTAACACTGTACAGTTGCATCAAATATAAAATAGAACACGTTGCCGTGATACACGTTAGCCGAGTGAAAGACGTCACACCGAGAGATCATATAGAGTCCAGTGGGTTTCAATGTCGCGCTGTTTTATATTTAACCGGGCACTGACGTATACATATGCTGTGAATTTGCAGCCGGGAGGATCGGCCGCGTCAATGAGTAGCGTTTCCCACCTTCCTCGCCACTGATTACAGTTAAAACCGTCTCCGTTCTGGAGCTCAGAGAAAGGAAACGACAAGGACTCGGCGGCTGCAGCTGTCAGGGTGCCGGGACGAGGACTCAGCGGCGGCCTCTTCCCCTTCCTCTTCCTCTGCCGGCCCCGCCTCTCCCGCGGCTGCTGCTCAGGTGTCCGGCGGAGCGCCGCAGCTTCTTCCTCTCCTGGTGGTGATCTCGCTCGGCCTGCTGCTGCTTCCTCTGCTGCTCCGACTGCACCGGACGACAAGATACGGGTGTGTCAGCAAAGGGACTTTTAGAGGAGCCTGTGAATATTAACGTGCTGTGTCCGGATTGGTCAGTCTATTGTGTTTCTAAATATTGTAATTCTTCACTGATCCCCTTTAAGGATGGAATTGAATGATCGTATGTGTGACAGTTCAAGGTTGTATAGTTGGAAAACACATGAAAAAAATGCAATGCCACACAAAATGGTAGGAAAACATCAAACAATACAAGAGGACATGATACAATACTACAATGCAATCTAATAAAATATGATAATTTAGCAAATGATAATATGATATAATAGAAAGGGGATATAATGCGACAACGTCTATTGAATTACTTTATATGATGCTCAAAGATACGATAATAGAAATATAACACGTAAAATAACATGGGAAGTAATGATATGCTGAAATTAATTATGGTACTATAGGAACAGGCATGCAACTCAAAATGACATATATTGATTCGAATAAAGCAGTTTTATAGGAAACTACTAAACAATATTAGACGCTACAATAGCATCTCAGGACAAAATGACATTAGATTATGATGACACGTGAAAGAATATGGAAAGCTCATGTATGTTGATAATAATTAAGACACGATGCAAAGCAAGGCAATGATTACATTACAGGATGCTGCACTGTAGGAAACGACGTCGAAACGACGACGGGGGGGGGGGGATGGGAGGACACAAAACAATACGACGGAAAACACACTGTGATGTATTTTTGTTCACGTCAAAAATAACTCCCATTATCTCTACGCAAACAGCCGTGCACACAGATGATAAAAAAGCAAAGCGCCACCATCTCCGCACCTTTTTGAGAGTGAAGGTCAGCTGCTTGCTGCCCACGGCCGTGTCGGCCGCACCGCTGGCTCCCGAGAGCTCCTCCACCTTCAGGCGGTCCTCCAGAGAGGCGCTAGAAGAACAGACAAAAAAAGTGTGAGGAGGAGGAGGCTCAGAGCACCTTTCACAATAAAACGCTGTCAAGTTTCTGCTTGGAAGAGCTGATGTTGGATTAATGCGGACGCCTGCTGACCTCGAGTAAAAGACTTTAGTGAGCTCGTTTGAGTTGCATAAACATGACAAGCTTTTAATGTGCAGTAAAAAGTTGTTTTTTCTTCTTCTTTTTGTATGACACTCCTTGTTTAAGACGTACTTCTGAAGTTTCTGCTTGCGGGTCACGTCGTTAAAACTCCTGAACTCCTCGCCGGCTTTGAGCTGATAAAACCGAGGCTGCGTCGCCGCCGCCGCCTTGCCGCCGGCCGCGTCCGCCGTCGCCTCGCCGCCGTTCTGCGTCTTGTCCAGCAGGACGGTGTTGCGGTCGGCCTCCTTCTTCCTCTCCTGCCGCCGCCGCTCCTTGCCCTCCAGCCACAGCAGCCGCCGCTGCTCCCGCACCTCCTCCACCCAGCTCTTGTCGTCGTCGTCGGAGCTCTCCTCCTCGGAGCTGCCTCGGCCCTCCGGCTCTTCCTCGTCGCCTTCAGCCGCCTGGGATATGGGGAAAAGAGGGGGTGGGGGGTTCACACAAAGGCAAGAAAACTTCAGTAAAGGCAACAGAGTCTTTGTTTGGGACGAGGGGAGAATGTGTGACCGTGTCTGGAGGGAGCCGGAGAGAGAAAAGTCGCCATTTGACGAGGCTTCTCACCTCTGGCACAAACCACTTGAAAGACTTTACTATCGTCTGCGAGAGCAGCTGAATCGCTGCTATTTCAAGGCCGAGCTTCTGTAAATATTAGCATTTCCAAAAGCGTGGAAATGGAGGGTTGGAGGGTGTGGGGTGGGGGGGTGGGTGAAACTTGAGATTACAGTCCAGCGCAAGTCTCACACAGCAACAAACCTGTTGGGAAGCCTGCTGAGCCAGCAGACGCAGCTTCTTCTTCCTCTTCTGTCCGACCCTGGAGATGATGGGGTTGAGCAGGCGGAAGTCCTCGCTCTGCTCGTCCACCTGGTAGTCCGGGTTTTCAAACATCACCTTGAATCGGTCGTCTCCGAGGATGGTGGGAAGGGCCTGCGGAAACCAGATGGGGGTGGTGAAAATGGAGCCGTGGTCTCTAAATTTAAAGCTCAAATGCTCTTTTGGTTTCATTTCTAGCCGCTTCATCATCCGACGAGCCTCTTGCTCCCTGAAAAATGTATTGTTGTATGTGATTAACTGTGTTAAAGCGCTCAGGCAGTTGAAAAGCTCTATATTAGTAGAATCCAGTTAACATTTCTCCTTTTATTTTTTTCCAAAACTGTCCCTTTAAGAAAACGTTATTTTTAAACTTTGTGTGATTTACGTCACTTCTCACAAATGGTTATTATACATGAATGCAATTTAATAATGTTTATATTTACTATAAGGTCTTAAACTTTTAACGTATCATTCAACAAAAGTTTTTTAAATAGTTATAGAGATATATATTTTTCGGGGGGGTATATTGATATGTTCCCTATCCAGGGTAAACATTAGATTTGATTAGTTTTGACGTGTGTCACACTGTGTTACCGCACCTTAAAAAAAATATTATATTCAAAGAAATCCTAATTCCATTCCAAGAAAAGGGTCTTGCTTTCTCACCTTGCCCTTCTTCTTCCTCGCGGTCTCCTCTACTTCGTCGTCGCCCTCCTCCATGAGCTTGAGAGCCAGTTCCTTGTTGACCTTAGGCAGGGCCTGTCCAGGAAAAAAATATAAATGCAATTGCATGTTAGGTTCACTTTAAATACACAATCCAGTTTGAAAGGTTTGTATCTCTCGGATGGGATCGATGTATTAGTCCCTCATTGTACGATAAAAATCAAGACGTGGACTCATCATGGAGAAAAAAAAAAAAAAAATGCATGAATTGAATCCTGTAAGTGGGGATCCCTCACCTTAACCTGCACTCTGTTGGTCCTGGACTCCTCGATCTTTTGGCGGATCTTATCCTTTCGAAACTCCTCATAGGCGAAGGGATTGGCCATGGTCTTGACCTGCGGTCACATCAAACGACAAAACGTTCACACTTCTGCTTCTGGGGAAGCTTGAAGGGATCCGCTGGAGAAGGTAAACAACAAGCACCTTGTGATAAAGTCTCATGTCCATGAAGTAGCCGTGCATGTAGGCGCGCAGGAGGGAAGATCCCACCAGGTGAGACAGGCCTGAAATGAATGAGAGAAAAAAAAAGTATAAAAACATGAGAAAATTAAGGAAAACAAAAAAAAAAAAGTTTGTAAAGAAAATCTTTGCAAACATGTCCAGTGTTTAATCTGCAGGTCAATGAAAAGCTGCTTCTATTTAAGATGAAAGACGTCTGCTCCTACTGTACAAACAATCATACTTAAGTCTTTAATTTGGCCTGGTTTCTGCGGTTGTCTACTACAAAGTTACTTTTACTTTGTTTTATTTACCTTTTCTTTATTAGTACAACTCCATCATTCAGTAGTTAGAATACGAACAACCTGGTACATGCGTTCAAAATTCCAAGACGATGGACTTTTCTTTTTCCTCTGCACTCTTTTCACTTCAGTTTTTTCCCCCCCAACAATCATTGAAGCTCTGCTATAATTATTTAGTGGAATGTCACAAAATCTGGTAGATTTGTGGTTTCAGAGGATCAATTAAAAACTGCTGCCGAGCTCTGCTCTTTAAACTCTACCACCTAAAACGGATCAAAGGTTATACAGTCAGTGAAATCATGACATTTGGGTGCAAAAACCCAACACTTGAGTCACCGGCTCTTTTTTGTTTTTGGGCAAAATTACTCATCACATCTTCAAGAAGAGCAATATGCGAGCATGTAATCGGGAGAAAATGCCAAGGGGGTTGTGCTGAAATCGGGATCTCCTGAACATTGCCACGCTGTGATTACTGTCTCATGCACAGGGCCTGGGGGGGTGGGGGGTGGGGTGGGGGTCCATATTGTTAGAAATCCTATTTGGCATGTTGAACCCTGCAAGAGTGCAAGAATATGGAGACGCAGGGTTCCGGGGGCGCAGCGTGGCGTCTGAAACTCCTCGGAGGAACTTCTGCCGATGTGTTGCACCCGATTTACCCGGGCGGCCTTGCCGTTATGTAACAGGGCTGCATTACGTGGCTCCTGTAAATCAACACTGCTCTTGCCTCGCCTGCCCCCTTGGCTCCTTTTCTACTCCCCGCCAGCCAATCCCTTCTCTGGGTCTTGTCACTTGATCTTTTTACTGCTGAGCCTGCATTCCTATGTTCATTCAACCCCTCGCGTGTCCACTCCCTCAAGCCCCCCCTCCCCACCTCCCACACTACTTTTCTTACCTAAAGCCACTCAATCACTCCCCAGGCCTCTACTTAAGAGAGTCTCGCCGCTTGAGCTAACGCTGCAGGCGACACCGCGGCTCACACTGATTCATGGTCTTGGGGAGAGACTCGGGAGGCTCCGGATTAAAGAAGATAGTCTCAAGATATTCCCCCTTTGTGAAGTGAGCTCTTGAGCCCCCTCGTCTCTTCCTGGAGCCGCCGGGGCAATTTTTGAGGCGACTTGCTCCGCGAGTCGAGGGGAAAAGTTCGGCGGCGTCTCACTCACCCAGATTTTCCAAGTCTTTCCGAGTGACGAACTTGTAGTCGTCGTACACGGTGCTCTCTGGGCTCTCCTCCAGCTCTTCAGTCAGGTTGTCGAGGAAGGAGCACCATCGAGGCGCTGGGCCCAGAGCCTGAGCACACAGTTTCCCACGGCGTTACTCACATGTCCACTCGTTGATGTGAAGCATTTGCTTGCATCTAATCTCTGAGCTTCAAACAAACACTTCTATCTACAGTCAAGGCCTCAAACAATATTTGTTTTTTTAGCCCTTCTGTGGCGGCTCCCTGAAGCCTTCAAAGAACATGAATGAAATCATTATTTCTCATGCAGTCTGTTTGATTAATCGAGGGAATTCTGAGAAGTCAGAAGTCATGTTTGTATAACAAATAATGTACAACATGTTTTGACTTTTGCCAGTTCAACGAGAATAAAATGACACGAAAAGCACTAGACTAAAAGGCCAAAAATGGCTCCAAGTCAAAACGATTACTCAGTTCTCTCCATTTTATCCTAAATACCTAGAGAAAATCTTTTTTTTTTTTTTTAATCTGACTGTGTAATAATGTGTAATTGTACAAACTGTGTCTGGGGCGTTATATTAAGTTTTACACTGTACATGTAGAGAAATATAATGTAATTTCATTTGTTGCATCACAACAAAACCAAGATGTTTCCGTTTACTCACAGGAATGTAGAATGTGTTCATCTTGGGGTCTTCATTGGCAGTGAACAGCATACCTGGTGACGGGAAAGACAATCCGTTAGTACTTCATGTCTTTATCTCTCGTCTGAATGCAGATGAACCGAAGCATTTGTACCAGACCACACATCACATCTGACACCGGTGCCTTCCTGCAGCAGATCCGCTATTGATTTCGCTGCTTTGTGTGGATTACGACACTATTTTTGTCCTAAAACTATGGAGCACATCACATCACATATCAATGCCACCCCGGCCCAAGAAATAGCTCCTTTAATTGCAATAATAAACATTAATTTAACAAACTGCAGCACCATTTAATTACATTACAGTAAAAACACCTCTGCGGCCTCAAAGAGTGGAAATGTAAATTGCAATGTTTAGCTCAAATTCATGTTTTTCTTTTTTGTGCAAAACCAATCCAATAGTCATCTGAGGTGGAACTGTTTTACTTTCTTTGACTTACCTTTTAATTATTTCTCTGTCGCGCTTTGAGATTGTAAATGTAAAATGCATTATAAATAAAATGTATCATTATTATTATTGAAGCACGGGAAAAACTTCAAAGAATTACTTTACAATTGTTTTGAAAGGCTTTTAGTCGCTGCTAGACGACAGAATTTCTGATGAATAACATTGAAAAGTGGTTAACGATGGCTTTTATTATAAAATATCAACACTAAACTACTTTAATGAAAACTTCAGAGTTTACCAAGGTTTGTGTCTCTGTCGTTCTGACCGGTGCAGATGTGAAGGTACAGAAACATGAAGCACATTGAAATTGGTGGTATTATTATTATATCCACATTTGAAGCAGACTTCAATTTGAACTGTTTTGTACTTTATCTATTACTTCATGTACTTCCTATAAAAACAAAAGCAACAATGTTGATTGAATAGATCCAACTGTATGAGTCTAAATTAGAGGTGTAACGGTATTTGAGTTCGTCCCCTGCCTTCACGTTGTGTGGGTGTCGTGGTTCAGTGAATATTAACTAAAAGAAGAAGAAGAAGCAGTTACAAAAAACAGATGAAGAAGAAAAGTAATGGTGAATGTGGAGCCAGAAGAGTTGCTGGCATTCAAATGATTGAATGGTATAAGAGCCCTCCTAATACATGTTTTGTTTTATTCTATTAATTTTCACTTTTTTTTATAAAAGGAGATGGTATTTAGTTTTGCAGAACCATGACTTGTGTGTACTGTTACACCCCTAGTCTAACTGAATTGTTTTTGTTCAATTTATAGGCACTATCCTGATGTGCTTGGTCACAATTTGAGCCTCTAGAAGGTGATAGTAGCTTTACTGTAGGATGGCGCCACCTCATGGTGAAAGGAGGAAAATTACACTTTTGATCTCCTGCCTTGAGTCTCCCTTTAGTGACGGGACACGAAAAATATCTGTACTATCAAAAACACTTCAGATTTGGAATCAATATCACCTTTCTTTAATTTGTCTCAATGTCAGTGTGAATTAATTCTTCTTATAGACTATTTTAAGCTTTGTATCCCTAAAAATAATGATATAGACTTTCAAAAATAGCATGAACACTTGTGTTTGTCTCCAAGCTGGTGGATGAATGAAAAACAGCAGTTATTTTTTATGTTTCTGTATTTATAAACGATCCATTATAATAATCGGTTCTACTGTGTGGCAGTAGCTGGTAATAAGGAGAAATAAATAACTTTCATGCAGTTAGTTAAGCCTGTAAGTATTGAGACACAGGAATGAAAGATAATCCAGTCATCTACACCAGTATGAAGTGATTTTTCTTTCACTACACTGTGTACATTGACTCGTTTGTAAAAAGTTGCTGTTGTGTTTCCACTTCACTCGAGTCGTCCTCACCTGAATTGGGATACATGCAAACATCGTTGACGTTGGCCTGAGGCTCAATGGAGGAGAACAACTTGCCCTGTGGTGAAGACACGAGGACGGTAACAGAAAAACATCATTGCCAGAATTTATCACCACTTCAAGAAGGTTCAGGTGGCGATTTCTAAAACAGCAGAGGTACAGCGTCGGTCACTCACCGTGTCCTTGTTCCACATTTTTATTATCTTTGAGTCCGAGGACACGACCAGGTTCAGCTGATCGTGGAAGTTGAGCGATTTGATTGGCAGGTTGTAAAAATGGTCTTTAACCAGAAGTGGCTGGTTGGAGCGCAGGTCATAGAGCAGCACCTTTAACGGGAACAGCGAGTGTCGATGAGCAGAGAGACACAGTCACATTTTTTAATTTCTATGATCAGTCATGTCGCAGTGAGGACTTTCTTCACCGTCCAAAACCAGGTATTGAACATGAACTTGTGCCAATAAATTAAAGTCATTTGAATGTGTGTGTGTGTGCTTCTGTCCAGGTTGCACCCTGACTTCCACCCACTGTCAGCTGGGATCGACTCAGGGTCATGACCCGGTGACCCTGGTCTGGATAAAGTGGTACGGAGGATGAACAGACCAACTAAAGCATGTGGGATTTCTTTTGTGTGCTTTTTTTTAAAGAAAAAGAATTAGCAAATGACAACATCATCCAGTCAGTGATGAGGAGGCTCACCTGTCCCGTGCTGGTACCCACCGCCATGGTGAGCGAGCCATTGAACTTGAGTGCGCTGACAGAAGGCAAACTTTGAACCCTGGAGGCCAAAGAGAGAAACAAATTTGACCCGAGTCCCTTTGTGACAAGTCGGAATCAGATGGAAGTTCTTCTGTTGCTTGTCTTGATGACACACAGCTTGCAGGTTGTTGCTTAGTCAAGACGCTGGCAGAAGAGAAAAGTGCTATGTTGCATGTGCTGGTATACTTACTCTGCCCCTACAGTAAGGCTGCTCAGGGCACAGTCCAGCTTGCCCACTCGGTTTCGGACTCGAGGGTCCCAGCATTCCACCCTGCCCTGGTTACAGCACAGAGAGGGGGAAACTTCAGCCGCTCGGACATCAGGAGAGCAAAAATAAAAGAATGCAAATCAAATCAAAAACACGTCATTCAGGTACCCTAAATTCTACCCGTTTATCATTATATTGCTAAAGCTGCCAGTTTGGACACAAAGGAGACTGTATCCAGTGCCTCACGTCACACTGAGCCTGCGATGGCACTTACCTCGGAGGATCCTGCAGCGAACAAATGATGGACGGGGTTGATGTCACACACATTGTTCTCCCTGGTCGGCAAGTCACGAAAAAAATAAAATGGCGTGAACGTCGGCCGAGATCAACCTACAATTTCATAGTACAACTGCAGGGGAAGACTTACACAGCGTCAGTCTGAAGGGAGTTTAGGAAGCGCCCTTGTTCCAGGTTCAGTCTGTACACCTCTGAACTGAGAGGAAAACAGCAAATAAATTAATTAATTAATAATTGCAACAAAAAAGATACAAAACAATTCATAAAATACACCCAAATAAAGATGGTGTCAGATGCAATCATATCGTCACCTTGTTCCCACAAAAAACAGGTCACATGAAGGGTAGTGGTAAGAAAAGTCCCGTCCAAACTTGGGTATCCGCGTCTTGTAGTAGTGTCCGTGTTGGGAGTGGAATTCGACGTAGCGGTCGCAGTGCAGGAACACCAACTGCACAAACACAGAAAGGAAGGGTGAAATGATCAGACCCAAGAGTTAAGGATCAGACAGAGCGTGTTCTCACATGGGCGTAATACCAAGACAGCCGAGTTAGGTACAGTTACACATCTTTCAATTCTGTTAATACATCTCCCAAGTGTTCTACTTCACGCAACTCAAACACAACAAAAAAACATTTAACTAATTGCTGCTAGTTTAATATTCTACTGTTGATGTAAATGTGAGTGCTTTCAATGCCTTTACATGAAATAAAACATTTCAAGGCACATTATTAAGCCGTTGAGAACTGAACCTTTCAGACTCTCACCTTCGAGTAGTCATCAGACAGGACATCAAACGTCACGACTGTGAGAGAGAAGAAACAAAGTTTTTTAGGTTCAGTGAGGCGCTTAATAGAGGGCAAGCAACAAATGAATGTCTGCATCTCACCATCCGAGTCCAGACAGCGTTCAAACTTGAGAGACAGCTGATAGGTGTCGTAACATCGAATTCTCGGCTTGTAAGTGCCTGGAAACAAAGACATGATGATGAAATGAGACACCTACCAACTACCTTATTGACCGCAATATCGCTAAACTGTCCACAGATCTGCAGGGAATCTTTGGCCTGAACCACAGATGAACTAAAAATCCCCTTATAGAAGTAACTGAGCTTCATTATATCTTAGAGGCTGACAGCTTTCATGCCACAATGCACAGACACAGAAAGTCAAGTATAGAAAGCATAAATGAATACATTTTTAATGACTTTTCTGTACCATTAGTCCATTCTTGGCAAGCCTCATAAAATATTTAAATATTGTCAGAGGCTGTAAGCTAGAATAAGAAAAAGTCTTAACATAACAAAAAAAAAAAAAAAAGCCTGGAATATTTAAGTTGAAATATATAATACATAAATGTGAATAAACGTGCGTAATAAAGAAAATCCTTTTGATATCGTCTGTAATTCAATCTTCTGACAGACACGCACACCATCTGGTAGAAGAGGTCATGGGTTTGAATACTGGCCAGGCCTTTATGTAAAGAATTTTCATGTTTGTTCATTCATCTTCTATATCACTTTATCCCGTTCAGGTTCAAGTGGCACTGGAGCTAAATATAGATGAGAGGAGGGTACACCCTGGACGGATCTCCAGTCCATCACAGAACAAACAGAGCCAGACAACCACACATGCATGTTGGTGGCCCTAAAATACCCATAGGTGTGTGTGGTTGTTCTGTGATGGACTGGTGACCTGTCCAGAGAGGACTACACTTCTTTGACAGTGACCATTTTTATGGTGATGATCCGTCATTCTCAAGTGTAGGCTGAAACTCTCCTGTGTGCAGTACTGAGGCTTTGAAACATTGTTATTGGTTTTTAATGTGTGCAGAGATTGCCTGAAGACATAGGCGACAATGCTGAGTCGACAATGCATCCTCAGTTCTCGGGGTAAAAATGTGTAATTTCTCACATTTAGAGGGAAAACCTAGGTGAAACACAGACGCTGACAGACCCCGTCCTACCTGCTGCCAGGACGAACTGACCGTCCCTGGTCACCTTGATGGAGGTGCACACTGTGGGCATCTCGAAGTCCTGGATGAGCTCGATCCTGCGCTGGATGTCTGAGGGGGAGAGAAAAAAGGTCACGATGAACGTCAATGTCGTGGAAACCAGTCTCCGATGCTGCATGTATGACTGTAGACTCACCAACATCTTGCTTTTGCAGCTGCCTTCTCTTCCGATCCGACAACCACTGCAACGACACACGAGTGATCAGGATATGGTACAACAGTGAGGCACAAAAATACCTCAGAGCAAATATAAATGCCACACGAGCTATATCAACATTTATATTAAGAGTAATTATTAAGTATGAGCTTAAAACATTTGGTAAAACATGTTATGTTGGGGAGATATTTGTTAGCTGGCTAGGCTAAAAGTAAGCAGCAACTGTTGAATTTACTACATTTAACTACGTGTTAAGGACAAGTTGGACTTTTGTACCTCCGGGAGAGACTTTCCGTGACTTAAATTGTAAATCTTCACATCGTTCACACTGGATATCTGCATTTTGGAGACTGAATAGTACTCCAACCACACATAACACAGCTCTTATTCCCACACCGGCTGGAAACACGTTTTTGCCCGGAGTAACAACAGGAAGAAGGAGCTCCAGCAAATAGATCCGGCGAGAAACAGTTTCCGGAAAATTAAAGTGTCCGGGTCGGTATGAAATACTTGTAAAACTAATCGAACTGTTTATTTTATGCGCAACCTTTTACAAACTACTTCAAATCAGGTTTCATGATATTCGTTCCAAATTAAAAAAAAAAAAGTCTATAAGTGCATCAAGAAAATAGACTTTGTATGAACTTCTATCCATCCATCCATCCATCCACCCATCCATCAATTCTAAACACTTTCAGTGGTAATAAAGAAAAAAGTCATTTTTCTCCATTTAGTAATTGGTGATATATATATCGTAGTCACTGAAGTTTTGAAGTCAACCAAATTCGTCCTACAATAATGTGTAATAATTTAAATAATTTAAAAAATATATATGTTTACTACTTTAATAAGGTTGATAAATTACTTTTTGAGCACAACAAAACAAAGAAACAATTTTGAATGTGAATCCAACTATGCAGCGTGACTGCATCGGCGTGTATATATAAAGATAAACATTTGTGTTTGTTTTACTCACCTGGAGTGATGTAAGAGCTCCAGGTGACACAGGGCTGGATGTCAGTCAGCCAGTTTCCAGTGGAGCGGCTGCTTACACTCTCCCAGAGGGACTGACAGGCGGCAGATGGTCTTGAAGATAACCTGAAGGTAAGCATCTGATTTCAGATGATATTCCTTTTTTGTTGTTGTTGTTGTAAATTTTGTGTGGCCAATATGCCCCAAAATAGCTCTGAACAAATATCATCAAGAAATAGGACAAATAATGTGAAGAGACACAGACCAGCATCAAATTGTTCATGATTTTAAAGATAGTTATATACTAACTTAATGTTTTGGGTTTTTTTCAATCTAGATCACAGCCTGTTTGATGATTCTTTTTGACTAATGGCCTCAGGGAGTCATGTCCGAGTTTTTGTTGATATCCGTCCCCTTGGACAAGACCAGTTTAACTAGTGTGGAAAAACTGAAACACACTGTAGCCAAAACCAACCTGGCCTCCTGCTGCAAATTCTTCATTCCAGATCTCAAGGTGAGCTCATGCATCATTTTTCCTACAGACGACAGTGAAGTAAATAATGCTGGGCAAATGTACTTTTGTCTGTACTTCACAAAGACACTGTCAAATATTGAGAAACCGCATTGTGTTTAGTTTGTATCGCCGTGTTTATAGCAGTACAGTAGGGTGTAGTTGAGGAGAGTGATGGTGTTTGGTGTCCTTCTCTGGTGAAGGGATGGAGGCTCAAGTTGCTCTCTACAGTTTGAGGCAAAATTTCCATCTGACCCATTTCACTCAACGTGATCAATGCTTCTCCTGCTTACTGGTGCCTGCATTTTAACTCCCATTGTCCCTTATTCCAACAAGTATAATGTACACAAACGTTTGTAGTAGAATAAATACTTAAACGAAAATAACATTTAAATCTAAGAGTGTTAATGGATATTTTAATACTTTAAGACTATGAAATCAGCTCAAATAAAAACCATTTAGGGCATCTACGTATAACAAAGTCAATAAAAAATTGCCAAACAAACTAAAATTACACATATATCAACATGTCCAGCTGAATATTCTAAGCTGAATACATTTCACACAAGATTCAAATATATTTGTTGAATTTCCACAAATAACAAAATTAAGGAGGGCGCCTTTCATTTTTGGCGGGAAGAACGGATCATTTTATAGCAGTTCAGTTTCTTACAATCACACGAATGTGTTCCAATCATTTTGTTGGTGGTCTTTGAAATAAGAAAAAAAAAAACCCATCATAGATCAAGTGCAGCACTGATAGTTTTATTTGCCGCTATGAAAAACACAAAATACATTAAGTTGATGTTAGTGAAGCAGTATCGTGTTGTGTCAAAAGTTTGGAGAAATTCCAGGAACACAAATAAACAAAACAATAGACTCTTCAGTCATATTTTCTGTAATTGTGATTGTGAATCTGTGAAGCAGGTTCGGGCCGCCACTGAATGCATGTGCGGTGTTGTTGCTCAGGTTTCTTCAATTTTGTTTTTTTGCTGCGTTCAGATGGACGACATGTCACAGTAACATTAACTGTGCTGTCTGTGCTGTGACCTCAGGTGGGAATTCTGGACAGTCTGCTCAGTGTCTCCGATCATTTCTCAAAGCTCGATACGCTGACTGAAAGGTAAAAAAAAAAGAAGAAGTCCCATCAAAGAGAGTGGAACACATCACTCTTGCTCTGCTTGCATGTGTCAGTATGATTGTTGAGCATTTGTAGCCTCAAGTGCATCTTTGTCTTTCACTGAGACAGTGCTTGTGTGCGCTCAGTGATTCATGACTAATTGATGGTCACTGCTGACCTTCCCTCCTGATTTTAAAATCATTCTTAGTTTGTCCAAACTGCTCTGTGGTAAATAGTTACAGATTTTTGGCATCATATGAACAATTCTTTTTGGTATAACGGTCCTCAGGTGACTCCCTCAGCTTCACCTTTCTCACCCTCACTTATTAATTATGTTAACTTCTTTTGTGCAAACAATTTCGAAAGTTATATTGAAGCAGCTGCGCTCCAACTTCAGAATCAGAATAATCGAAAACAGAATTCCTCTTTTTATTTTCACAATGCAATATTTTAACCACTCAAACGTATTGTGTGTATTATTTTGTGCAAAAGCAACAAAAATATCAAGAAATTTACCAAAATAATCAAGCACACAAGTGAACAGCTGCCCAGTGAATCTTGTAATAATACTTGGTGCCACAAGATGGTGCACTGAGTCACTTTTCAACTCTTCCTGCATTCGCCAAGAAGAATAAGAAGCAAAAGATTATGACATGAGCAATAACAAAGTATTTAATGCAGACTGGTGCATTTCACAACAGCTAACTGATATAACAACGAGGAATAGTGACTCACTCCTGCCACCCAGTGTTGAAAAGTGGCATCACTTAAATCTCACATAATGTACCTTTAACAGGGTTAGTGAGATTGTTATGTTTATTAAGTCCTACTTCTGATCTGGCAGTCTAATTCAATGATCCTATAACTTAAAATATCAGACCAGTTTTAAAATGTTCTTGCATTAACTTTACTGAAATGTTTTCTTCATTGAAACGTAAAAGGACCACTCTCTCACTTTCAATTTCATCACATTAGTTTATATATATATAAACTAATGTAAAACCAGTTTGTGAGCTGTCACAATGTATAAATAGCCCAAACTCCTGTTGTTTCCCCCTGTGGCACGCAGTGTGATCAAAAAAACATGCCAGTGTATGAAGGAGGTGATGGAGACGTCCAGCGACAAAGTGCTGGAAAACGCCTTCGCCAATGGAGGTGAGTCACACCCGGTGTTAATTACATCGTATTGAAACCCATTAAGTAAGTGTGTGGAAGACCACAGGCCGCAAGCACCCACATGCACAAAAACACCCGCTGATCCTTTGACAGCAGCAGAGGGGAACAGCTGCCGGACAGGACCTGGACTAAACCACGTCTCTGGCCACTCTCCTCCCTCAGATCACAGCGTGAATCAGAAAGCCGTCCTGTCACCGCTGAAAGCTTGCCTCAAGTCTCTGAGGGGTACTGTAGCTACTTGCAGTGTGCTATCTGAGCTAGAGTGCAGTGCAGTGTGGCATTTGTGTCGTGCTCTTGTTGTTTGCTTTGTGGTTTGGTGCGTGTTTATGGTGGCATTACTCAGGGTTGTGTTCTTGAAGGATGATGGGGGTTTTTTTCCCCCTCAGTGGACCTGGTGACCAACGTGACCAAGTTTCAGTGGGACAAAGCCAAGTATTCAACAGCTCTGCCTCTCTCCAGCCTGGCAGACATTATAAATAAGGTAAAAAATTATTATAAAAAAAAAAGACTTATTATAAAAATTACTTGAAGATTATTGCAGAGTTACAACATCACGTACTTGTAATTTGACCCCAGCCTCATCACAGAGAAGAAAACACGAGTTAACAAGAGTAACGTCAACTCATTGCTTTCCCAATTAAAAATGGGATTTCCCCCACTTCCCAGTTACTCATAGAGGCATCACTACATATATAAAAGTTTTTTTTTTAAACCATGTCATGAATGTCATCAGTATACAATTCCAAAGTTTATGTTTTTAAGAGGAGTGTTGACAAAAAAAAAGAAAAAATTCTGAGTCTGTTTTCAGTGTTTCACGAATTTCACACCCAATTGAATCAGACAGGAATGTTTTGGGGACATGAAAAGCCTTTTAACATCCACCTTTAGAAAACAAGCTGCGTTTTTGACAAGCTGACATGAACAAAAAGACAACGTTTTCCCACAATTTACTTGCTGCATGTGGCTGCAAATACAATATGATTGTGTGTGTGTGTGTGTGTGTGTGTGTGTGTGTGTGTGTGTGTGTGTGTGTGTGTGTGTGTGTGTGTGTGTGTGTGTGTGTGTGTGTGTGTGTGTGTGTGTTTTCCAGGAAGTTTCCCAAGTGGAGACCGAATTGAAATCCCGTGCTGCAGCTTACAACAGTGTGAGAGCAAGCCTGCAAAGCCTCGAGCACAAACTGGAGTGAGTGACAACAATCACACATGAAGAAAATACACAGAATTACACATATACTGACAGGTACTCTTCAGCCATCCAGAGTGTACTCTGGATTAGTGACTACCCATGATTGACATTTTTTAAATTTTTACGTTTGTACCTCTTGCATCTATAGTATATCACGTACTGTACCAGGACTAATATTGCACAAACTGCTGAAAATTGTAATAATTTATAGATTCAAGTAAGATCATTTGTTTTAAAAAGTAATTAGTTACTACTTGGAACATACTTATTTCATTATTTTGATGGCCTCTCTCATTTAGCATGTCTTGATTATATTCATATAGTTGGATTGGAGTTTTTCTGTTCGCACTGTGTCGGTTCGTCTCCATCAGTTAGTTGGAGTAAGATACTTTATCATCTGGATTTGAATGATATTTGGCCCCTTAATATATAAAGTGAGGTTATTTGAGATACTGCGAATACAAGGGGAAGTTAATGTTACAGCAAAACAAGTCAGGAAAACTGAGTTAGTTGGGGACTAATAAGGACTGATTCTCCTCCAGTAAGTTTAATGAAATTGCAACAATGATACAAACGTGGTTAAGTTACCAGTTGGTTCATAAGCATTATAAATACCAGCTCTTAGCAACAGCCTCTGGATAATATTAACATTGAGCGTGACAGATGGCAGCGGTTCTGTGGCTTTTTTCACGTATCCACAGAAAACTAAGTGAAACTTCAGTAACTGCGTCTAAGTGTCCCTACTGACATGACCAGTGACTATAAATCCACTGTATGTAAATATGCTAAACCGGTCCATCCGTGTTTCCAGTGGAAACTTGCAAACTCGGAGTCTGAATGACTTTGTGAGAAGAGAGGACCTGGTAGTCTCGGAGTACCTCACCACTCTGCTGGTCGTGGTGACCAGGTGAGACACATCATCACTACCCCCACATTCGTGTGGCCGACTTAATGTGCAATTGTTCGTCTTCACAGAGGGAGTTACTCGCAGTGGGAGCACACCTATGAATCCTTGTCGAAGTTTGTGGTTCCGCGGTCGAGCAGGTGAGCCGTCTGCGTGCGTTCTGGGGCGCAGAGCGCCTGATCTCGGCGTCCAGAGACGTCGGGGGGCAAAGTAACCACAGGTGTTGCATTACCAGGCCGAAAGTAAAAGTCAGTGTGGATCAGTGGCGGGGACAAACGTCGTCGCCGGAGGCCACGGTGTGGATGACAGCCGTTTTTTTGTTTAAATATTTGAACACTTTATGGCTTCGTGCTGAAGCACATCGCTGAACGTGGAAACTTAAAATGCGTTGAGACCAACCAAAAAAAATTCAGACTTTAAAGTGTTTTAAACAAGTAGTACAAGTACTTCAAGCTTTTGCTCTCTGATGTTTTCTTCCTGTCGAATTCAGTGATCTTGTGTCATTCAGGCTCAAGATTTTCTGACAGCGGGTCAGAAGCAAATTGGTCTTTCTCTGTGTGCGTTTGCCTGAGTGCTTGAACGCCAACAACAAAGGTCCACTCTCTTTTATTTATATCTTTAACATGTACAAAACCAGAGTCAATGAGTATTCAGGCAAAAATACAAAATAAAAGCAAAAAAACATTTTCAATTAATTTTTGCTAAAATTTTAGTTAAAGTTAGCCACAACTAGGTAATTTTCATCTGTTTTTCAAAATCAAATGTGGACTTGTACACAAATTAATATGACATAAACAGACTAAATACAGATTTGAACCATGACTACTCCAAATTTACCGACATAAATACAACCTTGTGTTAGATATTATATATTTTATGAAGTCAAATATTTACTCAGGCCGTCACTTTCATACAAATATGTTTGACGATGCCACGAGGCTTTAGCTTGTCAATCTTGGACAATGTGTGTCATTCTGGTTTTATTTTTTGTTTGTTTGTATGTTTGGAAGAAAGTACAGAGGTTTACTGCTTCCACTGTGGACAACAACACATCTGTCTGGTTCGTTAAGCAGCAGCTGTTTGTCCATCTGAACATGAAAACTCTCCAGAGACTGCCTGCTGTTCCAGAGCCCCGCTGGGACCCGGACACTTTTGCCACTCACGTGCTTGTACACCGTCACAAGCCTCGTTTGGGCGTAGTATTACAAATCGTGTATGTTTTTTTTAATTAAAGCTACAGCATGATTGACTTTGTGGTAAACGTAGCAGAGAGTGGGGACAGTTGTAACACCTGAAATGGCTCCAATAAGAAATACGTTAGGATTTGACGAATGACTCGGGACATGTTTGCAGCTCTTACTCATCGGGTGTGAGACTCACAAGTTTGATTCTAAACTCAAGCTGTCATGTCATACATGCACGTTTTTTTTACTTAAGTTTTCAGCTCAGTGTTGAATTTCATGTGTTTCTTTATAAAACATGATTTGATGTTGTTTGAAATTATGTACCAACATATAAAAAAAAAACCCAAACCCTCAAAAACACAAAAAATACTTTGTCTGGGTTCAGTTGGGTTTTGGAGCTCATAAACACAGCTATCATGGCATTTTTCTTAAACGTACAGCTAACAATAGTAAGTGTTTCTTTGAACATATTTTTTTAAATCAAAAACTTGTGTTGCTTTTGATCACAGTGCCAATTATAAGCTACCAAGACCATGAGGTAGCTTGTAATATATCACTCATTGAGTTTCAGATTAATCCATACATTATTTATTTGTATTGCAGCGATAGCACTCTCACCTTCTTGTAGCAGGCACATGTAATTAACTGATATGAAAGGGGCCTGGGGTATTAACAGGAACATAATGAATGTTATGACAGGTTGGGTTCCACTGTGCACGCATGCTTGAGTGGACCAGTAATCCCATTATAACCGTCCCCATCCCACAGAACAAGAACGCGCGCGACACCTGAGTTCATTTCCCATCTTATCAGCCGGCAGCCTCGGCTGTCCCAGTGTCTTATCATGGCCCGTCAATAGTCTCTGTTCCCGTCAGGAAGCTGTACGAGGACGGGGAGGGGGCAGTCTTCTCTGTGACGCTCTTCAAAAGGGCCGTGTGCGAGTTCAAAGCCAAAGCGCGGGAGAGCAAGTAAGCAGGACGGATCGGCAGGAAGCGGAAAGTTTACGTCAAGTGTGCGTCGTCTTCTGTCAATTACCATGGCGTAGCCTATGATCCACACAGGTTTGTCGTGCGCGAGTACAGCTTGGACCTGGAGGAGAAGAAGCAGCAGGAGATGAAGCAGCTTGCTGTTCACAAAAAGGAGCAACACGTGAGTCGAATATGTATAGTATGCCCTCTGTGGCAGATGCGGAATGCACGCGAGTTTGTTCTATAATAAATGTGCATGCGTCCTCCTCCTCCTCAACAACTTCTCCTCTGCAGGGAGTCTTTGTACGTTGGCTGAAAGTGAATTTCAGGGAGGCGTTTATTGCCTGGATTCACCTGAAAGCACTCAGGCTCTTTGTGGAATCGGTCCTCAGGTAATTCGGACCGACGTCAGCAGTTTCGCCTCATCTTCGCTCGGCATTAACGCACAAAATAAAATGATTGATTTGGGACACGCGTGTGTCAGTTGACTCATAATGACCTCGCCACGTCAGGTATGGATTGCCGGTGGGTTACCAGGCGCTCCTGCTGCAGACCGACAAGAAGCATTCAAAGAGACTGAGGGAAGAACTCGCCTCGCTGTTCGTGCATCTGGATCCCACTGCCAGCATGAAAGACGTAAGAGACGAAATTCACATAAACACATAAACATTCCATCGCTGCATGTGATTAGACAATGTAGTGATAAATAGATTTTTGAATGTCTGTTGATTTTTTTGGGGGGGAGGGTTGTGGAGCGAAGAACATGCAAACTCTGAGGAAGGTCCTCATAAATGCAAATTGTTCTTTTCTGAAAGGAAAGGTTTATGATTAAGAAGATAATTCGGCGTCGACTAACATTACAAGAAGCAAGCTTAAAGTAAGCTGCTTCGTTGTTTTTTTTTCTGGGCAAGGCAAAGCAACAGAAACTAAAACCCCATCCTCGCAACAGTAAATTTATACATTTTACAAAGACAGGCTAGAAAATGAAGTGTTTGTTCAGATTTCATGCTGGTGTCTGAGAAAAGAGAAACACTGTGAACCATCTGCTGTCCAGCCCACATAAAATGACATCTGTTTCGGGCCTTGCCAGACCACGGCAAGAAATACTGAAATCTGGGCTCACTGTTCTGCAGGCGAACAGATTCCCTGCATGCAAACAAACAATCGAGGGCAACATGACGACGACGCACAATGCGACAGTGCGCATACAACCCCGGGCTGCACAAGGGGGAGTTTTTCAGTGTGTTGTCTTTCATGCCAAACAGGTGAGCTGTGACATCCCGGGACTCTGTCAGCAGGAGCACTTCTCCTACGTCTGCTTCCACATCAGCACCGGGATGCTGGAGCTCGGCGATCTGCAGCGCGACTGTCGGAGCTAAGAGGGCCGCGTCACACATGTCGCTTCCAAACCGATCAGTCAGAGCCAGAAACAGACCCTCCAACACCAAAACAAAACACACGGAGTAGAGAATACGTCCTTGAACATTTTGGTCCTCGAGAGATCTCCTGAGCCGGGGAGAGTGGAGGTTGTTTTTTTTTAAAGTATGGTATCAATAATCCTGTCAGCAGAGTGGATTTGGGATGTTGGATCCATTTAATGTATTAGATAGCTGGCTTAAATGTAAATATCGTGTACAGCATCGTCTTTAATGAAGGGGACAGATATAATGGCTCTGTAAATACGCATTTTTAAGTCTTAAAGGGATAGTAAATAACTCATTATCACAAGCCTTTCAGTGTCAAGCTTAACTATCTGAACTACTTGTACAATAAAAACTTTCACGTCGTGTCTGATCAAACTTTTTATGGTGTTCCATTCATTGTATTCAGTCCACATTGTTAACATTTGCAGTGTGGACTGAACATTTCTGCACTTGAAATGATCACGTATCAAAGTTTAACATTCAAATAAAAGTGTTGGTGGCCCCGTCACACATAAAGTGGTTCAAATTGAGATACTCTTACTGTGAAGTGTGTCTTATTGGATAATTTCTTAAACTCTTATTTGCAAGGCTGGGCTATATATGTGCATTGCTAAAATGATGCAATATACCTGAAAGTGCTTCCTATGCTTGTTTAAGTCTTGGTTTTCTTTGCCAAGGATCATTAAATATGTATGAGACGTTTTGAGATTATTGTTGGGTAGAGGGAAATGTTAATAAGCAACTATATATTGCATGGATTGAATTTAATTTTCTCAATATTTTTTTATGGAAAATATCAGTATGTTAATATTCTTTTGGAACTTGTGCTGTGTTGAGTGTTCAGAGCTCCCAGTGAGACAGGAATCAGAGTTTCAGTGGTTTAATCCAGAATGATCCTGCTCATTTGAAAGTGTACTAGTAGAAAATTAGAGCATAGATTTGAAGGCTAAAATAATCAAAGTGCCAATCCAGTCTCTACAAGGAACCAGGTGTTGTTACATCTTTTAGGAGATTTTGCCGAACTACCGAAAAATGAAAAAAAGTGCATCCTCGGTAAGGGAAATCTGCTCTGTCACAAGTAAAGTGTGACTGTGATGGTTCATTAATAATGAAGACAACTACCAAAAACTCAGTTACACATTTATTTTTCATTATCCAATTACTGCAACTCATCAATTGTGAGTCATTATATCCACTTACTTGCAGAATGAGACTATTATGATGATTGAAAGGTTTTATTTTGTTGTTTTAAACATTTACCACCACTGATTTGTTGTGTATCTTCACTCGGCAACAGTACAAATGCTAGAAACCTTGAAACCAAAGTTGCACTTTCCTTTGTAAGGAAAATAGAAATTAATTGACACTTATTTTCACAGCTAACTGCAGTCTCACTGTTTTTCCAGGGTGCACTACATTACATTACAGTTACACACGCAGGGAGGGGAGAGAGAGAGAGAGAGAGAGAGAGAGAGAGAGAGAGAGAGAGAGAGAGAGAGAGAGAGAGAGAGAGAGAGAGAGAGAAGGCTGTATCCACAAGCTGCACAATTCAATGCTTCAAACAGTCTTGGAGAGGGAAACATTTTACGCACCCAAAACATAATGGCCTTTAACTCTGACTAGATTGTGAGACTTTTACTTTCTAGATTTACTTTTTTTTTTTTTTCCCTCGTCATAATTAGTACAAAATGTGGACAATTCCGAAGCCAAACTACAGGAGTGGTTTGTGCGCAGACGGCGAGATTACAGTGAATATCGGCGGGGTCAGGGTGGTGCTTTTCGGGGACGTCTTGAACCGATACCCGGAGAGCAGGCTGGCGGAGTTGGTTAACTGCTCCACCCAGAACACTGAAGCCATCTCCTCGCTGTGCGACGACTTCGACCCGGGCAGGAGGGAGTTTTACTTCGACAGAGATCCCGACGCGTTCAAGTGCATCATCGACGTCTACTACTTTGACGAAATCCACATCAAGCGCGGCATCTGCCCCATCTGCTTCATCAAGGAGATGGAGTTCTGGAAAATCGACCAAAGTGTCCTGGACGAGTGCTGCAAAAGTTACCTCGGGGAGAAAGAGGACGAGCTGCAGGAGATCGCGGACAAAGTGAAGATCATCTTGGAGGATCTGGAGGTGGAGCGGTGCAGTACGCGCGGCCAGCGGTGCCAGAGGTTCCTGTGGAGGCTGATGGAGAAGCCCGGGTCCTCTCTGCCGGCGCGCGTCATCGCCATCGCCTCCTTCCTCTCCATCCTGGTCTCGGCTGTGGTGATGTGCGTGGGGACCATCCCCGAGCTCCAGGTGATGGACGCCGAGGGCAAACTGGTGGAGCACCCCACGCTGGAGGCGATCGAAACCACCTGCATGATGTGGTTCACCGCGGAGTTCGCGCTGCGCCTCGCCTCGTCCCCCAGCAAGCTGCACTTTGCGCTCTCCATCATGAACATCATAGACTTCATGGCCATAATGCCTTTTTACGTGGTCCTGTCGCTCACCTACCTCGGCACCACGTCCATAATGGAGCTGGCGAACGTCCAGCAGGCTGTGCAGGCGCTGCGCATCATGCGCATCGCGCGCATTTTCAAGCTGGCGCGCCACTCCTCGGGACTGCAGACGCTCACCTACGCGCTGAAGAGAAGCCTCAAGGAGCTGGGGCTGCTCCTCATGTACATGGGCGTGGGGATATTCGTGTTCTCGGCGCTGGCGTACACGATGGAGCAGAGCCACCCGGAAACGCTGTTCCGGAGCATCCCGCAGTCGTTCTGGTGGGCCATCATCACCATGACCACGGTGGGCTACGGGGACATCTACCCCAAAACCACCCTGGGCAAGTGCAACGCGGCCGTGAGCTTCCTGTGCGGGGTGATCGCCATCGCCCTGCCCATCCACCCCATCATCAATAACTTTGTGGTGTTCTACAATAAGCAGAAAGTGCTGGAGACCGCAGCGAAACACGAAGTGGAGCTGATGGAGCTGAAGTCCGACAAAGAGGAGCGCGGGGAAAGTGGAGATCGGGAGGAAATTTTGCCAACTCCGATAAACCCTCAACACCCCGCAGAAACTATTTAGTGACGATGGGAAACAAAACAAGAGTTAAAACACACACTTACAAGCACTAATATTGTAAAAGTGACAGCATATTGTGGGACTTTAAAGGGACATTCAGGTGCGTCTGGACGTGCAGCTCAGTTCTGTTTGACTCAATTGTTGGATTTTGTCTGTGATTGTTGGTGCTGTTATATTGTCGTTATATGTAATTGTGAAGACTTATTTTTAGAAATAAATTGCATGAAAAATAATTTTAAAAAGACATATAAAGGCACATAGATTCACAAGAGTGCACTTTAACCACAGCTGTTATTCTTAAATAAACGTTCTAGGTAAAACAACAGGTAATTGATTAAAGAATATATTCTAAAAAAAATTGAAAGCACTAAATAGTATTCACACTACCCATTTGTAGAGATATTAAACCTTGGGGATATATTGGTAGACCCTTGAATATGATGATGATGGTTTCAGGTATCTTGTAAACTGTACTTTATAAATAAGAAGTTAAAACTCAAAAATTATGCCTTGCTTCAAGTGAATGCCTTGGGTTCAGATAAAAAGCTACACTGTTTTAGAACTTGAGCAAACAGTAAAAAGCATTTTTTTTAGCGACTTCAGCTGCCTTCCTTAAGTCAGCTCAACTCAAAAGCAGTATGTTGTTGAAATATCCAGTTTAATTGTGTCCAACTTGTAAACGACAAAAGGAACAGAAGCCTTTAAAATGTGATTTAATAAGATGGTGAGTTCCAGTGACTTGTGTGTTATTGTTTGTACAAGAGAAGATATTAATGCTTTGTTTGTTGTTGGCTTATGTTGTTATGGTGCCAAATTATGTTTGTACTAGTATCTCGTTGGCACCATTTAAAACACACTGATTAAAGTTTGAAGTTCATCCTAATATTTGGTCAGTTTCACCTTTGTCACCTAAACATATTTTCATTTTGGGGCGAAAGTCAAATGTGTAAACTTGTTTAGTGTTCAACAGTTTGTTTACAGGAGGGAGAGCACGTTAGGATTTTTAATGTTATAGTGCTGTAAGTATGGACCAGCCTTCTTTTTCTTTTTAAAGAAATTCTACTTTATTCATTAAGTTTTAACGCGTAGCTCTCAAGGGGTCTGTCATACTTAGACGATAACTGACTCAGTGTATAAAAAGTTGCTTTTAATCTCACATAATCTGTCCTCTACAGTGTTTTTTCTGCAGCAACAACACAGTTTTTTTTCCAAAGTGAAGTTTCTACAGTCCATATTCATATTTGGAGATAATGTGAGAATGATAATTTCACAATGGGCTTCTAGAGCATAAGAAGATAATTATCTGAGCTAATTTCCATTTCCAACTCTTAACTTGGAGAATACATGCTAATGCTGTGCTATTATTGGTAAGGTTTATTTTTATTGCAAACATTTCTATTGAAAACATTAACGCTGTATCCTTCTACTAATGGTGTTGCGACCAAATCACAAGAAAAAAAAAGATGTTAAATTTTCTTGTGTTAGTGTATATTTAAATACGTTTTTAATTAATTAACAAATATGTTTGTGAGATTGCGCTCTGCTACAATCATGATTGGTTTCTCTCTCCCCATATCGTGTCCTTGAAAAATAAACTATAACTGCTCCTTAAGCCAACAAGCTGTGATTTCCCCTTTGAGCTTTCAGGATCGACAATAACATGCAGAGCAGCATCCATCGCTGAGGAGAAGAAGTTCAGCAGACTGAGAGCGAATCTACAGTCTGAGCGGCAGTCGGGTTCAACCCAAGGCTTCCTGCAGTCAAAAGCAGATTGGACCCCTACAACAGGATGAAAGTTAAAAGAACTGCCTCAAGAAAAAAAAAGTTTAACACATCTAATCCATTGCACGTTTCACAGGCGAGGAAGACGCATAATCTGATACAACTCTATAGTCGTGAGTAAATCACAAAATCAAAAATATTTTCATGTCCACCTTGTCCTCAAACATCTGTTTCACAAACTACAAAGAACACCTGCCATGTTTAGATAAAAAAAGTGTGTGTATTTATTTATTTCTTGGTTTGTATGAATGTATTTCACCAACTTTTCACAAAAACTACTCAACCAAATTGCATGAAAGTTTCAGGGATGATTTGTCATCATCCAATCAATTAGATTTTGGGAAGTTAATGGCTAACTGTTTCCAAATAAATCCTAAAAAAAAAAAAACCCGCGAAAAATTGTTTCCCATAAAAATGGATGCGAGAGGCACCTCACGGTCTGTTGCCGTGGAGACGCCCCCCCCCCCCCCCACATGCTCACTGTTTCACACAGTTAAAGCCAAACATTTATTTATGCAAAATCCGACAAAAAGTCGCCTTCAGGATGCTGCAGACATGTTTGTCAGAGGTGAACCAGTTTGTAACGCTCAGATTGGCACAGGATGTGCGCAGTCATTTTTCTATAAATGAATAACACCGTTGATCCTGTGTGTGTGTGTGTGTGTGTGTGTGTGTGTGTGTGTGTGTGTGTGTGTGTGTGTGTGTGTGTGTGTGTGTGTGTGTGTGTGTGTGTGTGTGTGTGTGTGTGCCTACGTCTTCATCGCCGTGTTGCCAGTGTAAGTTTCTGTGCTTATCCGTGCCTCCCCCTGATCCGAGGCACTGGTCTGTGAGAAACGGCCGTCCCCAGTGGGGAAAACACACTTCAAAGCACGGCTACACACACCCACGCAGACCGCTCGGCGCTGAAAAAACACACCTCCCTCTCGCTCCGGCATCCACCCCCCCTCCCCCTTCCACCTCCATCTCCACCTCCACCTCCACCCCATCTCGGATGGTGATCTGTCAACCTCAGCGGCTCAGAGAGCGATCAGACGCAGTGAAACGTTAAAGCCCGAAGATTCGCCGTTGCTCTCCGAGGGGGAAAAATGGACAGAATAAATGTTTTACTACTCAGAGTTCAAGTGCGAAACATTTGTGTAAGGATGAAAGAGAAGGGGGGGGGGATTGCTGTAATTTGGCTGGCAGTGACTTCAACCAAATATAGCACTTCATACGATATGCATCAGCAACCATTAACAGATGACTCAGTCTCACGCCGACTTTAAAGGCACGGACACACACTGACGTGGTGAGACTATAGGCTGTTGACCGCAGGCTGGAATGACCTTTAGACACAGAAAAACATACAACTTCTCGACATGTCCTGACGTGATTGATTAACTTCCACCCGTAAACAAAGCCATCAAAGACAAAAGGACGTCCTTATCGATACCTGCCCTCCCCCGGGGTGCTTTGATGCTTCGCATGAGGGATCTCCCGTGATCCTTCATTCTCTCAGGTACGATAGCTTTTGATTGAAGACTGGTTTAATACTGATAACTGGTCATTTTTAATTGGTTCCCACTGGTAATGTCGACGAATAGCTTCGGGTTTTAGCTGCTATGCTTTCCCCTCGTTCCCAGGCTGGTCACTAAAACTGCCTTGGTTAGATTTTAACTTATTTTTATTATCATTGTTTGAAACAAACGATCATTGGGAAAACTTCTATTAAACACATTTTTGGGTCCACCAATACATTACTGTGAATCCATAACTTGTAATACCTTTTCAGAAACTTTTTGATGTTTATTGTGCGAGTGATTTTATGTATTGAAATTGGAGTTTCCCTCGGGGAGTACATTTATCTATTTTCTTGGTAAAACTCGAGTGTCTTATGATTACGGTTAACTTTAGCGTGACCAGACGTTGTGGTGTTTGTTACTATTTCCCTAAACTTTGGTCAAAAACAAGAGGAGCACCTTGTTGACCCTGAACTGAGTCAACGACATGAAAAACCTGAGTGTTGGTAGTTTTGTTGCTGCTTCTTGTTGTCATGAAGTAATACATCTGTTTATTTCAACAACAACAACAACAACAACAACAACAACAACAACAACAAAATCAAGATTCTGGAGCCTCTTCCTCTTATTAATGTGGTAGTTATTAGGATAGATTTAATTCAAAAGTAACTAAAGAGTTGCTAATCCTAGAAACACTTCTCATTTTCAGTCATCAGCAAAATAACTTTATTACTTTTGTTTAATACAATAAAATACAAATATAAAGCATCTTGCTCGACACTGTTAGTTTGTAGAAACCAAGAGCCTCAGACCTTGTCATTATTACTTGACTGTACACAGTTTCTTGTCTTTAGCCTCATTGCTACATATTCATTGGAGTTTCCCGTTACGGAAACGACGCAGAAACACAACGCGGCCAACTGTCAGACCCCAGATCGTCTCACTGGCACGGCAACGTGATATCTGAACCCCAGATTGTTTTCCATCTTTGCGCACGTACAGCTCCAGTCCGTCAGATTCAAGGAGTACCGCGACTTCAACGTGAACTGCGTTTGGAAGTTTTGGTAGAAATGGCGGAGCTGCAATCCTCGCAAACACGTGTCAAGTCAGTTGATTGTGCCGAGCACAGATCGTGTGCTCGGTGTCATTCAGACCGTAATAGCAACAAAACTCTTGATTCTGTCTTTCAAAAAATTTTTATAAATAAAAAGCACTTCTACATTTACCTTGCCCGCTGTGGTCTTCTGTTGTCATGGCTCCAGTCTTTAAATAACAGTCTCGCTCTCATTATTTTGCCTCAATGAACCCTTTTTCCTTTTAGACTGGACTCCCACATTGAATGCACTCAGCAGTTTATTGTAATAGATTTAATAGAGCTGCACTATAGGGCCATATTTCTTTCCCCTATGTAGCGCACATCAAAAGGAATGAATCATCTCAGATCATTTGACGTATTTCTAACCAGACATGAAAATAGGAGAGTCATATTACTTGAAATCTGATCAGGCATAAGGAGACTCCTTCCATCTAGTTACATATTCTAATACATCATTTTTTAAACAATTTTAAATACTGGTTCAGTTGATTGGTGCCAATATGGATGCTGGATTACATTATAAACTAAGCCCTTTAACAGACACAGCATACTTCTTCCTCTATTTAATAAAGGGCTTTTGTTGACGGTTATGTCATACATGAATTCATGTGAATGCTGTTTCCCCATCATTGATCTGCAGCATCTCATTGGCAGGTCAAAACTGTAATTGAAGGGTTTTCAGGCTTATTTCTTCATTTGGTGAAATTCTCATCCATGACACTGTCACACACAACTTATGTGTGCAAGTTGTACTAAGATAGGCCAGACGTATTGCTCAATTCAAAAGGATGCGTTTTACGTGCTCTTCCTGTCCATGCTGGGGTTCGTCTGTACAGTGGTTTTGTTTTTCTCGTCCCAAAAAATGCATTTTGGATGGATTTTTTTTAAAGCGGTTTGTTCACTCGGCTATATTCTGATCAGTTACACTCCAGAGACACGGCACATCGGGCTGATCGTCATTCACAACCGACTTCACATCTGATCATTACCGTTTCCGTGGCTTTCATAGTCTTTTAATACGTGTTTAATGAGGGAAATAAAAGAGTCACAGCTGAACCGACAGCTGCACAATTGGTCACTTCTTCATTGTGTGAATCAGTATGACTCTCTTTGGAAAGAGATCTGTACCTCTCGGCAGAGTCCTCAGTATTTTTGGTTGCCAGTTTTTTCCTCATCCATGTCTGACACTTGTTGCACTTTTTGTCTCATCTAGTATCGTCTTGTTTGGTTTTGACTCTCGCCCAGTTTTGGGATGCTGATTTGAATACAAATTTTGAGGGATTACTGTGTATCACGACTGGCTTCGTTTTACCTCGAGCCAATAAACTGTTTTTACACCAATGTCATCGTTATTACAGGAAAAACAACAAAGAGATGGAGAAACTAATACCAGATGTTCTCAATCTTTGGCACTCTGTCCTAGTGGTTTTCTGTGGGTTTTTTAGTCACGTGTAAAATTTGGTATTTTGAGTGCAATTGTGTTCAAACCGGTTGTTTTGTTTTTACAGTTCCAGGTGGCAAATGGTTCAAAGAGGCCATGTTATGCAAAATTGACTTTCTAATGGTTTTCCAACAAGAGAATGTGTCCCCATACCTGCAGTGATGCAATAGAAGTGAAGAAAGTGTGTCCTCTCTCTCCCTGGCTTGTTTCAGTTTTTAAAAAGTGTGTTGCTCCAACAAGCCAATCAGAAATCAACCCTATATAGTGTCATTTGGGGTTTAGCCATGTGGCAGAGGGAGCAATAGCAACACAACCAATTGCAAAAAGACAAACAAAAATTACAAAAGATGACAACTAAACGACACAAACTATTAACCCAAGCTTGCATTTGTAATACTTGCGTGCCTGCTAGGTTCACCATGTTAAGCATTTGATGCCAAAAACATTTTTCACACTGGTGCCACTGGGACAATAGCTCGAGACAACACGAGACTCTCTGCTGACAGATAACTTCTGGTGTGACTCAAGCCGCTAATGTGTTTCTGGCAGGGGGTTTTGGGGAAAAATTTTAATTTAAAATTTTTAAAATGAAGTAAGAATCCCCAGAATTTGGTCTCTGTCTGAGCATGTAGATGTAAGCTGACTGAATAAGTCTGGATGGAATTGCTGGTTTCTTTGCGAGTGGAAAAGCTCCATCGGGGTGAACTTCACGTCACAGTATTGAACAAAAGTTTGATTTTAACAGGTGGTAGGAAACCCTTCAGCGTCCGTGCTTTTGATTCTGCGGCCCGTGTGACGGCTGAAACATTGATCATCAGAGAGAATCTGTAAAAGCAGCAGGACGTTGACCTTTCAGACGTCAGCTTTCCTTCCCGAGATCTGCGGCTCCTCAGCCGAGCGAGCACTCAGCCTCGCCCACTCGGTGATTGCTTTGTATTTGTCATCGACTCACAGTTGGTCACTCCTTTTAAAGTGTGTTTTTTTTTAGTTGTTGTTTTTTTTTTTTGTCAATAAAGCATGTTCTCTCAGCAAAAGGCTGGAGGATTATACTATGTTCTGACTTTTGCTTGGAGTTTCTAATCTCCAAAACATTTCAAACATTTCTCTACACCATCAAATAACACGTGTACTAGGTGAATTGTGGATTCTGCACAGGATGTAGGTGTAATTTTGTGTCTGGGGGACCCGCCAAAATCCAAGGTCACCTTGGACTTCAGAAACACACCATATGGCTATTCCGTAAAAAATAATGTGCTAATTATGATTTCTTGATATTACAGAACGAGACACATAAGAAACGGACTGTTTGAGTCACTACAAAGCCTCACAAGAATATCTTTGGATAGTGAGAGGGAAAACATGAAAACTTTGGTCTTATTGCTGTGAGGCAAGAATGTAAACCACCACGTTCCTCCTCCTCTTGCTTTCTCTTCTGTGCATTTCTACATGTGTTTGACAAATACGTAATCTTAAAATAAATAGAGCAGTTTAGAGGCTGGAATGCTCTCATCACAGTACTGCATTTCTTAAGTTATCCTAGAATAAACTTGTAACTGACAAAAGGCAGCTGAGGATAACGTACTCATATTTCAACCGTTCATAGCTGTGAGCTCTCCTAAATATCATTGAGGACACTGGGGGAAAACGCAATCACATGGTTGAGCTGCCTTCTTATTCACATTCACTTCTTGTAAATTGCTCTCCAAAATGTCACGGCTGCAGAACTGCGGCAAAAAAAAAGAAAAAAAGTACAGTTTTTCCTTAAGGTTGAAGATACATATTTCGGTCCTTGGTGTGAACTTTGTGATGTATGCAGGTAGCTGCTTTTCCGGCAGCTAACCCTAAACCCACATCCTGGGGGGGGGGGGAACAGTGAAAATCATATGTTACTGGAAATGAGCTTGTTTTTCATATGAGCTGCTTCTGTGCATTTTTTGAGATCGTAAACAACCTCCCCCAGTGTCTGAACCTGCGTCGAGCATGTTATCAGCAAATTTGATATTCTGATGTGTCCCAGCAGGAAACGCACAGGTGCATAGTAGTAAAAATTAATTATAGCTCAGCTCCCTTTAGCTGCGCTGGGCTCGCCGTCCCGCTGTCACTGTCATCCGTGTCATCAGACACACCTGTGCTCTGCCTCCTCAGGATTTCACATGAAAGCTCTTGTGCAAACAAAGGCGATGACTGTACAACGAATGTGAATATTTTCCTTCATACTTCACCGTGATAGGAGAACTGCACTCGTAGGATTAGCAAGATACCTCATTTGCAGACCAAACCAAACCATCCAAACTCCACAACAGAAGATCCCAGCACTGCTTGAGCCAGGGATCCTGATGTTGTGAGGGAAGAGAGCTAACCACTACCACCACACCAACTCCAGTCACCAAATATAAAACTTCATATGTGGTGATGATGGTTTCTTAAGTTAAATATAGGTATGCTGTTGGAAACTACACAGCAAAAGCAAACACCTCTTCACACTTTGCATGACATTATGACAACTTGTAAAGCGTGCACATATATAACATTTAATACTACTTCTATAACTTTACCGTACTGATATTTTAACTCATATTCTATTTATTCTATGTTCTCTTCTGTGTGGAACTAGTTCAATAATTTCCCTCTGGTAATAATTAATTATTTCTATTCTATTCTCTTCTATTCTATATCTTGCTTGATATCATTCCATCAAAATAGCTAGAGTTCTGCATACACCTCATGTGCCATATGACACCCAAACATCAGGTTGTTATTAAAAACTGGACATCTTTGCTCACGACCTCACGTTATATGAAACTGATGCGAAAGAACTCATGCTGATGTTATGAGTTTTGGCTGGATTTGTGAGGATCAATACAGACGTATACAAGCAGGTGGCAGAAAACTGAAGAAGTTACTGTACACTTTCCTGAAGGGCACGACCTGAAGTTAATTTTCAGCGCACTGCGGCGCGTGTATTAGTGCACAGAAAGTGTCTCGAGCCGAAGAATTTCTTTACAAATATTTCATATAGCAGTATTATAAGCAATCCCTTGAAATTCCTATAAGTGATGGTTTTATAAGTGAACTTTGACAGGCAGATGTGAAATGACAGGCTTCTCATTTCATTAGCGCCACTGAACAGCTGAGACTTGACATTTTGAATTTCCTGTCTGTCGCAGCGTTTTTTATCACTCTCAGGTTAATCAGATGCTTCTATTGTCCCTCGTTATTTATTCATTAACCCTGCTACAACCACACAGATCCCACAAATGAAGCAATCTTGTTAAGGAATCTCACTGTTGTAATCAGCTCCAGAGGACGAGAGAGAGAGAGAGAGAGCGTGGGGTTAAGTGGGTATAGGTCCAAATCCTCTTCAGCGATGAACCAAAGGGACAAAACTAAATTATTCACATGCTGGCTACCTTTTCATTAATCTCCGAGGTCTAAAAAGTGCTCCACCTCTGCATGAGTTATTAATAGCTCCTGTAAAGCGAAGAAGCTAAATGTTGGAGGGACAGTAACGCTAAAGGTTTTGGGTTGAATGCGGAGAAGCAAGAACAGAGAACAAGAACTAAAGCTGGTTAAAGTTGTCAGACGCTTATATGAGGAAATCGTTCTGTCCAGATGAGGTGTTGGAAATGAAACGGGACACATGTAAACATGTTCCTTTCTGAATATGGAATATCAGGTGTGAGTTCCAAATAGTGGGAGGATTTCTTTAACATCGTCCCCAAAACTTTTACATATGGACTTATTTAAAAAAAAAATCATATTATTTGAGGTTTAATAGCTTCCTCCACCAACATGTACAACTCAACACTTGTTTGAATGCTCATGTTTGCGAGTGACGTTACTCTTAGTTGACCCGGATGCTCGAGAAGCCAGATTTCGATCACAGGTTCCTCGGGTCAGATCCCAGAGTTCACAGGTTACCACTCAGCAACTCAATGGCAGCTCCCTCGAGATCCCTGGTTAAAGGCAGAGACCAAATGACTCTCTACATTTGTTGTACGAGTGATAAATAGAGTCTCTTCTCTTCTCCAAATTAAAATCACAATCCATGCGTGAAAGTGCAATGCAGCATGCTCTGTGCAGGATCTTAGTAAATCAGGCCATTAATCGTGTCTTTTCAAGGCTCAAATTGCAGCCTTGGTGTATGTGGTATTTTCAACTTTAAACCAAAGAAAATGCCAAATCAATTATCTCATTTAGAGATAAGAGTGGGAGAGATATTTTTCTGTCGTGTCTGCAGAAGAAATGAGCCATTAGTGGTAATCATATAAGCCAAAATCTATACGCTTTTACAGAGAAGTTAGTTTTCACTGCTGTGTAAATGAACTTCACTTATATCATGCATTTTAATGTTACACTTTATAGTGTTAAGTCTCATTCACACACACTCACAGGCTGCAATGCAATGTGTTCGACATGGACGGAGCGACATGACGTGGTCCAACCAACAACTATCAACCTGGAAGATGACCTTGTGAAACGGAGACGTTTATCATAAGCTTGGTGCACACGACATATTTTAAAGCATCCTACGTGCGGCTGATGTTGTGGAACTGCATATCCTCAATGTTACAGCAGCAACAAAAAAGTTGTGGGAAGAGATTTACATTTACAGGAAGAAAAAAAAAAAAGATTAATATATTAACCACTCCACTTCCTGGGAAACCAATTATACAATCATTGGGTACAATCAATGTGTTTGTAGCAGAGAATTATAGGAAAAACTCGTACCGCTCTTATCGCTGGATATTCAAAGTTATTTAGCAGCGGTCTGAGCATCTGTGTGTCCCAGCATCTTCACAACATTCTCTTTTGGCCAACACCCGCCAACACTGTGAAACAACAACTTTCAATTTCACATCCTGAACGGACATTGCATTTTTTTTTTTGTTGTTTGTTCATACGTACTTTTGCGACCTGGGATTAACACAAAAAGCCACAAAGTGAAAGGAAATTTCAGTGTGTTTCCTCCAGAATCGATATCAGCCCTTTTAAGCACAGAGTATGTCTGGAAGCTTTGTGCGTTATAAGGCAGCTACGAGGTTTTCTTAGATGTTTGAAGTAAATTAGACAATATATTAATAATCAGGATGGGTGATCTGTAGTTTTCTGTTTGAAAAAAGCTGCTTGTTAAATTTCAGAGGAGAGAAGAAAAAACAACAAGCAACACAATTTCTATGACATGGTGAAGAGAAAATAACACGACAGTGAAAGAAGGGCAGACATATTTTCATTTATTCTTGAGGGACTTTGAGAGAATGTAAAATCACAATCTTATAAAAGACCATGATATTCTAAAGACAAAGTGTCTGAATGAAAATAAAAATGTTTCGTAAAATACATAAAGACAGTAGCAAACAAAGAAAACTTGATTCAAATGACAATTCAAGCCATCCATCTACGTATACAGCAGTGGAAACACCACGACTGAATGGGTTTTTATCTCAAACACAATTGTTCCTGAGACATTACGACGACGCTGTTGGAACATAATATTACTAAAGTCACCTTCTGCACCATTAAATCTCTGAAATGCCATTTATATCATGCACTTGCAGGCGCGATTGTAGATCTCTATCTGTGTGCGTTTTCCAGAGGGCAACTGATAGTCCTACTGACCTTGGCATGAACAGCGGTTTGCATCATTTTTCTGGGAGCAACACTAATAGTATGCGGCACATCAGTGGTGTCTTCCATTTCCTGACCTATACTCATCACAACTCTCATTTTTTTTTTTTTATTTAGATCATGCAAAATCCAAATTAAATAGAGGGCCACCAAAAATAGGCATGTATTTCAACATATTTCACGAGCAGGCAAGAGGCGTAAATCATTTCAAAGACATTAGATTGAGAAAGTTCTCAGATAAAGTTCACTCAAAGTTGAGTGTGGAGAAAAAGATAGATAAGATACATCTTTTTGCATTACTTGCTTTTCAACTGCAGAGACATATAGAATGATAATGTGCTCCTACTGTGAAATTCTGATGCCACAAACCTACTGTATTGCTCTTCAAAGCTACATGGATCAAGGTAGGGTGAGTGTGTACAGAGCTTTGTACTGCTCCAAGGCAAAGGCTTATTTTCATCTTTACTGGTGTTGAGAATTATATATTATATGGTGTTTATTTGTCTAACTGACACCACCGGCTTTGGCAGTGAAGCGTTAGTAACTGATTACTGCTGGGATTAGGTATTCAGATTGTAACAAATCATTAAAACTGCTATAGACCTGTAAAAAAAAAAAACAGTTCTCTTTCTCTATCCCGCATTACAGGTTACCATTTCACCTGACTCCTGTTTACTGGAGGACCACTTCATCATATTGTTGTTGTTTCTTTTAATTAGCCAGTTTGTAGAGCATCTACCTTCTTCTTCATGAATAAATCAGTCCTTAGAAAGACTCACACAGTGTTGACTAATGTCTCACAGAAACCCTTAAATAACACTCAATTATTTCAGATAGACCTTATTGAATACATTGACTACAATTGCAATCAAGCATAATTTTTTAGTAAGCTTCACATGACTGCTCATTATTCATGATATGTTCTGGTTGCACCGTTAAATAACTCATTTATCCACATACTTGATTGGCATCCAGTGTGACACACGCATTCAAGCTCCGGAGCTGCCTCAGGGGGCAGGAAGGAGGCCCAACTCCGCCCACCGTGAAAGCAAGCATCACGGAGGCTCCATGCTTTACGAACGGCGTGACAAATGCCTATGACTAACAGCTAAACAGCCCCGTAGACCTGCGCCACCTGCTTTCAAGGCTCATTGACGCCAGTAACACAATGGGTGTTTTGGTGGCAGCGGGAATAAATGACACCCTGAGACTCCGTTATAATGCATCGCCATTCATGGTTAAAGAGCTTCTGAGTGGATCTTGAGCTCAAGCAAATATTTTCAAGTTGCTGTCAGCCCAGGTTGGAATAGAGAACGTTCAAAAAACATCAAGAAGAAAACGTCAAGAGAGCACACTGTATTGAAGCGCTAAGACACTGAAGCATTGGATATTATCCCCAGGATAGACATATGAACTTTAATTAGCTCTGAAAGGTTTTCAAACACCTACACTTTTGTGTTCAATTTAAAAAAAAAATGACAGAGTTTGCATTTATAAACTATACTCAATATAACAACTCTTAATAGCTGATTGTAATAGAGAGGGTGTGAACGTTGAGGAAATGCGACCTTCTCTGCATTAACTCATTAATCAGGCCTGCGCTGGGCTGCAAGTAAGACCCTGGAGTAAAAGATGAATGTTGGACCACTCGGGGAGTCTTCTTCAAGGTCTAGTAGATCGTATTTCACTTTAATTTTATTATAATGGAAACATTTTGATTTGAACTTAAAAAAAACCCTGAAAAAAACTAAGTTCTCGGTCAGTGTTTCAATATATTGAAAAATAAACTCAGTTAAAACAAACTAAAACTGAACCTGCAAGCTGATTCAGTGTGAACAATTCTTCAGACTTACTCTGAGATCCATGTTTTTAATTTAAGACACAAATCTTTGAAAGCAATCAGAGTAAATTGGCTTTTTTCTCTCCACCTCCTTCTTTTAACGTTCAACATTTCACACTTCTCAAGAACAGGGTAAATTACACCGTTTTAAAATGTCTTCTTTCAGACTTCTAAACTGATGGACAAGATGAATATATTTAACATATTTTACTGGGAAAAGCAACTCCACAGGAAAGCCATTAAAGTGAAACAGCGCTTATTGTGGGCTGTATGCAAATTCACGATGTTGATATTAAATCACATAAACTAGGAGAGAGTACCGCTGGACAAGAGCAGAATCGAAGGACTCTTTTCATGTTCTGCGCTTTCCTTAAATACCTTTGTGTAATTGCATTGTCATGACAAGATAATTACCACCGTCACTCCAAACCATTCAGAGTGACGAACAAACCTGCAGACTACACACTTCTTGACTTTTGGTATGCCACTAAATAAAGCCGGTAGTATAAATTAGGATAAAATAAGAGTCATAGATAGAAAAATTAATCTTAGTGCATTTTATTGTCTTCATGAATGTGAAACTTTGCTTTAACTAAACAAAAGTAAAAAAAAAAAAATGTCTTACACGTTTTAGTCTGCTGGAACTAAAGCGGTTCCTGTGCTTGTTTGGAGTCGAAATTACACATTACACTGTATTCCATTGACAAGAACACCACAACTTCACACCAACAGGCAACATCATGACACGGCTGCATATGAGTCATTCAGAAGATCAAAAAGTAAAACTTCTGAGTGCATAAACAACAATATTAAGACATGCAGGTTTTGAGTGAAGAAGCCAGAAAAGGAGTTTTCTGATGGCTGGAGATTATTTTAATTTTAGTACTCAAGTGAAAAAAAAAAAATCTACGAATGGAAGAAGTTTGAGACGCCTCGCTGTTTTATTAAAAATCTAATTTCTAGGACTAAATGTGATAAGAATTCAATAAACGAATAAAAGTGGGCCTCTGTAGACCGCTACCCCCTCTCACCTTGACAATATGTCACATTAAGCTTTAATGAAATCTCAACCCTAACCTGAAGCTGTCCGAATCCAACCTTAAACCAATAAATCCATCCATCCATCCATCTTTTGGGACTTGGGAGGAAACCACAGTTGAAGAAAGACGCCCATGTGCACGCAGGAAATGAGCCCATGATGTTCTCGCTATGTGGCGAGAGAACAAACCACTGTTCCACCGTGTGGCCCCACCTATCATTGTGTTTGGTTCAATTGTGCAATTCATCTATGTGACTGTCAGTAACTGTAAATGCAAAAAAAAAAAAAAAAAAAAAAGGAAGTTATGACGCTTCTTCACCTGGAAGTCGGTCTAAAGTCCACATGCATCACCTAATCAGAAAAGACTGACCAGAGAAGGGGACTGGTCACTCCGCCATGTTGTTGGGGAACACAATTTTAAAAAACACTGTTTGCGTAGATTGAAATAGAACCCAATACTTCATATCTCCACCTTTAATAACCTCGGTTGACACTTGTTCATTTGTGCAATCCGTGTGCCAGACATTAAATAGGTTTGACAAGTTTCACATCCAGGCGGGTTGTGATTGAGTAAAGAAAAGGTATTTCAGGGTAACCTCATAGCTGAGTGGGTGAAATGAGTGCATATGGCCAAAGTAGGGAGTGATAGCGCACCAGAATAACACATTTCGTCAAATCCAGTTCGACTGCTTCACAACAAAAAATAGCAACAAGGAATATCTTTTAAAATCGTTTTCGGGAGGGGAAGTGAAAATGTTAGATCCTTTACAAGTGGACGGTCTATAGCGATGCCATCGCTAACAAGCACAATAACACAGTTATCATGTGGCATCATGGCAGCAATCTGCATGCATTACAAATGCAGTGTGTTAAAGCTGCATTTATAATGTGTTCGCGACATCAGTTCTCTCTATGAGCTCATGGTAACAGCTGTCACACCCACTGCATTCATATGTCTGACGAGACGAAATTCAGACAAACTGAAGGGGATAAAATGACCCCCCCCCCCTTCCCGAAAAAAAAACAAAAAAATTAAAAATAAAACAGATGGTAAATTGTGCTAGAATTTACATGGGCTGAAGAAATCAGCATTTTTTAACAGGATTCCTGGTTGGCTGTGATTTTGTGGTGGCTTGCCCAGCTGAAGTGCTTCATGGATTTTGGATTAATTTCAAGTGCTTAAAGGAGAGTAATGACAGGCAATGGAAACCTGCATGAGGCATTGCTGATGGACTGCGGAAGGAACTGTTCAAACTGAAATAGATTGGCTATTGTTTTCAGTTAGCTTTAAGTTCAGTGTGGATAGCCTGAAGTAAAGAAATAATCAGGCTTCATTCTTCTACGTAGCAGCATTTCTATATATAAGTTTATAGATTGACTTTGAAAGACGTCGTGTTATCTCAATGCATGTGTAATGACAACATAGTTTGTCACTTATCTACAGATTTTTCATGTGACTGAACTTACTGGCTGTTCCACATGTAGTCGCTCCAACTGGTAATTCCGGGGTTCCTCACACCTTCAATGCACAATCATTGTCATTGTGTCAAAGGGTTATGCGGTAAAAGACAACAGTCTCTATTTCTGCAGTTGTCGAAATCATTTTCAGTAAGTTAGGGCTATTTTTAGCTTAGTTCGTACTCAGATTGACATTGAATTAACTGTAATAATGTTCCGATAATTGTCCCATTGTTCAGCAGTGATTAAGCTGTGTGACCCATAAGGGCCCTCTGCAATCCTGAATCTCACTTTCATGCGGGTGCTGACCGATGACTCTAGTTTCCAATTGACTCTTTGTTAAGAAAATCACCTGGGTGACCGATGTGTTGAATGCCAAATGCACTGAGCTACTGAGAATACTAAATAATAAAATAATTCATAAAGTCTGTTACAGAGATCCGTATTGTTTGAGATTTCTTTTTTTTTTTAATGTGAAAAACACAATTTTGCCGCCTAACCATGGCTCAGTTTTCTAAATAAATAACGTTTTCAAGTGGCACATATTGTAAGAACAGAATGGCAGGATGGGACTCAGCAGGAGCGCAACAAAAATATACCTGAGCGATAAATGGCTTTTTAGCCAAAATCAGGCGCCTGCATTCGTATACAATAGCCCTCATTAGCAAACATAAGGAGTCTGCCAATCCAACAGTTGGTTGCTCTTATTTATAGCTTAAAGAAAAATGTATTATTTACACAGATATGGTCTTGACTGGCCTCTCTGTACTTCAGGAGGTTACCACTGTTGCTTCAGAGCAAGAACACTCAGAGTTTTGATCTTCTTGGTGGAGGAGTGGCTGCATGACTCCCCGTATTATGGCATACTGTGGATAAAGTCTGCCTTAATCATTTAATGTGTTATCTATCAGAATATTTACAAATAAGACCTTAATGTAGATACAGTACAGTCTGTCGTTGTGTGTGGGAGTCAGGCTAATTAGTCTGGGAGCTGCTCCAAATGATTGCTCTGATACCAAAATGTTCCTCTGGTAATGTCATTTAAAGACAGACAAACAAATAAGCAAACAAACAAACAAACAAAATGAGAGAGCAAAATAGTATGGTGTGCATGTTTTTGATGTGGCTCCAGTTTTACTCCGAATGGCCAATAGTGGAATTCAAACCGGGTAAGCTGGAACTCGAAACCTCGAGCGCTTGTGAAGTCCTTTAATTCGGGATTATACTACCATCTAGAGGATAGTGAGAGAAATAACATCTTAAGTCAAAAGTCTCAAGTTTAACCTTAAACAGTGGATTGTATCATCCTGATATTGTAATTCACGAAACCAATATCAAAATTATGGAGGACATTTCCTTAAAAACAACTGTGATATAAGAAAGCTAAAAACACTAAATATCACTTTCACGACGAGTTTTTGGTATCAACGTTTTTCTGGGGGGGAAAGTCCAACCCGCCAGAGAAGGGGTCTGCAACCTTTACCACAAACAGAGCTACATTTTGTTGTCTTAGTCATTTCTTTTGTTGTTGTTTTTTGTTGTCGTTGTTGTTGTAGCCATTTACACTCTTATATACTCTTATATAAAAATGGTTTGTTTTTCCCTTTCTTGTCGCTCCGGTACCGCAACTTGCACTCATGTGCTGGAACGCTTGTAATACCTAAACTACATTACCCAGAATGCAGCAGTGACGCTCGCTGTCACTGTGCGTCGCGTCGCCGTTACGCCCCGCTCGCGGTGCTGACCTGACCCCGTTTTACCGCAGAGCAGCACTCGGTAGCGGGCAGCTCCCCTCCACGCAACTCCGGCCAGCGCTCCCACGCTCTCTGGAGCTGTCATAAAGTGGCAGACATGGCTTATCCTGTTCGCAGCCTCTGCCGCCTGCTCGGCAGACATGACAGTTTCGCACGTTTGAGAAAACTCTGGTTGGACGGGAGCAGCGCGCGCAGGTACAGCGGCGCGACGACGCGCAGGGACGATGAAGTTGAACTCGGGGAGTCGACTTTAGGCGCTCCAAACTTCGCCACAGCTCCGAAAAGCGGGTCCACAAAGGTAATGCCGACTTTAAACACACTGGTGGTAGTTGACATGCGGTATAATATTCAACACCGCTCACAGAGACTGGAGTTTGTTCATTAATGAATGCAGACGGCGTTGTTTACTAACGGGAGGCCATAAAGTAGTGCGGGGGGGGGGGGGGGGGGGGTAAATAACAAACTAACACTGGAGCAACTCCAAATTCTCTTCCTTGAAGGCTGGTAAATACTATTAAATCCTCTCAAGAGGTTGTGTGTAAACTAAAGCAATGCAGGTGAACAGGACCGCAAGGACGTGTATTGATCGACTGTTGGAAGTACAAGGGTCCCTTTAATAAACTCTTTAAAATGTAATTGTTGTTTTGCATTACAACATGCACGTTAACAGCACTGTCTGCAAATCCATTCTTGGTGAAATCTATTCTTTATCTCACACACGCAAGCCAGAATTGTGCTTGTAACTGTGTAATAGAAAAGTTTGACTTGCATTATTGCAAGTCATTCACATTCATATTAGTGAAGTACAAGGGGTGTGTATTACGGCAAATAAGAGTGATTTTAAGGAATATCGGCACATAAAAAAACTTTTTAATGTCAGTTTTCTGTAGCAATATCCATTTTTAAGGTATTTAATCAAAGCCTATTGTTGTGATTGTGTTCCTCAGCTTTACACGTGAGTGGTGTGTTTGCTCTTGTGCTGCTAACTTCTGATATAACTGTGGCCCACTGGAGAGTCAAAGGTCTACAATGTGTTACTGACCCACGTGCTCTCTCACTGTGACTGACTGAATCCTTTTGATTTGCTCGAGCACGTGTTTTTTTGTGTGTTTTTTTTAAAAACAGTCAGGTGATGGTACCTCATATCTTATGGTGAACTCACTGAGTTTCATAGCTCTGACCTTCTCCAATATTACAAAAAGAAATGCATTATTCAGCTGTTTGTTGAGTTTGATAAAAAAAAAATAAACCAAGAGACACAGCAGTGCTGCTCTGCCTACCTTCTTGATCTGAGATCAGTGCCACAGTTTCGTTTTATGTTGCTCTTCCTCCCCAGGAGAGGCGACGGGACAACGGCATCCTGCCCTTTTCAGCCTTCTTGACCGACAGCTTTGGCCGTAGGCACAGCTACCTGCGCATCTCCCTGACCGAGAAATGCAACCTTCGCTGTGAGTGCATGTTGTGGGCCAGTCGGCCTTTCCCTTATTTCCCCCCTGCTTCCTATTCGGCTGTTTGAAGAAGCTATATTCAGCAATGCCGACTCTGCCTCCGCTCCTAGAAAACACGGCCTCCATATCCCTGACTGGCAATTCTCAATCTCTCTGTGGAGATCAAACCAAGACAGAGATGATTCAGATGCTAAAAGCAGTTAAATGCTGCTTTACCACCTAATAAGAAAAAAAAAATTTTCAAACTGTAATAATTTTATAATTGTTCCTCGGCTCACCCAGCTATTTCCCTGAAGAGTCATCAAAGCTTTTTTTATTGTGGATGAGGAGTGTAAGTTGTCTCATCAGCTCGAAGAGGACTAATCGACAAAGTACTTCCAATAATTGTCAGTAACTTAACAGGAGGACCACTGTAGTAGGAGTAGGAGTACCGTTTGTTCATATTGGCGGAAAAGCAAATGTTGAGTTTCGAAGAAAGCAAACGTATTGCAAACATGGCCTTGTGATGCAAGATGTATTGAAAAGAGATTCGCTCGGCTGGTAGATTGGGGTGCATGTCGTAATTCTTCTTCTCGAGTTCAAATGATCCGTTTGATCCGTCCTGGATTCAGGTCAGTACTGCATGCCGGAGGAGGGCGTGAAGCTGACGCCGCGGGGCCAGCTGCTGACCTCCTCAGAGCTCCTGACCCTGGCTCGCCTCTTCGTCCGAGAGGGCGTGGACAAAATCCGGCTCACTGGAGGAGAGCCCCTCATCAGACCCGACGTGCTGGATATCATCAGTAAGGCACTCGTAGAAAATCGCACTCTTGTGGTCGATACAAACCTTCCAAGTAGTTTTCATGTGCTCACTCCTCCTGACCATGATCTGAAGGGAAATACTAGAACTGAGGAGGGGAACCGATTTTCCTCGCATGCTTTCAGGTTAAGGAGGAAAACGATCCGTCACACATGATTTGTAAACAAGCCGTTGCAAGTTTGACTTTTAGTAAAAATACAATGTGGACGTACTTCATGCTGCTCTCACGGTAATTTTAGGTGACAAATTGATCTTTTGTAGGAAGTGAACCAAAAAAGGTTCTATTAATCATATTAAGATCAACAATCAGCACCGGTGTCAAGTGACTGCAGCCTCACATGACCCTCATCAAACCTATTCAAGGGAAACAGTTTCCAGGCTTTGGGGCTGCTGTATTTTGGGATTTTGGGACACAAACAAGCTAAACTTTTATTAATTAATTTCTACCTTTGATCTGTTTTGTTATTTCCTGCCAGGAAATTGTAAAATTGTTAACCGATTCATCCTAAACACTGAAAAATAACCTAAATAATCTACTTTTAAATAATCTACAACCAAAATAGTAGTTTTGTTTTTATTATTATGATTTTTTTTTTATTTGTCAGTTGGTAGCTGAATTTGAGACTTAAAATTTTACAGAAAAGAAGAAAATCCCTGAACCACTGGTTATCATTTATCACAGTTGATAACATCACTGTACAACGGTGTCCCATCTTTAATGTCTCTTTTATAACATTAAAATGCTGTTTGCTAAAGATTATTGCCTGTTCGATGAGGCTGGTGTCAAATTCCAGACCTCACATATATCCAGGTGAAAACTGGGTATTACTGACATCATGTCACCTTTTCTATGCCTCACTCTTTCTTTCTGTTTTTCTTTTCTCTTCCCATGTTTGACCTCGCTTAGCCGAGCTGAGGAGACTGGAGGGTTTGAAGACGATTGCCGTGACAACCAACGGCATGAACCTGGCCAGGCTTTTGCCTAAACTCAAAGATGCCGGCTTGGACCTGATCAACATCAGCTTGGATTCTCTGGTTCCTGCCAAGTTTGAGTTTATTGTGAGGCGGAAAGGTACGGCAGCTGCCGACGTCACGGAAACACATTTTAATTTGACCATACTCGGAAATCGGAGACTGTCGAGGGCGCAATTCGACCAGCTGACGTCGCTGCGTCGCACCATTATCGGGACTCGACCAGGCTTCTTTCTGCATCACTATGTTATTTAGATTTGCTGCTCCGGTTGTCTTGACAGCCTGAATCAAGTGCAGTTTCTGTTGTGGGTCAGTCCCACGGGGCTACAGAGGGAAGCTCCAGTCGAGTGGAGGTGACAGCAGGGCAGAGCTCTGGGAGTTTGGCTCGTAGAGGACTGACACAGATGGACTCAACGGAGATTAGAAACAAAGTGTACTTTTGAGCCAGTCCTCTTCAGCAACACATACTTTGCTCGGTCGTGTCGGGTTCATCAGACGGGAGGTGTTAAAGGTGTAGCCTGAGAGACAAATTGTTTCTTCATCTTGGGCCAGTTGAGATTTTCTACAAATGGCGGATTGAATTTTTATGAAGAGATAAACTGCTTCTGCCTGGATTTCTTACAAACAAGGCAGTTTATTATGGAAAAGATGTCCTGCTCAGATATTTGTTTTAAATATTTACGTATGGACTTTTTCAGGTATTAACAGGCACATACATTTTTACCAACTATTATCCATTTTTGAATCCCCCCCATTTTAGTATTTTATTAATTATTTTATCATTTTTTGGACCCTTTTTCCATTCTTTAAATGCCCTAATCTGGCTGCACTCTTTCCTCATTCCAGATGATCTCACATTTTGATGCCCCGTTTATAAATGTATTCTTTGTGTGTGAGTTTGGAATGGGTGGTTACTACTATTCTTACTGTGTAAAATACTTTGTTCCACACTATATTTGTATGGAAAGTGCATAAGAGAGACAGAAGGTCACTGACATATGAATGCATATCGTTTCCATAACATGGCCATGTGTTCTTTTTCAGGGTTTCACAAAGTAATGGAGGGTATTGATAAAGCTATCGAGTTGGGCTACAGTCCTGTCAAGGTAATATGTCCAAGCTTATTAACAGTATTTACTGTACCAAGTTACACTTTACATGCATGACCTAGACAGTGTTTTCACATCAATATATTTATAGTCGGATATTATATTATTATTATATTTATAGCACCCAACAGTAACACGTGTATTACAACTTTTGCCAAAGAAAAGGAAAAATGGATTCTTCTTTTGGCCACAAGGTGGCAGTGTTGTAAAATACCCAAGAAGAGATTTGACAGGAAGTCAAACCAAGCTGCACTTCTCCTTTAACTACATGTCCAACAAGCATCATTGTCAATACATTATTAAATATTTTTCAATTAAACAGCTTTTTTTTTTTTTTTTTTTTACACATAATGAGGCTGGCGTTAAATTACAAACGCTCAGCACTGCCAACGCAGGTTGAAAGAAAGATTTCCCCAAAAGTGGTCGATGAGAAGAAAGCGGACTTTTAAAGTGACGATTGAGTCTTAAACCCTAGAAGCAGGATGAAGAGAGAGCGGGGCGCTGCCGGGCGACTTGACATCATTTCCATTCTTAGATAAGACGAGACAAAGCTGCAAGTTTATCCTCATTGTTATCAGTGGAAAACCTTGATTTTTATGTGGGGAAAGTGTGAACAGGAGGTGATAGGGGAGAAGTAGCACAATGTGCATTTTTATCAGCTTGTAAAGATAACGAGGGTTCAGCAATATGGTGGAACGCCAGTGTTTGCAATTCTATCCGTGTACAAACACAGTGTTCGACCCATTTGACCCACATTACGGTTGAAATGAACGTCTTTTGGCGATCTGGGTGACCTCTCGCTGTTTCCCTCGCCGCCCTCTGCAGATCAACTGCGTGGTCATGCGGGGCCTCAACGAGGACGAGCTGCTGGATTTCGTGGCGCTGACGGAGAAGAAGCCCGTGGAGGTGCGATTCATCGAGTACATGCCGTTTGACGGTGAGCGCTCGCGATCCCCTCGTTTATCGCCAACGTCACAAGTACCCACGCGCCGTTGACGGGCATTTCACCGCGGTTTTGTGTTTCGCCCGCCTGCAGGTAACAAGTGGAACTTCAAGAAGATGGTGAGTTACCAGGAGATGCTGGACCGTGTCAGGCAGCGGTGGCCCGACCTGGAAACACTTCAAGCTGCACACACAGACACCGCCAAGGTCAGTGAGGGATGCCCCCGCGTTAAAATCTCCACCATCCTGATTGTGGCTTGTACGTTTTAGACTTGATTGATTCGTGAACTCATCAAATCAGAGAGAATCATTTGAATCCCCCCCCCCTCTCTGCCTCCATGCAGACATTTAAAGTGCCGGGCTTCCGTGGTCAGGTGGGCTTCATCACCTCCATGTCCGATCACTTCTGTGGCTCCTGCAACCGTTTACGCATCACCGCGGACGGCAACCTGAAGGTGAAGCCGCGCGCGTGTTCCGCTCATCACTCAGCGAAGCGTGCGGATTTGTTCGCGACCTCAGCGTTCCCGTGTGCGTGTCCTACCAGGTGTGTCTGTTCGGCAACTCCGAAGTGTCCCTCCGAGACGTGCTGCGCTCTGGAGCCTCTGAAGAAGAGCTGCTGCAAATCGTCGGCGGCGCCGTGGGCAGGAAGAAGAAGCAACATGCAGGTAGAAGTCACAACCGCACTCAATGGCTTGTCACTTTCATTTGTACACCCGAAGTGGGACACGGTTGCCTACGAGTCAGCAATTTTCCAATTGCAATCTACGCTGTGGACTAATTTTTGTACATTATACTCTTACGATAAACAATATGTAATTTAGTCAACTATGTACCGTAATGTCCGGACAATAAGCCTCTACTTTTTTTTCTTTATAACATAGTTTGAACCCTGCTGCTTAAACAATGACTCAGCGAATTTATGGATTTTTACTGGTTCATGTGGCAGATGCAGATCTTATTTTCTTTTTATTTAAAAATTTGATACTCCGGTGCTCTTAATAATCCAGATCTTGAGGTACACTATAAAGTAGACACACAAGACGTGTTACTGTCTAGAGAACCTTAACTAGTTTCCAGTTTTGTTGATGCCACACAGACCGGATTAGAATGGGACAGTTTTTGCATTGTATTTATTGCTTTAAATCAGTTTTCTTTCTCAAATATATTTTTAACCAAAAACATGGTTTCAAGTTACAACTTGAAAGTTTTATGTAAAAGTTATAATATATCCTAATTTATGTTACATTGTAATAACGTTTCTCAATGAAAGAGAACATTTTCCACATTTTAGCTGGAGAAATATTTTTTGCTGATCTAGCAATTCATTTTTTTTTTCTTAAAAGATTGTTTTATTGTCATTTTAGTAGGGAGGGGGAAAAAAGGAAAACTATAAAAAAATTAAATCAAATAAAACTATAAAAAAAGTAATCAGGCGACACATATCCAGGCATTAATGCTGCGTTGAGACTTGAACTTGACCTGTTTGTATTTCTCTCTTCAGGGATGTTCAATATCTCCCAGATGAAGAACAGACCGATGATCCTCATTGGTGGGTGACACATCTGTACGTACAGACTCCTCACACCGGGAACATCGAGTTTCCCGATTACAGACGACTCGGCAACACAATGAACAACTTCAGTTTAAAATGTGATTGTCCTTCTTTATTTCCATACTAACGTTTTTTTCCCTTCGTTTTTTTTATAACAGTCATGACTTCCCCGAGCTTTCCGAAGACGCCACGGGACAGTCGGGGGACCGTCCCCGTCGCTTCCAGTCTTACAAACGATGTCGCCTTTAATCCAACAGCCGCTCCTCACGCGTGTCAAGCAGGCAGCGGGAGAGTCCTGAGCAAAGAGAGAATTTTGTGCCTTCCAGATCGCACCGGTTCGACCCGTGCAGTCAATATTAGCAGCTGTAAGACCCTCGCGAGTGAGCGGACTCACGTTGGCGTACGTTACCGTGACGAACACCCTCATTTGCCAGAGAACTTACTCAACGTAGCGCCTTTTCACTCTTCTCACTTGCGCAAGAGTCTCATTTGTAACACTAAAGCTCCACGTTTCAACACACGCACAAATGCATTGAGGGACGAAGACCTCAGACAAGCACAGACCTGGAGTCCTTCTGCTCTCAGGAGCAACACGCCGAGGACCTCAGGAGCTTTTTGCACACTACTAATCAACGCCAAATCAACCGCTACACACCACAGTGTCAGGTTCTACCACGGCGAGGACTCGACTCTCACGCCAAGTAAATCTACAAGTTGCCAAACCCTCCTGGACGAAGCCGCCGACGCCCAGCTGACCCACACCGACGCCCAGGGCCGGGCCGCCATGGTGGACGTCGGCGGGAAAGCCCCCACCGCCCGAGCCGCCTCGGCGTGCGCCACCGTCCTCCTGGGACCCGCCGCCTTCCGCCTGCTGCGGGATAACCAGCTGGCCAAGGGCGACGCCTTGGCCGCGGCACAGCTCGCCGGCATCATGGCTTCCAAGCAGACCGCCGCCCTCATCCCCCTCTGCCACCCGCTTCCGCTAGACCACGCCTCCGTCGCCTTTCACCTCGACGAGCCGCGCCACGCGGCCGTCGTCACGGCGACGTGTCGCACGACGGGCCGGACGGGAGTGGAGATGGAGGCCCTGACGGCCGCGGCGGTGGCGGCGCTCACCGTCTACGACATGTGCAAGGCCGTGAGCCACGACATCGTCATCACGGACGTTAAGCTGCTCAGCAAGACCGGCGGGAAGAGGGACTTTCATCGGAGCGAGACGGACTGAAAGGCGTCATTATATTTCCACACTTTGAAACTTGAATTGGGTTGTTTTTGTCCCGGCAGGATGCGCAAGGTCAATCTCTTTGCCGTTTGTAGAACGACACATGTTTCTGATTTTATTTTCAATGTGTGTCCGGGTCTTAAAATGAAATGGGTTCTTGAGCGTTGAAGCCAAGTTTGCTTTCCTGTAGCAGCATCAAAGCTTTTACACAAATACCCAACTAAATATAATAAGTCCTTCCTGCTGTGTTTTCTTGGTGTTTTATAGACAAAAAAAAACCCCGAGCGAACTCATTTGACTTATTCTGTGATCATTTCGTATTCAAGTGGAAGAACATATTTTGACTATCAAGACAAATAAATGTGCTTATATATAAGTGGGTTTTCTCCTCCTACTTGCTCCCAAAGTCCAAAAAAAAACATGCATGTGAGGCTAATTAGTGACCCTGAAATGCCCCGAGGTGTGAAAGTGTGTGTGACCTGCCTTCCTCTATTGCGAGCTGGGATTGGTAAACTTTACGCAAGATGGTTTGTATTATGAGCGAGTCTGGATCTGATAGTAGATGTTACTTAAACTACCACACAGATGCCTTTTTCTTCATTGTTCTTGGACTTTTTTGTTTGTTTAAATCTGCCCTTCAAATCGCAATCTGATTCTTAAGAGTGTAATCCTCCACTCTTTCAGTATTTTGAAGCTCCAAGCATAAAAAGAATCAAGTGAGCTACAACATCTTCAATCCATATTGAGGGTTAAGAGAAAAAGTACACTGGCCTATATGTATGTATGTTTATATGCCATGACTAACATACAAAACTCTTTAGACTGTGTGACGTATTCCTCATCCCCGACCTCCAATGATCTGATTCCACATAATCACCTATCCTCTGTCACTTTTACCACATGATGTGAATCCTGGAACTTCAATAAATATGTTTTACGTGTCGGTTGAGTGCCACAGCAGAGCTGCCTGCAGAGGGCGTGCACTCATCACATTTCCAAAGGAGAACAAGCTGAGGACACTTTATGAGGCTTTTATCAATTTACATGAAGAAACTGCAGCATGTGTTTTCCTGAAGTTGTCAATGTCAAGTCGTTAAAACCTGGATTCTTTTTCAATCTGCCTTTGCTACACTACAGTTGAGAGTGAAGATATAACATAATATGCACCAATCTAATTGTTGACGACAATAAAGATTCATTTCACCTTTCACTTGAGTTGTTTGTTTGACTCCCATTGCCATCAGATGCCAAATTTTCCTTGTAAAATAAAATATTCCCTTTTCAGCTGTAAAATAAACAAAAGAAAAGAAAAGCTCTAACTTGAAAGTAGTTGGAGATTAATTCAAAAATATTTCTCCTTTTCGAATCTGCATCACATCACATGATAATTTCCTGTTGGAACTCAAAGCGCTCAGTAACATTGAACATGTGGAATGAAGGAATGAGAGTACTTCATTATTATATTTGGTTAAGTTCCCAGAAATCACAATGCAAACACATGCGGGAAATCAGTGAGTTTAGGATTTGTGGGATCTTCGTCTCCAACATATCTAACAGGCTCATCAAAGTCCCTGATTCAATTTTTCTTTCTGTGATAGAATGCTGACAATTCTAAGGTTCATAAAACCCAGAAAATTCTCTGAATTTGACATCTATGGGGCAGCTGGATCTGCTAATCTTCAACAATCCATCAATGTGGCTCCAGTAATCCACTACAAAACCATAAAAAACAAAATGGAAAAGTCCACTTTAGGAATTCATAAATTAATTTCTGTATTTGTTTCATAGATACGTTACATCTTTTCACAGTTCATTCACATTCAAACCAAAATAAATTGAGGAAATGAAGCTCTAATAATAATAAAAAAAAATTGGTCCCAAATTGATAATTATCACAATTACTGTGAAAACATTTACTCCCTTCACACTTACACCATCTGACTGATCAGTGTGTCTCTTTTCCCAGCAATCTGAACTTTTGCTGAACTTAATGAGTGACTCACGAGCAAAATAAATAAATAAATAAAATGACTCGTTTCCAGCAAGAAACAAAAAGTCGGTCTTACCTTTGCTGCGTTGTGATGAAACATGGCATTTTCAATAAACGCTGTTTTTTGTTTGTAAAAACAACGTGTTTGTTTTAGGTTCAAAACTTCCGTTCGAGCCAGCGGCTCTTATTCGATTGGCTCACAGCGCGTTCACTTCCGTGTTCTTAGCCAATGGTGTTATTGGGCGGGCTTTAGCTACGGCCGCGCAATTCTATTGGTTTGATAAAGGTGTCAATCACCGAGGTAAAATTGTTCATTTATGCCGTATTCCATCTTGATTTACACTGATCCTGTAACATATACACTGATACTTACACATCTGAACAAATCTCACAACTTCTCCCCTTTATTATAACACCATAGGTTGCATACACTGTATTAATTTTGTGTGTGTCATTTTAAAAAAAAAACAAAGAAATTGAGAACAGAGGAGCTTCGGGCCTGTGGAGCGCAACAAGTTTTAAAAAAAACCACACATCTTGTTACATGGTGGGAAAAAGTTTCCAATCGTGTCAATATTGTTGCTTGTTATACAGTTTTGATTTTATTTTATTTTTTTCTACTCTTATTAAAAGCAAGGCAAGCTTTTACTATAGATACCTCCACACCTTGCAACAAGAGCACCACTATTTTAGTCAAAATTAGTTCTTGGTTACTTGTTTAAACCATAGTGCTGTCACAGACTAGTTACTGAAGATTAAAAAAAAGCAGCTAAGTACTTGGAAAAGTACCTTAAGTTTTTGCTGTCATGGACCTGTCGTGCTTGCCGGAGGGCAACAGGTCAAACAGGTGGAAACCAGGTCGTGAGCACTTTTTTGTGATGTTCGGTGCTCTGCTGAAGCATCAGAGGGTGCAACTGTCCACTGGGGAGGTGAGAGGGCAGACAATAATCTTCGGCGCTGCTGTGATCACCCTGTGGAGCCTCTTCATACCTGCCTGAGTGCTGCGACAATATATCATGTTGTGGTCGCCGGGCCACTTGAGGCTGCAGTTCCACTTGTAACCGCTTGATGGCAGCAAACTCTCATTAGTTAATGTTGAGCCACTCCGCCCTTTTTTGTCCACTTGAACATCCTGATGGTTAAAGGAGCAAGAAAGAATATATTATCGCCTTTATCACCTGCAGATGGTAAGAACTCTCATTTCGTTGCTCGTTATAAACACTTAATTTGTACGTCAAGTCTTTTAATTTATCAATCAAATTCACTCAATGAAAGTAGAGATTTTGTTTCTATTTGGTGTAGTGGTAATCTAAAATGATTATATTACACTTATTGATCACTCTTGTAAATCAAAAAAAGATTTTAAAGAGTTTAAACGAATACAGAGCGTTTTCTATACCACCTTAAATTTAGTTGACTGTGATACATATCTTTGTGTTAGGTTTAGACTCTAGACTTATTAGTTTATAGTACTTAATTCTATGAAACGAGGGTTTAAGAAAATCTATGAAAATCTAAGAGTGGGATTTGGTGTTTACTATTCTTTCCATATTTCATTCAACATTGTTTTGGGATATTTTGGTGCACCATTTGTAAATTTGAGACCATGTGTGTAAATCCAACTCAGACCTATTGCTCCCAGCAGATGTTTAAGAAATCTCTAATCTTGCACCTGCTGAAACAAAACCTGCAATAAATAAATAAATATCAACAAATGTGAAACTGTGAGTCCAAATCCGAAGAGAAAATATTTGTGTCCTCTTAGATTTTTTATACAAGCAGCAGTATTATACCAGTATTCTCAGCACAGGTTTGTGCCAGCTCTTGGTGAATAAATTGTCTCAGTCAGGTTTGTATTTTTTTTTTTCTTCTCTTTTTCACAGTGCTCGTGTTTTTTGAGCCTCTCTTCCCAGTATGCCGCCTGACTCTCAAGTAGCTCTCCTGGTCTTCTGCTCTCCTCCTCCTGGCTGATTGCAGAGTCTTTCTCTCCGTCAGGTATTACCCACACACTTTATAATACCCGACATTATCACGAGGACATATCCATCCTTGTGACTGTGAACTCCTGAAAATATACAGTATCTCTCGGGAAACGATTGAAACAAAAAGTCGTGTGCACCGAGAAACTAGTAAATTCAAATAAATAGAGAAATATAATAGCGTGGCATGAATAAACAGAACACAATTTCAAAGTTCAAAATCATTTTTTTTAATTATTATTATTCTTTTAAATTAACAAACACTGCTATACATATTGCTGTTTTTTTTTTTATTAATTTTGAATCATTTTCAACAGTTAAAGCATTTGGAAAAAGAAGTAATAGTAGTTGAAAACAGGTGACAGACAAGTCGATGACATGTACAGTAGAAGATCTACAGTCAATGGCTTTCCTATGTGAGTCGAGGGGCTCCCAAATGTTTCAACGTACAGATATGTTTTTGGTTTATCGTTCGGGAAAGAAAAAAAGAAAAAAAAATCCCAACATGGCAGAGAGAATTCAACAGCGTTCCTTACAAACCAGTGGCGGTAGCAGCTTGTATTGGGTTCTCTGTTTTATGGCACGCGGTGCCGCCAAAAAGTCCTCCAACTTTTGAATCGGAGCGTTCGACGGCAGATGGCGTCCTCCTGTAAGCGACCCCTGACATTATGTTCATTAGGAATGTCTGAAGTAAACAAACAACCAAAAAAAAAAAGAAAGAAAGAAAGAAAAAAAACAAGTCTCAGATGTTTGCTGTTCCGTCCTTCTCAGTGCAAGATATTTCGAAACCCTCGTCCCTTTTAAGATACACATTTAAAAAATAATCACAAAGTGAGCTCTTGGCAGAACTTTTAAGGTGTCCACTCTTTCACGTCAGGCCAGCTGTGGAGAGAGTCTTCTTATCCCTTTTCCTCATTGTCGCCGAAGCGAAGCCGCGACGCCGCCGTGACCTTCTAAAAGTACCTCAACGGCGGCGGCGGCGCGTTCGGTCCACCCGTGTATCAGCACATCTGAGTTGAATTTGAACGTAATTTCTTTACTTAAAAGTGACAGATTTACAAACACAGTATAAACAAGGTTGACATCATTGGCAGCTGGCGACAGTCTAGACCACAGTGGCTTTTTCCAGATTTGAGCAAAAAAAAAAAAAAAAAAGATCCCTCCTTTTTAGACGAGAGACGGGACGAATTACAGGGTTACATGTGTCATACAGACCTTTTTTGGCTTTTTTTTAGGTCGTTTTTTTTGTCGTTTTTGTATAAACCTGACCCGCCTTCTGAGAGGCAGTGTTAAAACAAAACAAAAAAAAAAACAACTGAATCCAGCGTCGGGAGGGTTTTTGTTCAAACAATTTTTTGTTGTTGTTGTTTTTGTTTTTAGAAACGTCAGAGCGAAAAACGCTCTCGATGAGAAACGTGGATTCAACGATCATCCGTTCAGATGTAGTACCGCCACCTCCGCGGCACTCGGGCCATCGCAGCTAACCAGCTAGTCCCGCGGGGGGAAAAAAACCCCGCTCTTCCGCGGACGAACAGGAAAGGGACTACGTATGAGCGACATCCCTGACATCAATGTAAATCACATACACTTTGTCAAAAAACAATGGTGTAAAGTTCAGGTACAGAATCACCGAGGAAAAAAGCACACAAATACTACTGTAAAGTCAAAGCCACTGAGGCAAAATATAAAGTAGAGAGTACTGAGGAACTAGTCACTGATTGAAAGTTGGCTCGTATCCTTTGCTTCGGTTGCCCCGGCGGGCGACGACGCTGCTTTTTCTACAGGCGGATTAAAAAAAAAAGAAAAAAAAAGAAGAAGACGATATCTCAACAAAACACTGTCAGATTGAATCAGCACAGGCCATAAATACAATGAAAAGAGACGGAAATAACGTCGGAAATGTGTTGTGCGCACTCTTCGAAGTTAATCCGTGTTCCGAGTTCCAAGTTACGAAAAGAAAAGAAAAAAAAAGAGTTGTAACGGAAAAGAAGACGAGAGGAGGGTCTTGTTGCTCTTTGTCTCTTTCCCTCCAGTATTCCAGCAGAGTGCTGACCTCGCTTTAAGGTTTATTTGATTGATTCGTCTTGGCAGAGTGCAAGTGCGGGGCCACATGGCTTTTTAATCATTTTTCCCAAACAAAACAAAACAAAACAAAACCAAAGCAAAACAAAACAAAACAAAAAAATATATATATTTATATATATATTTATATGTACGTATATATATTAAGAACGCGCTCTCTTGGCAGACGTCACATCAACTCACGAGATTGTAGGCATGTCTGTCTCCAGAACCAGTCTGCCCGGTAAACAAGTTGACGCTCCGGATGTTGAAATGGCGAAGGGATGATGTTTCTATCAAGGGGTCGGTCACACGCTGACAAATGAAAGTTACACTGAAGCAGAACAAGAAGAAACAGGCGGCGGCGTAGCCCTTGTGGGGTCTCCCTCTCGAGGTCGGGAGGGAAACGGCTCACACGGTCAGCTTGGTCTGGACTTTGTTTTTTTGTTTTTTTGTTGTTTTTTAATTCAATGTGCTCTTGAGTCTTTAAAGACACTGCAATAAGAGAAGAAGAGGGAAGGGTCGGGTGGGGGGGTGGGTGGGGGGGGGGGGGGCGTGCAGTCCATCCTCGCTTTCAACCACAGTGTTTTTGTTGTTGTCGCTGTCGTCGTCGTTGTTGTTGTTGTTTGTGAGCCACGCCGCCTCAGAGGGCCAGCAGGGTCGGGGAGTTGAGGGAGTCCGAGGACTGGTCGCCGCTGCTGCTGCTGCGCCGGTGGGCCTTGGAGCAGGACTCGGAGGAGGGTGAGGGGCTGTCGGGCTCCAGCATGTTCGGGTAGGTGAATATGAGGCTCGGCGCGTTGGGCGTGGCGGCCGGGGTGGACGCGGCCACCACCGGCGTGTTCAGGCTGTCGCCGTCCGGGCAGTACAGGCCGCCGCCGCCGCCCAGGCAAATGGGCTTGATGACGGAGCGCTGGGTCTTGCCCACCACGTCCTCCAAGTCCTCCGGCTCCTGCTTCACCACCACGTGGTTCATGGGGGGCCGCATGCCCATGTTGGGGCGCATGGTGAGCGGGAGCGGGGCGCACTGCTGCTGCTGCTGCTGCTGCTGGTGCTGCTGCTGCTGCTGGTGCTGCTGGTGCTGCTGGTGGTGCTGCTGATGCTGATGCTGCTGGTGCATCGCCTGCTGGTGGCGCTCCTCCATTGGAAGCTTGCACACAGGGTTGTGGGCGACCAGCATGAACTCCAGCTTGTCTTTCTCCTTCTGGAGGCTCTCGATCTCTTTCTGCAAGTCGGCTTTCTCATCCTCCAGTTTCTCCGTCTCCTGCAGGGGGGGGGGGGGGGGGGGACAAAAAAAGGGAAACAGGATTTAGCGTTAACATTGATAAAATCTTAACATTCGAGATTTGGAATAACTGAACTTCCTCCGGTGTTCAATTCTAACTGGGTTAAGAACATGCTGAAACAGTTTTGAGCATCCATAGTGCCAGAAACTCTCAAACGACCAAATCCTAGTGGTGTTTACTCTGAAATCCCAACAGAGGGCAGTATTTGTTTGTTTTGTTCCTTGGAACTCAAACGTCAGGATAAGACTCAAGAATTCATCGGGAGCCACTTGGACCAACAATCTCAAAGATTTCTGAGTCTCTCATAATGACTGTGTATCCTTTGTGTCTCAGCAGGACACCAAATCCACACCGTCAGTGTGTGTGTGTGTGTGTGTGTGTGTGTGTGCCATTAATGTGTGTGTGATTAATGTGTCACAGTAAAGGCCGAGGCCTATCCCCCCTCCAGAGGCGTTCGTCGCTCTCAGACACCAGGCGGATCAAGATAAGCTGACATGCTGTCTGAGAACTTTGACTCATGGGCAAAGGTATGAGGAAGTTCCACAGAGAGCCAAGACCGAGCTGCACGACTCATTTAAACTGCCAACTCACACCATTAAGAGAGTTAAATATACTTAAGTAAACTAGTATTGTGAAGAGATATTATTATCATTACTAACCAAGTGAAATATATCCAATATTGTTGAGTTTAAAAAATACACCTATTTATATACACTTGATAATATGAATTTATTGTACTCTTCTGGATAGAAAAAAAAACATATTTTATTCACTTCACAGGTTAAATCAGCATTAAGTTGTATTTAAATACAGTCGCTAAACTTTTTTTGTATTGTTTTAAGATAAATTAATATAATTGCATGTGCAGACGATCCTAAACTGAAATGTTTATATTGTTTACATTATGCTGTACTCACTTCATTTGTAAGAAAAGTTTAACTTGCATTAATATTTTGCTTGTCCAGCATTTTTATAGTTATTCTGACACATAGTTAAGTAGTATAAAATGAATGTGATAGATAAATGAATACATTATTTAACACATTAAATCAACGTTTTAAACATTGAATATTTATTATTCGCAAAACATATATAGTAAGAGGTGATGTTAAAATATCAGAAGATGCCGTCAATGTGAGGAGACTCACATAAACTCTGGACAGTAAAGAGAAATGTAAAGGAATTTAAGTTTAAATTCAGTTCAATTAAATCTCCTGTGGTATTTTCCTTTCCCTCAAATTAGTCTAACATACAATTTGAGTAGATCAATAGAATCTACAACGCTTTATTATTTCAAGCTGCCTTAATGTTTTATTCCCTTTTGAATAATTTGACACTTTATTTTTTTATTATGTGGAATTTTTATTTTGACGTGAACAACAGGGATGTACCATCAAACCGGTAAACAGCTTCAGGTTAAGAATGATAATATGTGAGCAAGTCAGAATCTGCATGTGGCGCACTTTAAATCCCAAGTTAGAAATATATCTAACTTATTTTTACAATTATTTACTTAAATTCAACAAATGTGAAAAGTTAAAGCTCCTGTGAAATTGTCTTCATTTTTGAGTTATTCTGAACAACAAAAGGTAAATCTCTTGCAAACTATCATGAAACGTCTGGTATCTTTTATGATTTTGTTTTGTTGTGATTCAACACAATACTTGAGTTAAACGTCAAGAGTCAACTTCATACTCAAGTGTTCACAACATTACTGTTAAGAAATGTCAATTCTTCAATGATATTTTCTTACATTTTACATACAAGAGACAAACATTTTATCTTCTTTATGTGAAAACTCTATGATTGCAAAATACAAAAATCAACAGAATTTTCAGGAAAGACTTGACAAAATATTTTTTTTGAGACCCTGAGTCATTATTTGAGTTTAAGCAGATCATTTTCCATTGCCTTCAACTTTTCTTCAGATGAGGTCGGCAGCACAAAAGAAAAAAAAAAGAGAGAGAGCGCTTGTTTTTTTTTTTTACGGGTTTTACCAACAGCGCCAGCGTCTGATGCCAGTAGTGGGAGCATTGTGTGAGGAAGCCGGTAGCGAAGCGAGCATGGGCAGGGTGAGGGAGCTCAGATCAAGCTCATAATGTTTCTCTAAAGCCAAACACTGACGATTGTTAAACAGAATGACATTTTGTTGATTTAATTTTCACGATTCAACAAATTCAAACATCTACCTTTCTTTCATTTTGGCTTTACTTGGATTACTTCACCCAGTAAATCGGCACCACTTCAATGTCTCTGTATTTAAATATATTGCTGTCACTTCAACGTTAATGCTTGAGCTCCGGGGGGGGGTAAGTATTAATCTATACAGTAAGTGACTTCTATTTTCATTATCCAAAACATTTTGCAGCCTCAATACACCAGTTTTACTTACATGCCATGATTTATAGTGTATGCAAGATATCAAGCAATGAAAAGTGAAGAAATGGCACCAAAAAAAAACAAAAAAAAACAAAAACATTTCACTTGGAAATAAAACACTTAAAAAACAGGTATTTTGAACAAGATTTTATTCTCTTGAAGTATTGCTTGTGTGTGTGTGTGTGTGTGTGTGTGTGTGTGTGTGTGCAGCGTGTCACCATGTGGGATTGCGAGACAAGCAATTTGCCCCTTTTACAAAATGTCCTGCATTCATAGAGACAGCTGCCTACAGCAAATTCCATTCCTGGGTTTCTTTTTTTTTTTTTTTTTTTAAAGGCCTGACAAGCTCAACCTCACTGTAATTCGGCTAATTAGTCCATTTAGATGCCGTTTACTGTCTGGCAGGCAGGAGCAGCGAGACAGCCCTACCTCTGTCTGCAGCTGCCCGAAACAAAAAGCTTTTCATGGCCTTGTCATCTCCTCACTCAGACCTTGCACTCAGAGACGCAGCCGGAGTCAAACCAGTAAGGCCAGGTTGTAAAATTTAGGCGTGGAGTTCAATCACTCATGAAGAATCTGGACCCCTGCCAGACTTCCAAACTAACATGACTTTTTAAAAAAGATTTTTTTTAACCCTCTTGTTCCTTGTGTAATTGCTTCTAGATTATTAGACTGCAAAAGCAAGAAGCATGAGTAAGTTTGCCACAAAAAAAAGATTAAAAAAAGAATCCTGTTTAGGATCAAAAAGGAAAGGAGGCAAGAGCGGAGGTTGTGGAGTTTCAGAAACTGGGCCGCCGGTTCTTCTACTCACCCCTTGGAGCATCTCCGTGAGCTCTCGCCTGCGGTTGCGGCATTTGGCCGCGGCTAACTTATTCCTCTCACGCCTCACCCTCCTCTTCTCCTCCTCCTCCGGGGTGAGCTGGGGGCAAACGAGGAGAGAACGGGGCAGGTAAAAAAACAAGATCTTTGACAGACGCGCACAATCAATATGAAGCAGGGAGGCGAAACAAGAGCCTTGCCGCCGCGCCGCGAGCAGAATAACAATGATTGAAAAAAAATAAAAAATAAAAAATAAAAAAATGTATTTGTTGCTTTATTGGTGCACTGAGATGAAATCGGGTGCTCAACGTGTTCGCTGTGATTTCTCACCTGCTCGTCCCGTTTGCGTCGGCCCCTGGCGTCCCCGATGGAACGGATGACCCCGGGCCGGGCCAGCGCGTTGTGGCCCAGGAGGCCCGGCCCGTTGGTCAGGTGGTGGCCGTACGGGTGGGAGCGCGAGTACGGGTTGGACATGGAGGTAATGACGGTGGGCTGCACCATCCACTGCAGGTCTTGGCTGGTCGTGATTGCATTGATCGTTGGAATGAAGGCACTGTTGGAGCCGGGCATGTCAACCCTGTACTTCTGTGCGGAGAGAAGGAACAGAAGAGGAAGAGGGAAATTACTCAAACTTGATCCACCAAACTTTGAACTCTCGAGCGTCCACGTATTTGCCTCGAACGCTGACTTAAAGCAGGTCGTGCAGTGAGTCAGCGCACCGGATCTGATGCTTTTGGCTCTACGTAGGATTCAGATATTCTCTGGTAAATGTAGGCGACCAACTTTCAGGACATCCATCCACTTTCCTGCAAATCCCTGCTGGTCAACTCTTGTTTTTTTTTTTTTTTTTTCAATTTGCTGACAGCACCGCCACCCACCAGAATGAAATTCACACATTTTTCCACGTTTCCAGCTTATAGTAATGATTCAATTCACGTTGGCAAAAAACAAACAAAAAAAACCCACCAAACTGTGCGTATGTAACCCCGGAGTGGAGCACCGTGACACATCCAGTGATTCATGAGGGGGAAGCCCAAGGTGTCCAGTGCATCTCAATACACTACAATAACAACCAGGAGTCAACCTGAAAGAACACTACGTGTGGGACAAGTCAGATGCCCTTATGATGGAGAACATGCAAAGCATGATGGGTAGTTCTTTATGCTTCCCTCAGTTAGAAATTTGGATTCGTTCCTCTTGAAAACAGCAACTCGAATAGAGAATATCCCACTGACATTGGCACCGGTCTTGAGGAAGAAAACCCAAACATGCAATAGTCTTTTAACCACTTGCATCGCTGATCAGGACCTGCGTGGACACGAGCGTCTTCGTGT